>NC_058130.1:300467634-300530217 GCF_016433145.1 Gracilinanus agilis | reverse complement strand
AAAAAAAAGGAAAGAAGAAAAGCAAATTGACAGTATCAAAGATGAAAAGGGAGACCTCACCTCTAATGAAGGGGAAATCAAGGCAATAATTAAGAACTATTTCGCCCAATTATATGGCAACAAATATAACAAGTTAGGAGATGTGGACGAATATTTACAAAAATATAAATTGCCTAGAATAACAGCAGAAGAAATAGAATACCTAAATAATTCCATATGAGAAACAGAAATTGAACAAGCCATCAAAGAACTCCCTAAGAAAAAATCTCCAGGGCCTGATGGATTCACAAGTGAATTCTATCAGACATTCAAAGAGCAACTAATCCCAATACTATATAAATTATTTGATATGATAAGCAAAGAAGGAGTCTTACCAAATTCCTTTTATGACACAAATATGGTACTGATTCCAAAGCCAGGTAGACCAAAAACAGAGAAAGAAAGTTACAGACCAATCTCTCTAATGAACATAGATGCAAAAATCTTAAATAGAATACTAGCAAAGAGACTCCAGCAAGTAATTAAGAAGATCATCCACCATAATCAGGTGGGATTTATACCAGGAATGCAAGGATGGTTCAACATTAGGAAAACCATCCACATAATTGACCATATCAACAGTCTAACAAACAAAAATCACATGATTATCTCAATAGATGTTGAAAAAGCCTTTGACAAAATACAGCTTCCATTCCTATTGAAAACACTGAAAAGTATAGGAATAGAAGGACCTTTCCTAAAAATAATAAACAGTATATACCTAAAACCATCACCAAGCATTATATGCAATGGGGATAAATTAGAAGCCTTCCTAATAAGATCAGGAGTGAAACAAGGATGCCCATTTTCACCTCTATTATTCAACATAGAAACACTAGCCATGGCAATTAGAGAAGAAAAAGAAATTGAATGTATCAAAATAGGCAATGAGGAGACTAAGCTATCACTCTTTGCAGATGATACGATGGTATACTTAAAAAATCCTAGAGAATCAACTAAGAAGCTGGTAGAAATAATCAACAACTTAAGAAAGTTGCAGGATACAAAATAAATGCACATAAATCATCAGCATTTCTATATATTTCCAACACATTAGAGCAGCAAGAGGTAGAAAGAGAACACCATTTAAAATCACCCTAGACAATATAAAATACTTGGGAATCTATCTACCAAAATAACCACAGCAATTATATGAAAACAACTACAAAACACTTTCCAAACAAATGAAACTGGATCTCAATAATTAATTGGAAAGCCATTAATTGTTCATGGGTATTACGAACTAACATAATAAAAATGAACATTATACCCAAATTAATTTACCTATTTAGCGCCATATCTATCAAATTACCAAAAAACTTCTTTACTGAATTAGGAAAAACTATAACAAATTTCATTTGGAATAACAAAAGATCAAGAATATCAAGGGAAATAATGAAAAAAAATGTGAAGGAAGAGGGCCTAGCAGTACCAGATATTAAACTATACTATAAAGCAGCAGTCATCAAAACAATATGGTACTGGCCAAGTGATAGAAGGGAGGATCAGTGGAATAGACTTGGGGTTAATGACTTCAGCAAGACAGTGTATGATAAACCCAAAGAGCCCAACTTTTGGGATATGAATCCACTATTTGACAAAAACTGCTGGGAAATTTGGAAAACAATATGGGAGAGATTAGGTTTAGATCAACATCTCACACCCTACACCAAGATAAATTCAGAATGGGTGAATGACCTGAATATAAAGAGGGAAACTATAAATAAGTTAAGTGAACACAAAATAATATACCTGTCAGATCTCTGGGAAAGGAAAGATTTTAAAACCAAGCAAGAGTTAGAGAAAATTATAAAATGCAAATTAAATGGTTTTGATTATATTAAGCTAAAAAGCTTTTGTACAAACAAAAACAATGTAGTCAAAATCATAAGGGAAACAACAAATTGGGAAAAAATCTTTATTACAAAAAACTCTGACAGGGGTCTAATTACTCAAATATACAAGGAGTTAAGTCAGTTGTATAAAAAATCAAGCCATTCCCCAATTGAAAAATGGGCAAGAGACATGAATAGTCAATTCTCAGGTATAGAGATGAAAAGTATCAATAAGCACATGAGAAGGTGTTCTAAATCTCTAATAATTAGAGAAATGCAAATCAAAAGAACTCTGAGGTATCACCTCACACCTAGGAGATTGTCTAAAATGAAAGAAGGGGAGAGTATGCTGGAGGGGATATGGCAAAATTGGAACATTAATGCATTGCTGGTCGAGTTGTTAACTGATCCAACCATTCTGGCTGGCAATTTGCAACTATGCTCAAAGGGCTATAAAACAATGTCTGTCCTTTGATCCAGCCTTAATATTGCTGGTTTTGTACCCTAAAGAGATTATAGATAAATAGACTTATACGAAAATGTTTATAACTGTGCTTTTTGTAGTGGCAAAGTACTGGAAAAGGATGGTATGCCCTTCAATTGGGGAATGGCTGAACAAACTGTGGTATATGCTGGTGATGTAATACTATTGTGTTAAAAGGAATAATAAACTGGAGGAGTTCCAGGTGAACTGGAAAGACCTCCAGGAAGTGATGCAGAGTGATAGGAGCAGAGCCAGAAGAACCTTGTACACAGAGACTGATATACTATGGTAAAATCGAATATAATTGACTTCTGTACCAGCAACAATGCAATGACACAAGACAGCTATGAGGGATTTATGATAAAGAACGCTACCCACATTCAGAGGAAGAACTGCAGGAGAGGAAACATAGAAGATAAACAATTGCTTGAATGCATGGGTTGAGGCGGACATGATTGGGGATGTAGACTCTAACTTACCACACCAATGCAACTAACAACAATATGGAAATTGACCCTGAACCAGGATTCATGTTACAACCAGTGGAAATGTGCATTGGCCATGGGTGGGGGAAAGCGGGGGGTGAAGGGGAAAGTAGGGGCATGAAGCATGTAAACAGGTTAAAAATGAATATTAATAAATATTTAAATTTAAAAAAAAGAATAACAATTGTCTAGCCATGTGTCCATATTTACCTTACCTTCTAGTTGCAAAAACTTTTTTTTTCTCTTAAAAGTGAGATTGAGATTTCTATAACTCATGAATTTAGCCTAGTTTTGGGATCTGGCAAGATCACTTTGGTTCCTAATTCTATTTTCCACTGTAATAAAGTCCAAGATAGTAAAATTTCCATTACTTTTAACAGTTCTGGGAACTGGTCATATCTATTTCATTGTCCATGGGAGCCCTATATATTATTGTTGTTTTTTTTTTATATTTACTCTGTTTCCTCAGAACTTCCTCTCTAGTTTATCTCACAATTCTAACAAATTTTCAGATGTTATAGTTTTAAAAAGTCATTTCAACTGTTGAGAATTTAATCTGAAAATTTGATAAAATATGTTGTTTCTACTTTTATTCAAATTCAAATGATAAAAGTATTAACCAGACCCAATGACAAATTTTTTTTATCAATTCACTCAGGATTCCCTTTTAAGAGTTCATCTTACCAGAAATGACTGTTCTTTCAGTTCTGCCATTAAGTTTCTAATCCTTCTTTCATCTAGTAAACATAACTTCATGTTTAACATTAAAGTAGAATTTAATTTTTTATCAAGAAAGCTAATTAAAATTTAGGTGAACTCCTTTTATAAAAATTAACCAAATGCTGAATTATTAAATCATTAAAAATGCAAAAATGTCAGCAAGGTTTCAATTAGTGTGATTAAGAAATCCCATGAAGTAGTCACAGTATTCAAATTTTATTGCATAGCCTAGGAAAAATTGCCATATTTTATATATAACACAATACATGTAAACATAATTTAATGTATTGAAAATGTAAATAATGTGATCATTTAGAAGGATTTATTATTCACACTAACTGCATTTAGTTATGACAATGTATAATATCTATAGCTCCACAATACATAATCAATGAATCATTGATAAATCACAACACATCAAAGAGAATCAACAAATGAAATATATACAAGAGATACCAACATAAATGGAAACTAGATAATTGTGGTCAAAATAATGAATGAGTCAAAAATAAATTGTGGAAAAAATAATTTTGTTGAAGATAATTGAGGTGACATTGAAACCACATATGAAAATTTAGGAGTTTGCAACTAGAATGATTTGCAAAGAAAAATAGTGTCTCTGAAAATTTATAATAATGAATCAGAAAAATAGAACATGTATTTTATTTTTTAAACCCTTAACTTCTGTGTATTGGCTCCTTGGTGGAAGAGTGGTAAGGGTGGGCAATGGGGGTCAAGTGACTTGCCCAGGGTAAAATAGCTGGGAAGTGTCTGAGGCCAGATTTGAACCTAGGACCTCTCATCTCTAGGCCTGACTCTCAATCCACTGAGCTACCCAGCTGCCCCCTAGAACATATATTTTAAAAGACCAGATGATAGTTTTTGAAGAGAAAAAGGAAAACTTAAAATAGAGTATGGAACTAATATATAAAACTGAGCCCTTTTAAAAGACTCACAAATTTGATATTCTTTTAGCTAAATTAATAATATGAGAAAATAAATTTATAAAATTTATTTTACTATAAACAAGGCAAATTCTCAACAGAGAGAAAATGAAAGGAATTGTTTAAAACTAATACACCCATACACATAAATATATATGTATAGTGTATATATATGTGCTATACATATATATGCATAACATAAATATAACCACAATATTAGGAAAATTAAAATTTAAAATATATTGAAGAGTTTCTAAACATATAGAATATCTAGCTTAATAAAAGAACTAGGGACCTTAAACCCTAATATAATTTTAAAAAATGAGGACATGGTCAATGAATTTTCAAAGGAGGCAAAGTAAAATTCATGTAACAGATTTGTAAGTAAATTCTATTCAGCATTTAAAGAATAATAATTAGTTATGTTATATAAATTATTCTAAAAAATAAAGACCAAAATCTGCCTAATACTCAAACTGAGGAAAAACAAATCAAGTTAAAGAACTAAAAAGCAATATTATTAATGAATGTTGACTCTAAAATTGATGTAACCTCCTCATGAGGAAGCCATAGCAAGGCATCCAGAAAATAATTCACAATGGATAAATTATACTTATATTAACTACAAAGCAAGGCATCACACTGATTAGAACACGGGACATGGATTTAGAAAAACCTGAGTTAATATTCAGCCTCAGTAAAGAGTAAATTACTAGTTGTGTGATCATTGGTAAGTCACTTAAACTCAGTTTCCTCATCTTTAAAATGGACATAATAGCAGGTCCTGATTCACAGGATACTATAAGTCTCAAATGAGATAATAATGTTTCAGCAGCTAGAATTTAGTAGGGAAAATATAAATGCTAGATATTATTATTTTCATTATTATTATATCAAGGATGCAAAGATAGTTAAATATTGGAGGGAATAAGTTTATAAATCATGCATTAAAAACTCACTGCTTATTTCAAAAAATGTCAAAAATTGCCTTCAATGTAAAACAACACATTTACATTAAAAATCCCTTACAAGCATAGACTCAAATTTGGAACTATGCCCACAGGGCTACACTTTGATCCAGCAATCTCACTATCAGGTCTGTAATCTAGAAATTTATTTATTTATTTGTTTTAAATTTATTTTAATTTTTTTCTTTTATTGATTAATTATGAAAAAATTTATTTTGTTAAATGATTCATATTCTTTCCCTACCTTCCTCCCACCCCCTCCCATAGCCAATGCTCAGTTGCACTGGGTTTTACATGTGTCATTCATCAAGGCCTATTTCCATATTTTTTATATTTGCACTAGGGTGATCAATTAGTGTCTGCATCCTCAATCATATCCCCATCAACCCACGTGGTCAAATAATTGTATTTCTTCTGTGTTTCTCCTCCCACATTCTTTCTCTGGATGTGGATAGCATTCTTTCTCATAAATCCCTCAGAAATGTTTTGGATCATTGCATTGCTGCTAGTGGAGAAGTTCATTACAATAGATTATGTCTCAGTGTATCCATCTCTGTATATATGGTTCCCCTGGTTCTGCTCTGCATCAATTCCTGGAGGTTGTTCCAGTTCAGATGGAATTCCTCCAGTTCATTATTGCTTTGGGCACAATAGTATTCCATCACCAAGAGATACCACAAATTATCTAGCCATTTCCCAATCTACGGGCATCTTTCATTTTCCAAATTTGCCAACACAAAGAATGTGCTTATAAATATTTTTGTACAAGTCTTTTTCCCTATTATCTATTATCTCTTTGGGAGTACAAACAAAAGAGAGGTATGGTTGAATCAAAGGGTAGGAAGTCATTTAAAGCCCTTTGGGCATAGTTCCAAATTGCCTTCCAGAATGGTTGGATCAATTCACAACTCCATCAGCAATGCATTAATGTTGCTATTTTGCCACATCATCTCAAACATTTATTACTTTCCTTTGCTGTTGTTTTAGCCAATCTGCCAGGTGTGAGGTGTTGTGTCAGAGTTGTTTTTATTTGCATTTCTCTAATTATAAGAGATTTAAAACACTTTTTCATGTGCTTATTCATAGTTTTGATTTCTTTATCTGACAATTGCCTATTCATATCCTTTGCCAAAGTATCAATTGGGAAATGGCTTCATTTTTTGTACAATTGATTTAGTTACTTATATATCTGAGTAATTAGGCCTTTGTCAAAGTTTTTTGTTATAAATATTTTCCCAATTTGTTGCTTCCCTTTTAATTTTGGTTGCATTGGTTTTGTTTGTACAAAACTTTTTTAATTTAATGTAATCAAAATTATTTACTTTACATTTTGTACTTTTTTCTAACTCTTGTTTGGGCTTGAAATCTTTCCTTTCCCAAAGATCTGACAGGTATACTAGTCTGTGTTCACCTAATTTACTTATAGTTTCCTTCTTTATATTCAAGTTATTCACCCATTCTGAGCTTATCTTGCCATAGGGTGTGATATGTTGATCTAAACCTAATCTCTCCCATACAGTTTTCCAATTTTCCCAGCACGTTTTGTCAAATAGCGAATTTTTGTCCCCAAAGCTGGGAACTTTGGGTTTATCATACAGTGTCTTGCTGAGATCATTTGCCCCAAATCTATTCCACTGATCCTGCCTCCTGTCTCTTAACCAGTACCATATTGGTTTTTTTTTTGTTTGTTTTTTGTTTTTAAACCCTTAACTTCTGTGTATTGGTTTATAGGTGGAAGAGTGGTAAGGGTGGGCAATGGGGGTCAAGTGACTTGCCCAGGGTCACACAGCTAGGAAGTATCTGAGGCCAGACTTGAACCTAGGACCTCCCATCTCTAGGCCTGACTCTCAATCCACTAAACTACTCAGCTGTACCTCCATATTGTTTTTTAAACTTTTATTAATATTCATCTTTAACATGGTTACATGATTCATGCTCCTACTTTCCCCTTCACCCCCCATGCTTCCCCCACCGATGCACATTTCCACTTGTTTTAACATGTGTCATTGATCAAGACCTATTTCCAAATTGTTGATAGTTGTATTGGTGTGGTAGTATCGAGTCTACATCCCCAATCATGTCCACCTCAACCCATACGTTCAAGCAATTGTTTTTCTTATGTTTCCTCTCCTGCAGTCCTTCCTCTGAATGTGAGTAGTGTTCTTTACCATAAATCCCTCAGAGCTGCCCTGTGTCATTGCATTGCTGCTGGTACAGAAGTCCATTACATTTGATTTTACCATAGTATATCAGTCTCTGTGTACAGTGTTCTTCTGGCTCTGCTCCTTTTGCTCTGCATCAGTTCCTGGAGGGCTTTCCAGTTCACCTGGAACTCCTCCAGTTTATTATTCCTTTGAGCCCAATAGTATTCCATCACCAGCATATACCACAATTTGTTCAGCCATTCCCCAATTGAAGGACATACCCTCCTTTTCCATTTTTTTGCCACCACAAAAAGTGCAGCTATAAATATTTTCATACAAGTCTGTTTATCTATGATCTCTTTGGGGTACAAACCCAACAATGGTATGGCTAGATCAAAGTCTCCCTTTTAATTCTTCATAGTATTAATTTGGTTTTCTTCTTTCCTTTTTTATTAGATTAACTAGTACTTTGTCTGTTTTATTTGTTTATTCATAGTACCAGCTTCTAGTATTTTTTATTAATTCAATAGTTCTTTCACTCTCAATTTTATTAATTTCTCTAATTTTTTGGATCTCCAATTTGGTTTTCATCTGGAGATTTTTAATTTGTTTGCTTTCTAGTTTTTGTTAATTTGCATTCCCAATTCATTAACCTTTGCCCTCCTTAATTTGCTAATATATGCACTCAAAGATAAAAACTTCCCCTTGAGTACTGCTTTGGCTACATCCCATAGATTTTGGTAAGATGTCTCACCGTTGTCATTCTCTTCAATGAAATTATTGTTTCTATGCTTTGTTCTTTAATTAACTGATATTGGTGAATCATATTATTTCATTTCCTTTTAATTTTTACTTTGCCTCTCTAACATCTCCCCTTACTAACTTTATGATCTGAAAAGGCTGCATTTATTATTTCTGCTCTTTTGTACTCATCTGTCATGTTTTTATGCCCTAGTACATGGTCAAACTTTGTAAATGTACCATGTGCTGCTGAAAAGAAGGTGTATTCCTTTTTGTCCCCATTTATTTTTCTCCACATATATTCACTATAATTTTTTTAAGATTTCATTCACTTTTCTTATCTCTTTCTTATTTATTTTTTGGTTTGACTTGTCTAGATATGATAAAGGAAGTTTCAGGTCTCCAACTAGTATAGTTTTACTTTCTATTTCCTCCTTGAACTCTGCCAGTTTCTCCTTTAGAAATTTGGATGCTATACTATTTGGTACATACATGTCGAGTACTGATATTTCCTCATTGCCTGTACTGCCTTTTATCAGGATGTAATGACCTTCCCTATCTCTTTTAATCAGATCTATTTTTACTTTGATTTAGTCAGATATCATGATTGCTATTTCTGCCTTCTTTTCCTAAGTTGAAGCCCAATAGATGTGTATTCCCCACCATGTAGATTTTCCTCTCCTAGTTCTGTCCTTTCTTCTTTTGCTATTTCCTTTTAAACCAATTGTTTGCTTTTAATCAGTCTCCCTAATCCCCACCCTTACTTTGCTTCCTTTTGCCCCCCTCCATTTTTGTTCCTCTGTTATTATTTTTTAGGGTCTATTAATTTCCCTCTCCCTATCTTTCCCTCCCTTTTTGTACTCCCTGCCTCACTCCCCCCTTTGGTTTTTCTCTTCTCACTTTCCCTGTAGGGTATGATAGAATCCAATATTCCAATGCTACTAGATGTTCTTCCCTCCCTGAACTGATTCCACTGAGAGTAAAGTTTAAGTATCACCTCTTCCTCTCCTTCTTATATTAGTATTCTTCCCCTCCCCTTCCCATGCACATCTTTATGTGGTATAGATAATCCTATTTTTCTTATTCCTTCAAGTTTCTCTTGTTGCTATCTTCTGTTTCCATCCCTTTTCTTTATTTTTGCATATCATCTTAGACCACTTAATATTTCTTGACTAACAACTATAAAAGAATTAGTTATTCTCAGCAATGCAGTTATTCAAGACAGTCCCAGAGACGCATGATGAAAAATGCCATCTACACTCAGAGAAAGAATTGATGGAGTCTGCATTTAGACTAAAATACACTATATTATACTTTTTTTTTAAATTTATGATCTCTTTTCCAAAATGACTAATATGGAAAACTGTTTAATATAATGGCATGTATAAAACCTATACTTTATCACTTACTTTGTTAGAGAGGGGGAAGGAGGAATAGGGAAGGAGGGAAAGAATTTGGAATTCATAGTTTAAAGAAATGAACGTTAAAATTGTTTTTACATTTACTTGTGAAAAAATAAACTAGTTTTAAAAGGATAGGCATAAATAAGTCTTTATTCAATGTAGTTAAAAACATATTTACAACCAAAGGACTAACATAGACTTTAATGGAGAAACATTTTAAGTTTTCCCCAATAAAAACAGGAGTAAGCCAGTGCCTTTCTTCTTTCCATTATTATTTGAAAATGCTCCCGATGGCAGTAACAGAGGGAAACAAAATTTAAGTTGCAAACAGAGAACAGTGGAGACTCATTTATTTCTCTTTGCCAATGACATGATGCTGGGTTGAGTTCTATCCCCTGAATCAGTAAATAAATGAAATGAGACATTAATTGCCCCAGTAAACTAACAGGATAAAAAATAAACCCACAAAAATTATATTTATTCAACACTAACAAGTATCATAAATACATAATAGGCTAAATTTCAAAAAATGCACAAACTATCTGATTTAACCTATTAAGGAGAAGTTTTTATAAACATAAAAATAATGTATATGAAATAAAAAGGCAAATAATAAAATGTTCATTTATTAATTCAGCATCTGGCTGAAGAATAGGGCCTTATATCTATCCTTACAGCTGATTAAAGGATGAAATTCCAAATTCAGACCCAGGCTGTAAGAATGAAATTCTGATTTCTATTTACCCTTTTTGTTATTACACCTTTTAGAATATCTATTCCTGATACCTCCCCTGTCAAAACAAAATGGACTTTCTCAGGCAGTTGTGGATTTATCTACATTGAACATCTCCAAGAAGTCAAGGAACCACATTCCAGATATTTCATTTTTAGGTAAGGTTACACTAATCTGGCACTTAGGGGTCTTCCAACTCCATAACTCTGTGATTTTTTTTACATATAATGACAATCATTTTTAATAGATGTTTATAAAAATGTCTAAGATCTTGAATGCTAGGTTTAATAAGGGTATTTGGGAGATGGGGTTAGATGGGATTAAGTGGATTAATTTGGACCAGCATCAAGATTTCTACACTGTGGGTGAAAGGGTCTAACAGACAGCCTTTACCAGGCAGAGCCTGGTCTGGGACAAGTACACAGATAACCAAAGTCACAGTAAATGGGAAGTATTTTATTTCCAAAGGGAGAGGTTAAGAGGGAAAGGGGGAAATCCTTGACACTAATTTTATTAGGTAAGTACCCCAGAATCTAAAGCCTTCTCATGAAGAGTCTTCAGCAATTTGATTTTCTACTCTTATCACCCTTTCCCAGCTATCTGTAAACCCAGTCCCTGTTCTAAATATCCTGCACTAAAACTCTCTCTTGGTAGTTACTAGAAATACTGATCTAGAATAGATCAGGCTGGGACCAAGGGAAAGATCCCAAGTCCAAATGGACTCAGACTTCTCCTTGCTGACAGCTTGATGTTCATACAGGATAGTTACAGTCTCTTAGGATCTTCTCCAAAGATACAAAGCACAAGGACAGAAACCCAAGCAGCAATAAGGATAGGATCAAACCCTCAGGACTTGGCATCCACTCCCTCCAGGTTCACATCCAGAGAGAGACAGACAGACCCAACAGTCTCTGAGTTTCAGGTTAACCCTTTCCTGCAGCATTCCAGATCTTTTCCTGTTGGTCTCTCTCCTCTGCACACCTACATTTTCCTTCTAAACTTATCTCTTCCTTATAACACAGGTCAACCTGTTACTTGTTGTGTGATTGTGAGCAGGTCATTTGACTTCTCAGATTACTCATCTGTAAAATAGTGATGTTGGACTATATGATTTCTAATATCTCTTCAAGTTTCAGACTCATAATTCCATAATTTCACTTTTTTGGGGGGGAGAAGTGGTAACGAAAAAAATACAAACTTCAATTTTTCCAAAGTCCCAATTCACATAAGCCATGTAGCATATGCACACACACCCCACAATAATACATTTTCCCCTATATCTTATCCTTTTTTTTGAAATTAAAACATTTTATTTACATTAAAATGCCATTTTAATGACTGTACAAAGTCATTTTCTTTTCCTTATAACAGAAGAAAAGAGACTGGAGGAACATAGAAAATGAGTGACTTTCTCAGAATCACTCAGAGAAGATGATGAAGTTTTAACCATACCATAATAAAAAATAGAGCAATAATAAAATAGATGAAGGGAGGTTGGTGGTGGTAGTTGAAGGAAGAGCCTGAAGCAGTGCAGAGGCAGGGGAAGGCAGTTCCATTCAAGAACAAAGCAAAGGTCTTGGGGGAGGGTAAGTGTTGAGTAGCTGGATTTGAACATGTCCTTCCTGACTCCAGATCCTAAGTTTATCACTTTTACATCAAGTTGGATAGATATATTATCTCCCCCTAGTGCTCAGAGATCTAATGGAGGGAAATAGGAAGAGAGGAAGGAAGGCACCATTCCTTAGGCCAGAGGTGGGTTTCGTAGGTCAAGTCTATTAAAAAATAATGAGCTTTGGGTACAGTGGTTCTTGACCTCTAAGCCTCCTGTCTCTTGAAAAGTTTCAGTTTGAAGGGAATCTTAGGGGGAGATAGAGGGTATGCAAATGAATGAGAGTCCATAGACCTCAGCACTTAGAAGCACAATTTGGAGGATTTGAGAAAAAAAGACTGAAAGGGACAGAGATGAAGAAACAGAGACCATATCCACAATTCCACAGTCTGGAACTCAGCTTTGGTGGCAGGGCGTTGGTCTGGTTGAAGCTATACACTTTGGGGGCTGCAGTATATGATCATATGTTCTTAGGGGTCTTTAGTAGGCTGGCACAGAGGCCTGGTTGTCACTTTCTCTGAAATTTATAGTTTTAGAGATTTTCCTAGAGTACAAATAAGTTAAATTACTTGTTCAGAGGTGCACAGCCAGTGGGTATCAGTGTATATAAGAGGTGAGAATTAAACTCAGTTCTGCTTTGAAGCCAGCTAACTCTTTCCTATAGCATAGCTGCCTCTGCTTGCTAAAGTACAATAAAAATCTATTATGAGTTTATACAATAATTTAACTACATGAATAATAGCATGACACTTTTTCAGACATGGTAATTCACAATTGACATGAAGAGGCACTCTGATCATAGATGCTAAAAATATAACAAAATTTGCACTTTAAGAAGTCTTCAGTAGCATTTCTGAAATAGTATGCAGAGGGCAAATAATGTTGTTCTACCTATTCTATCATCATTAGTTAAAATCTGTTTCTTAGAATAGTATAGTTGAAGTAATTTATCCTCTCGACATTGTTATGTAATTTTATGGTTTCTGGAGGGATGATAGTTGAGTGCTACACTTCAGAATGCATAAAGTAGTCCTAAATATTGTATCAATTAAAAAAAAAGACTTCTCCTGGCTGTGGTATGCCTTCCTTGCTTAGTACTATTGAAAAATATCATTTTCACTCAATCCCATGGGAGTAGGTTATTGTTCAAGAATTTTTAAAGTAGTTTGAGGTTTTCTTTCTCAAGTGGAGGCCTTGTACCAGTGTACCTTTGGAAGAGATTGTGACTTTGAGTGGACCAGTTTGGGAATTTTTTCAATAGTTACTGCCACAGTTTCTGGGTCATCATAGGGATTAATAAATGCTTGTTGATTTGACTCTACTGTTGTCTTCCACTATAAAGTTTTGGGTTTAAGTATCCAGCCAAGCTTTTCATTTAAAGACAATGGAGGTGGCAGCTGGGTAGCTCAATGTATTGAAAGCCAGACATAGAGAAAGAAGGTCCTAGATTCAAATCTGGCCTCAGACATTTTCCAGCTATGTGACCCTGAGCAAATCACTTAACCCCCATTGCCTATTCCTTACCACTCTTCTGCCTCGTCGGCAATTCAAAGTATTGACTCCAAGATGGAAGGTAAGGGTTTAAAAAATAAACAAATAAAAATAAATAAAATAAAGACAATAGAGACATTATGAACCCTTGATTATGTCACATAGAAGCTCCAAAATGTCTTGACAAACATTAAGGATTGGTATCATCTCATGGAAGAAATTATATCTTTCTACGTCTGGAAAACCTGAACATACATGTTTGGTTATTAACAAAACAACAACAAAAATAATAGCCATTCTTTATTAATAGTATGAATTTCCACATCTATAAAGGGCATGAATTTTTATTTGGACTTTACATGAATGAAGGTTTTGAAATATACTAGCTGTGTGACTTTGGATGTGTTACTTGGCTTTTGGAACTTCATTGTCCTCATTGGTAGAAAAGATATTAAATATCTGTCCTGTATGCTTCACAGGGTAATTTTATGTATCAAATAAGTAGAAGAACATGTACGTTTTTAAAAAATGTCCAACATAAAGTATTATTCAAAAGTGCAATGGTTTTTCATGGGTGATGGTGAGTTCCCTCTTAACTAAAGTTATTCAAGCGAAAACTGAATGCTTACTAGGCGCACTGTAAGGATTTTTTTTTCTCAGATGTGTATTTGAATAAATTTCCCCTGAGGTTTTTTTCAACTTAATCCCGTGATTAAAATATGAGTTTTTAGTTTCAAAATCTTTTAAAAAAGTGTATTTTCCTATATACTATTTTATTAAGGATAGCTTATAGTTCAGTACTATGGAGCAGTTGAAAAAGGAAATAGTATTAAATGTTACAATATTGAGTTAACTGCTTCTGAGCTATGATTCAAAGAACTAGAACCCTAATTTCCATAGTCAATAATTGTCAAAATACAGGAAAATGATTTTATCATCCCCATTATTTCTAATACCTTGAAACCATTTTTTAAAGAGTTGTTTCCTTCTGCAAGGGATTCAAATAAATAAAATTCAATTCTATGCATATAACTCATAAGTTACAATACTAGGAATCTTATGAAAATGTTTGGAGGAAAGTTAGCAATATTAAAGAGCTAATCAAGAGGTGTGTTAAAAAAGAACATTAAACTTAACCCTGTGTATTTCATAAAGATGAAGGTTGAGAGTCTCAGTGAAATACCAAGTAATGCCATAATTCTGGAATGGCAATCAATAATATTTTCAGGAGAAGAATTTGAACAGTTCTAATTATTATTTCATCAACTATTGACTATATACTACTATGTGTAAGAAGCTTCTGGCTACTGAAAAAGCTACAGTTTTAATTATCTTCACTGACATAGGACATATTTTTGGGTAGTGTATGTAAGCCAGATACCAAGATAAATATATAGATTGATAGATAGATTTGTAGTTCATTATTTTTCAATTGTGTCCAACTATTGGTGACCCTAGTTTGAGTTTTCTTGGCAAAGACATAGGAATAGTTGGCCATTTCCTTTTCCAGCTTATTTTGTGAATGAGAAAACAGGCAAATAAGGTTAAATGACTTTCCCAGGGTCTCACAGCTATTATATGTCTGAGGACAGATTTGAACTAATGCACATGAATTTCCTTGATTCCAGACCTGGCACTCTCTCCACTGTACCACCTAACTTTAGGGAGAGAGAGAAAGAGAGAGAGATCAATTTTTTTTTAATTTATCTATCCAAATGTGAAAATGCAATAAGAGAAGCACAAATATTTTGGGGCCGTATCTAGGATCTAATTATGGGCATTTCTTCTGTCAGTATATATTTTACCAGTCTGCTTCTTTTTATATTGCATAATTCTTATCTGTGTTATTCTATTAATCCTCCTTAGATGACAAACTGAGCACAACAAAGTCTTTTCTTGGACTCTTTTAATAAATAACATTGCAGCTATCATGTTGTCTAATATTAGCATTTACTTTTCCTACATGGACAGTCTGCTTTCTTTCCAGATGATACATGAACATGAGACTATTAAAAATTTTGTTTTCTTTCTCATTCAACTATTTTTTTTAAGTATATGTCATTTGCACACTCCTGAAATCAAGAAAGAGCCTAATCTAAAGTTCCAGAAATACAAATTCAAAGAATTAGAAGAGATCAAACATCCAGACCCACCCCCATTTGACAAAGAATTATTTCTATAACATCTCTGGCAATTTGTCATTACAATCTTTGAAGATCTCAACTGCAAATTTACCTTTCTTTTTCCAAGTTATTTTATTCCACTTTGGAATCTCTTTAATTTTTTCTTTCCACTCAGCTTGAATCTTTATTTCTCTTCAACTTCTATGTATAAGTTCTTTATGTAGAATGTGTTTAATCCTTCTTCCTCATCGTAACTCTCTCAGTGGTTCAAGGCTCTCACTATGCTTTTGGGGACAGCTAAGTCACACAATTAATAGAGATCTGGGCATGGAGTCAGACAATCTCACCTTCCTATATTCAAATCTGACTTCAGACATGTAGTAACTGTGTGAACCGGGGCTAGTCACTTAATCTTGTTTGCCTTAGTTTTCTCATCTGTAAAATAAGCTGTAGAAGAAAATGGCAAAACCCTCTAGTTTCTTTGCCAAGAAAACTCCAAACGGGGTCATTAAAAGATGTACATGACTGAAAAACAACAGAACAATCACTCAAGTGACTTGTCCAAAAAAGAAAATTAACTTCATCCAGCATGACTGTTTTAGACTACTAGACAGTAAAGTAGATAGAATGCTGGGCCTGAAGTCAGGAAGGCTTTAGCTCAATATCCTGACCTCAGATATTTACCAACTGTATGACTCTAGGCAAGTCATTCAAATTCTGCTTTCTTCAGTTTCTTCAACTTTAAAATAGGTATAATAATAATACCTTCTCACAAGGATTATCTTTTATAAATAATATAATATTCATAAAACACTTGGGACAGTGTACAGCACATAATAAGCTTTACATAAAATTTAACTATTATTATTTTTATTATTTACTTTTAATAATCATCAGCATGGTTTCCTTTTATGTTTGTAATCCAATCTTGTCTTTCCTCTTTCCTTCCCCTCTCTTTCACTTCCATTACTCTTCCACTCTTTCTTTCTTTGTATATTTTTACTTATTTGTTTATTTGTTGTTTTATTAGAATGCTATTAGACTGTTCAGTTCTAGAATTTGCAAGCAGTAGTTACGTTTGTATTAGAAATTAGGACATTTGTCCTCCTTTAATCCTATAGTGCCTCCCATATTCTCCAATATCTTTCAAAGGACACTATATTATTTGCTAATCACATATGTATGTATATTTGTATGCATGTGTGTATATATATATGTATATATGTACATATATACATATATATGTATATAATTTCTTTCAGTAATCTAAGATATAATTGACTTGGGTCTTGTCACTTCTACTCATTGAAGGAAATAGATGAACTTTTGCCATCTTTCACATTTATAAGGCATGAGCAATCTTAATAATATTTGCAGTTTTGCCATTGTAAAGACTGGTGCTTAGATATTCAGAAAGCCAGGCATACTGATTCCAGAAGCCAGAGATTTTGTATTTTAAAACTTACAAAGCATTTTCCACATAATAACTTTGTGAGGTAAGTAGGAAAACTATTATTATCTAAATTTTCCATTTGATGGCACTGAAGCAGATAAAAGACAAATAATTTAGGAGCTTTCATCCAGTGGTTTTCAGGAAAGAACTTAGATTTTATCCTTTTGATAAATCTTGGATATCACTGAACTATAATTAGATACTTGTAAACAACCTGAAAATCTGAGACAGTTTCCAGAACCCTAAACCTGGGACCCAAATTCAGGGATATGAGAATACATATATCCATATATATTCCTGTATATATACATAAATACATTAAAATGATAAGTCAATAATAATAATAAATATTTGTGGTACTTATAACTCTATCTCTATCTACTATTTCAATTCACAGTTACTGTCACATTAATAGTTATATCCTTAATTAGGCTATAACCTTAAAAAGGATAAGGAACATCCTTTTCCTAAATCTTATATCTCCCAAATCATTTATTAAGGTGTTCCCCATAAGTTAGATCTAATAAATTGTAAATTTAGTACTACAAGGAATTTTCAGGGATAGCTAAGAAATTATATGCTGACATAAAAGTCTAGATTTTGTATGCTTTTTTTTGATATCGAAATCTGATATTTCACTAATGTAGGTGATTACTGAAGGGAACGTTTCCTTTACCAATGCAGAACATAAGGTGCTCTGTAATTTGTAGTCTGAAAGAACACCAAGGGGGAACCCAATTGGTAGGGATTTAGGACTAGATTGTGTCAAAAGCAAAAGTTGAACCTACGTCTTTCTGACTTCGTGGAACATTATCACTGCATTGCCTCAAGATTAATTATTGTTATTATTATTAATTATTCTAGGTTTTCATGGTTTATTTTACCACTATCACAAAGATTTATTTTGGTGCCAGTTGATGCAAAGTAAATATTGAATCTGATTGGTGATATGTGAACAAAGAGAAAGTAATCTAATTAATGAAAGAAGTGAAGAGCAAATTAATTTCTATCTGGGTGCAACATAAATTACGTCTATTGAATATTCACTGGAGAGTTCATCAATTTAACAATTAATAAAATCACCAGTAATGACAAAGGACCAAGCTAGGGACTTTCTTCAGCTCTCTCTGTCTCTATAGAAACAAAATCATAGAAAGCTTTCTCCCTTTTCCATTTCTATGGTAACAGTATAAAGAAGCACCTTAGAGAAAGAAAGGGCAAAGAGGTGAAATCTCGTAAGTGCTGTTAGTGGTGGGCAGAGGAAATTTGGCTGTCTATTAATTCTTGTACAGTCCCATTATGTTATTTTCCTTTCAAGGGAACATATAAAGGTCCTATGTAAGCCAAAGCCTGAGCTCAAATGATTGACCTCTCCACAGGGCAGGGGATAACTGGGTAAAACTGAGTCCATAAATAATATTTAGTCCAAACACTAAAGTCAGTGCTACTTAAGACTGTTTGTAAACCAAATCCAAAAAGTGAAGGAAGAAAAATCCAAAATATATGTGCTTTATGAAATATCTCATGTTTCTTCTCCAACTTGAATCACCACATAGTAGTAAATAGCGTTCTGATTGTTTAGTCATTTGAGAAAATAATATGATGGCAATGAGAATATGATGTTCCCTCCCAACCCCCCGCAGGTTCTTATTATCAGCTTCAAGTTTCTTCAACTGGATTTAAATACATTTTTAATTTAAATAAAAGACTAGAGGACTGGTAGTTGAAAAGCCAGAGGAAAGTAACAGAGACATATCATTTCCATGCCTAAAAAATAAAGAGAAAAATTATTCTCAAATAAATAAGTTTTCAGCTCTTTCCTTATTGACATATGCCAAATATAATATGAATAATGAAATGAAAGACAAAAACATTCCATACCATTTTTGAATAATTTTCTATAAGTTTCTTTAAATTGAAAATACTTAACTTTTCAAGAAAGATGAATTTTTAAAAAGCACATGCCAGATTTAATAGAGTAGAGAATCACTAATGAAGTCCTCTTCTAGTTGGATATGAGCTCAATTGGAAGAGAGTTGCTATCAGAAGCAGCATGTGCTCTATGCTATGAAGTGGATGCAAACCATAAACAGAAAATTGGTCTATCCTTCACCTTTCAATAGAAAAGCTCCATTCTGGTCATTTAGGAAATGCTTCATGCTCTTACCCTCATGATGTGAGAGAGACTAATGTTTTATAAATACATCAATAACATTTTTGTCATCCTTGTTGACATTTTCCCAGCCAGTTCTCTCCTGCTTCTGAAGGCATAAAAACAGTACTCTTGTAACTGAAGCTACTTTTCCTTGTTTATTGCTAATGCATTTTTAAAGGACAGACTTGGCTCAGATGGAGAAGGTCAAATTTTATTCTATCAATGTCAAGGAAATGAAACAGATGTGGCAAGGCCAGATGCAGAAGGTAAATTGAGCATTTTTCTTTGGTGAGACAGCCCATGTTGAACTCCTTTTATATTTCTCAGATGCCTAATTAGTACCTCTCCATCATATCTCTTCTTGGAGTTCATTGCAGGAAAATAATGTGGCTGCATTTATTCAAATATCTCAAAAAAGAAAATTAAGCAGAGTTTTAAGTTTCTCATACTGGAAATGGAATGCAAAAGCAGAACAACCTACCTGCTACCTGAAAGGACCACACACATTGAAAAAGTTATTTTCTTGTTCAGAAAGATGGTTTATATATGAGGCAATTTATAAAGAAAGAATGTTGGATTTCTAATGAGACCTGAGTTTGAATTATGCCCCAAAATAGTTTTGTGACTTTGGGCAAGTCACCCAATTTATCCGATTCTCAATTTCCTCATCTGTAAAATGATGATAAAAGTATTATAGGGAAGGAACTACTTTTCACATAAGATTTTTATGATTAAACAACCTGGTTTATCTTAGTGTTTCTTCAGCAATTTAAGGGGTTAGTATTTTTGGCCAGAAAGCTTTGTTCACATCCTATGATAAGGCCTTATAAATATGAATTATTAATAGTATGTTAATATATGTACCTGAGGAATGGCTGTCTATAAGAGGAAGTGAGGTTAATTGTTTATTATTTGGTATTGTTGGAGACAGGGAAGGATGAATTAGTTCTATCATATATTACATTTACTAGTGAAATAATTAAAAACCATTGAGTCAGTAGCTCCCTGGACATACAGCTGTAATGTTTGGATGTAATTAACTATTTCTATTTATCAGGTATTACTAATTTTTCCTGTCCAAGTAATCTAATTATTTTAGCCAAGAAATATTTGGAGTATATTGAAATCATTGCCTTTATAGTAAATTTTTATAGATTATGAAATTGCACTCTATATGTAATTTAGAGAAAATTATTACTTAAATTGACTTGTTAAAATGTAAATGATTGAAGAAATACCACAACTTCATAGATCTGGGGCTTATGATTTCTTAAATAATTGAATATCAAGGGTCAGTTGGGTAGCTCAGTGAATTGAGAGCCAGGCCTAGAGATGGGAGGTCCTAGGTTCAAATATGGCCTCAGACATTTCCTAGCTGTGTGACCCTGGGCAAATCACTTGACCCCCATTGCCTACCCTTACCACCTCTTCTGCCTTGGAGCCAATACACACCAATAAAGAAGATAAGGGTTTAAAAAATTAAAAAAAGAATTAAATATCACATCAAAAAAATTAACTCTATAGTTCTTTGTTTCCTTGTTCTTCTATTGCTTCAAATTTAATGTGGCCCAAGAATATACTTTTGAAAAGATCATAGTGCTCAATTTTAGAGTTTTAAAATTAAAAAAGAAAAATGTGGACCTTTTCTGATACTCATTGTTTATCACAGTATCAAAGACTATAGCAAGAAAGAACCTTAAAGGCTATATAATAAAATTGTAAAAAGATTCCTTACTTTTAAAGATGAGAAAAAAAGGGGCCCCCAATAAGAAATGGCTTACCTCATGGAAGACTAAAGCCTGTACCTCTCACACCATGGCCAGTGATTTTCCCATTATGGCATCCTACTTGCCCATATCCCTACTAAGTAACAGTAAACAAAATCCAAATATCAGAAATAATAATGGCTCACCATAGACTATTTACTTTATTAGTATCTTTTTGACAGTGGTATTCAACTGTGTTTGGTGGAAGAATTCAGTTTAGTTTAATAGATATTTTTAAGCTTATTATGCTCAAAGTACTTTCCTCATTTCTGAAATTAATCCAAAGAATTAATCCTCAGTATCTACCTTGATTATAGAACTGAAAATGAAATCATGTATATGCAAAGCACAACATAAAATTTATATTAAATTATACAAGAGAGGTACCAAAAGCTACAGGAATGAATTTGAAATATGGTTATAGGATCACATACCATTTGGAAAATCAGGTAGAATTTGGAAAGATGGGCTATAGGAGGCTATTCTATGTATAGACTACCCTGAGTAAAAACAAACAAAAAAAAAAAACAGGAAAAAAAACATGAAATTTGGAAAGTATGGGATTTATTTGCTTAATAGAGATTCTGTGATTTAAAGTATTGAAGTTCAGCTGGATTTGAGAATTCCACTATGTGAAGAATAATCAGAGATAAGGCTGTTTTGCAATATTTTTAATTATTATTTTAAGCCGTCACACACTGAATAGATCAGATGCTTTCCACTGAAGTAAATTTTGTATGCAGGTAAATATTTATCTCCTCAATAACTTGGGAGCATCATAAGAAAAGTCATAAGAACAATAAATTATTCTGAATACACCAAAAATAAATAAAACAATTTAAATAATTTAATTTTTTAAATAAATAAAAATATAAAGAAACACATTAGAGCTTTGAATAATTACAGGCATTAAAAGTAATGTACCATTGTAATTTATAGTAATCATTTCACTATATGTGTATTATTGTAATATAACATATTTTTTCAAATTTAATTCCATACTTGTCCATTGTTTCATCTATTTGTTTGCTTGCTTTATATCAACCAGTAATTTCATTGTATAGGGCATTCCTTGTGAGAAAACTTCTTCTCAAAAAAGCAAACATACTAGAAATAGTCAAAACAAGAAGAAAGGGAGAAATTTTATGAATTTCTCCCCCTTTCATTATTTGTTTTGGGGATGGAGGAAATGATCAATTCCTTTTTGCACATATTAACTATGAGGTACTGATAAAATTCATAAAAGGTTATCTCTAGCAAGAAGTTGGGAATGAGGGACAGTGGATTAGGGAAAAAGAAAAAAAAGAAAAATATAACTTAATTTAGCTTGGCATAAGTGCTATTTGTCACCCACCTCCCAAAATTCCTGAGACAAAATCCATGTGCATATCTATTTGTGATACTGTCAGAGCCTAAAGGAAACTGGATTTCTGAGTCTGCATCCCATGATACAACCATACTATAAATGAGTTTCCCAAAGTGTCTGCTATTTATTAAAGGAAAAGAAATCTATGTAGTGTGAAAATTACAAGGTACATTCTCTCTCTCTCTCTCTCTCTCTCTCTCTCTCTCTCTCTCTCTCTCTCTCTCTCTCTCTCTTTTTCTCTCTCTCTGTCTCTCTGAAATTTAACTTCTCTCTGCATGGTCCAAGTATCATTCCTGTTTCCAGGGACATGTTTATTCATTTGGATATGCAAGAAATAAAGAGAGATGAGTTGAAAGAGGCTGTCAATCAGTTTAATGTAGCATCTTCCTTTTTTTCTTCAGTTTCTCCTTTCACATTTGACATGGTGACATTTACTCTTTAATTGTAAGAGAAGTGAAATTTTATATCCTCCAGCTTGACAGTTTAGCAATACTGTTGCATTTATCACACTCTAGATCTTTCCTTTGCTCAATAACTCCACAAAAGCAGCAGGTAGAGTCAAGAAACATCTTTATTGTTCCTTCATTACCTTTAAACTATCTATTTCAGTATCTAGATTTCTAAAGGAAAAATTAAAGGAGATTAAGGCAGAAATAGATACTTAGACCATACTAGTGGGGGGATCTCAACCTTCCCCTTTCAGAACTAGATAAATCAAACTAAAAAATAAATAAGAAAAAAGTAAGGAAAGTGAATGAAATGCTGGTAAAATTAGAGTTAATAGATATCTGGAAAAAACTGAACAGAGATATACCTTCTTCTCAGTGGTATATGGTACATATACAAAGATTGACCATGTACTAGGGCATAGAAATATTGCAAACAAATGCAGAAAAGCAGAAATAATAAATGCAACTTTTCCAGATCATAATGAGGTAAAAATTATAGTTAACAAGTGTCCATGGAATGGCAAATTTAAAGTTAATTGGAAACTAAATAATCTAATTCTTCAAAACTGGTTGGTCAAAGAATAAATCATGAAAACAACTGCAAACTTCATTAAAGAGAATGACAATGAAGAGACATTATATCAAAACCTATGGGATACAGCCAAAGCTGTACTCAGGGAAAATTTATATCACTGAGTGCCTATACCAATGAAATAGAGGGAGGACATCAATGAATTGGGATTGCAACTTAAAAAAATAGAAAAAGAACAAATTAAAAATACCCAGATAAAAACTACATTGCATATTCTAAAAATTAAAAGATAAATGAATCAAATTGAAAGTAAAATAACTATTGAACTAACAAGTCTAGAAGCTGGTACTTTGAAAAAACAAATAAGATAGATAAAGTACTAGTTAATCTAATAAAAATAAGAAAGGAGAGAATAGAATTAACAGGATCAAAGATGAAAGGGGTGATCTCACCTCTAATGAAAAGGAAGTTAAGGTAATTATTAAGAACTACTTTGCTCAATTATATGGCAATAAATATGACAATCTAGGTGAAATGAGTGAATATTTGCAAAAATATAAATTGTTTAGATTAACAAAAGAGGAAATAAAATTCTTAAACAATCCCATCTCAGAAAAAGAAACTGAACATCAAAGAACTCTCTAAGAAAAAAAATTACCAGGGTCTGATGTTTTTACAAGTGAATTCTATCAAACATTTAAATAACAACTAATCCCATTACTATACAAATTATTTGATGAAATAAGCAAAGGAGTTTTAACAAATTCATTTTATGACGCAAACATGGTACTGATTCCTAAACCAGGCATACCAAAAACAGAGGGAAAAAAATGACAGACCAATCTCCTTAAGTAACATACTTGCAAATATCTCAAATCAAATACCAGCAAAAAGATTCCAGCAAGTGATCATGAGGATTATCCACTATGAACATTTGGCATTTATAACAGGAATACAAGAATGGTTTAATATTAGGAAGACCATCCACATAATTGACAATATCTATAATCAAACCATCAGAAATCACATGATTATATCAATAGATACAGAAAAATCCTTCGATAAAATACAACACCCATTCCTATAGCAAACATTAGAAAATATAGGAATAGAGGGGACATTCCTCAAAATAATGAACAGTATATATTTAAAACCATCAGCAAATATCATCTACAATGGGGACAAGTAAGCAGCCTTCCCATTAAGATCAGGAGTGAAGCAAGGATGCCAATTATCACCTCTGTTATTTAAATTGTTCTAAAAATGCTAGCCATAGCAATTAGAGAAGTAGAAGAAATTGAAGAGACTAAAGTAGCCAATGAGGAAACTAAACTATCACTCTTTGCAGATGATATGATGTTATAATTAAAGAACACCAGAAAATCAATTAAAAGGTTAGTGGAAATGATTAACAACTTTAGTAAAATTGCAGGGTACAAAATAAACTAACAGAAATCATCAGTATTTCTATATATTTCCAAAAGAACTCAGCAGCAGGAGTTAGAAAGAAATCCACCATTTAATAAATACATTTGATAAATGGGAGAGGTACATGAATAGGCAATTTTCAGATAAAGAAATAAAAACTATCAATAAGCACATGAAAAAGTGTTCTAAATCTCTTATAATTAGAGAAATGCAAATTAAAACAACTCTGAGGTACCACCTCATACCTAGCAGACTGGCCAATATGACAACAAAGAAAAGTGATAAATGTTGGAGTGCTTGTGGTAAAATTGGGACACTAATATACTGCTGGTGGGTTTGTGAATTGGTTCACTCATTTTACAGGGCAAAAGAATATCCCTTGACTCAGCCATATTGCTTCCAGGTTTGTAGCCCAAAGAGATAATATGGAAAAAAGACTTGTAAAAAATATTTATAGCCACGCTCTTTGTGGTGGCAAAAAATTGGAAAATTGGAAAATGAAGGGGTGTCCATTGATTGGGGAATGACTCAATAAATTGTGGTATATGTTGATGATGGAATATTATTGTGGTGAAAATAAAGTGAAAGGAGCAGAACAAGGAGAACAGTGTATACAGTGACTGATACACTGTGGCACAATCCAATGTAATCAGTTTTTCTACCAGCAGAAATCCTAAGGAACTTAGGAGAAAGAATGCTATCCACATCCAGAGAAAGAACTGTGGGTCTAGAAATGCATTAGAAAAATATATGCCAATCGTGTAGTGCGATAGGGTTGTGGTTAGGATTTTGATGTTAAAAAAATCACTCTTCTGAAAATAGGAATAACATGGAAAAAAGGTTTTGAACAGTGATACATGTATAACCCAGTGGAATTGCTTGTCAGCTTCAGGAAGTGGGGGAGAAAAGAGTTGGGGGATGGGAGGTGGATCATGAATCATGTAACCATGGAAAAATATTCTAAATTAAAAAAGTGAAAAAAATAAAAACATGTTTTTTTTTCCTTAGAATTAAAAAATAAGGGAAACAGGTAACTTTGTGACGATAAGTTTCAGGGTGGTGGGGGGGAATATGGTGTTCATCTTCATTGTTAAAGGAACCATCTCATGGAATGCTCATTATATTGAAGAAGCAACAGGTCTAGTAACTCTCCAAACTTCCACTCTGACTGATTAATAAAGTGATGTTAGTCAACAAATAAAAATGTTAATAAATGTCAATGTGTAACAAGCATTATGCTATATGTTGAAGAAAAACAAAAGGCAAAAGAGAGTCCCTGGGGAGCTAGTGGGCAAATATGAGGAATAATAGGATTCCAGACATGAGGGATAGCCAGGGAAAATGCCTGGTGCTGAGAGATGGAATGTCTATTTCTGGGAGTAGTGAGGGGTCCCATGTCACTAGATTCAAGAGCAACACATGGTAGGGATTAAGGTGTAAGAAGATTAAAACATTAAGGGTGGTATATGTTATAAAATACTTTGAATGTTAAACATAAGGTTTTGCATTTGATCTTGAAAATGATAGAGAACCTCTGGAGCTAATTGAGAATGAAGGTGATATGGTTGTGTTATAGTAGTATCAGTGAATAGAAAAGTACACAATTGAGAATTATCAAAAAATTGAAATCTGTAGGCCTTGGCACCAGATTGAGTTTTGTTGGGGAGGGTGAGAGACATGGATGATATTTAGGTGAATTGCAGTGGGGCCTGGGAGGATGGCAGTGGTCTTGATTTTAATGTTGGAATTTGAAAAGAGGGAGGATTTAAGGGGGTAAATAATGAATTCAGTTTTGAATATGTTGAGTTTAATCTGCCTACTGGATATTCAGTTTGAGATTCCTGAAAGCATTTGTGGATTTGTGATTGAAGGTTCTCAAATAGATTGGGGCATCTGTGAATTAAATTATTTAGGGGACTTGGAATTATTTAGTAGACTTGTATCCCAAGCAACCTTGTAGCCCGGATGTAGGATTCACAGAGTCACATGATGGCCAAACTCCTGGGTTCCCTGTGAGGATGGAGTGGGGTGGGGGTGGGGAATATCCTAAACATCAACAAGCCAGAGTCAGCACAATATCTCCAGGGAAGAAGGAGTCAGTGAGTTTTAAAACAAGTGTCAGCAGTAGAGTCAGGGCTCTTGACTTCCTTACCTGTCTCTAGGCTGGCTTTCTTTTTGAGCTGCTCCTTATCTCATCAGGCCAAATCTGTCAAACTGAGGCTTGAGCCAGCTATTAGAGAATCACATCTAATCCTAAAGTTAGAAAGATTGAGATCTCTCTCTCTCTCTCTCTCTCTCTCTCTCTCTCTCTCTCTCTCTCTCTGTCTCTGTCTCTGTCTGTCTGTCTGTCTGTCTTTCTCTCTCTCTCTCTCTAACCCTATCAATCTCTCTCTCTTTATTAATAAATGCTTTTCAATCTGGTAACAGACTTCCAGATTAATTTTTATTTATAACAGCTAGTATAGTTAGATTTCAGTATTATTAACATAAAGATGATAATTAAATCCATGGAAATTGATGACATCACCAGGGAAGCAGTAGGGAAAAGAAAAGAAGATAGTCAATAATACCTGTGGGATACCCATAGTTAGTGGGCATGGCCTGATGAGAATCCAGGAAAGAAGTAACAATAGGTAGGAGGAGAGTCAGGAGATTTTTTTTTTTTTGATATCAAAAGCCTAGAGACAAGTGAGTATCAAGGAAGGAAGGGAATGATCAGGGTCTCAGTGCCTCAAATCAAGAAGAATTAGAATTGAGAGAAGTACATTGGATTTAATAATGTCGATCACTGGTAACTTTGGAGAGGAAGTGGAGACAACTTTTGTAACAGTCTTTTCAAATTTAGTCGCAGAGGACAGAATGGATATAGGATGATAGATACTTGGGTTAGAGAAATCAAGTGAGAGACTTTTTAGTGATGGAAGAAACATAGCCATGTTTATAGTCAATAGGGAATGAGAGAGTAGTCAAGGAAAGATTTAAGATAAGTGAGAGTAGGGGTGAAAGAGGGGCAATGATTGGATGGAATGAATCACTTGTGCACAAAGAAAAGTTTACATTGGTAAGGCAAAGGACTGCTTCTTGCTGAAAGAGAGGGATGAAGAGGGAAATAGAGCAGAAGACATATGAAAAATATGAGATAAATAAAAGAGGATGATGAGGCTCAGAGCAAATGGGATCAATTGTCAAATATGCCACATGTGTTCATTTCTACCTTCACCTTGTATTTTTTCCCTAGGGGAGAGATTCTTGGTAAAAATGTAAAATGTAAAATAATAACTGTGTCAAGAAACATATTAATAAAAGATGGAAAGTCACAACCTAAGACTTGGTTTTCTCATATGTAGGCTGAATATAACAAACTATTTTGCAGGATTGTTCTCACAATCAAATATGAAAACCATTTATAAACTATGAAGCATTATGGAATGTAAATTGTTTTATTATATTGTAATTGCCTGTGCTATTCTATTTCTAATATATAGCATAGAATTCAATTCAATTTACCAGGAATTTGTCGCATAGCTATTATATTTAAGGCCTAGCTTGTACTTGGGAATGGAGTATAAATAAAAACCCAAAAAAAATCCCTATTCAAAGGAAGTTTCCACTGAATTGAAATTATTTAGAAATTAATTAATTATATCTCTTCATCACCTTTTAGTTCCTTGAAAAGACAGACCAGGCTATCACTTCTTTTTTCTTCTGGTTTATGTTTCTCATACAGTTTCTCATACAATTGACTCTATTAATATAGTTAAACAATTGATCTTCCAAGGAACAAAAATGAAATTCTCCCACATCTGTTAATTGGCATGATATAGTCAACACACAAACACACACACATACACATACACACAGACAACCCTGATAATTCCACTAAATTTTGCATTTTTTAATCAATTATTCTATAGACAGCTTGACTGACAAATCTGCTCCATGCTTTGAGAGGTTGAATTCAGATCTAGTCGCCAACCTCCTTTCATTTAACTCTCTACTCCTCTTTTGTCTGAAGCAGTGAATGTTAAGTAGATGTATCTATTTCCCTTCTTTAGTAATTAATTTTATTCTTTATGAGAAGGGGACATGCTCTCATGAATATTCTCAAAGACAGTTTGAAAAAAAGATTTGTCTGCATTTCTCTGTTAAAGATGAGGAAAGATGAGGAAAGGTTTGAAAATCATAAGTTATTTTAATTGCCAATTAAGTTACAGTAACTCTGTGATTAACTATGATGTGCAGGGAATGTGGGGGTATTCTATTAATCATATTTTCTAGTTACCTGAGGGCTAACTTTCAAATCTATTTTCTAGAATCATTGCATCTTTACATTAGAAAGGACAATATATGCTATCTCCTTCAAACTCTGTCTGAAACATGAATCCTTTCTACCCACCAACTAAAATGATCGTTTCATTTGTAATAGGCTAGTGGGATTCAGAGACCTCAGAAAGTTTAAGACCTTAAAAATGAGAAGGAAGTCAAAATTTTGTACACTCACAAAATTTCATTCATGGAGATAAGGATACACAAATGAATGTGAGATATTTTAAGATTAGCCAACTTAGGTAAATGACATAAATATAACAATTGTAATGCAGGATTTATGCAAGATTTCTTGCATTTGCAATATTACCCTAGGCAATCCTGTCAGTTAGCAGAATGGAACTCTGGCCTGGTAGGTGCCAGTACCAGGAGCTGACAGTTGAGCTGGGACTATATAAACCCCTGCAAAACCAACCTGGGGGTTCTGATTTTCCTTGACCTCACTCAGACACCTAGCTACCCCTGGACTTCCCCTGGGGGACCCCAGGGGGTTGAGGGAGGCAGAACATGGGCAGGAATTTAGTTTAGAGTAGCCTAGGAATAGGGACACCCCTAAACCAACTTAACAACTACATCTGTTTAGCTGGTAGATCAAACAAAATCAGGGAAGTGTCAGATTATCACTGGCTGAGGGCTGGTTCCCACAGCATGACCATTGCCAACACCTGCCAGTCACCCTAGCAACAGCTTCTCAAGACCCTATACCCTCTTTCCTCAGTTTTCCCTTTCCTGTTGTTTGTTCAGCATAGAGATGTCTATGAGTAGGTGTCTAGAGGCTTTTCCCATGGAGGTTTCATGCTCAGGTATGAGCAGGTTCAAGGGTAAATAAGAAATGCAACAAGCAACTAAGTGGCCTAGTAGAAAGAGTGATAGACCATGAATTACACATTTCCTAAATGTATGAACTTGGGCAAGTCACTTAACCTCTATGTATCTCAGTTTCTTCATATGTAAAATGGGAATAATAAGAGCACCAACCTTTGGGGGTTGTTGTGAGAATAAAATGAGATAACCTTTTAAAGGTTTACAAGATAATGTGTATGCATATGCATATTTATTACATCTGTGTGTTTATGCATGAATGCATACATTATGCACATGTATGCATTTTATACATAAGAAGGTAGAGACCTGGACCTGGACAAAGAAGAATAAAGGATAGTACAAGGCAAATAGAGAATTGTCATGAAGAAAAATTAATGTGTAATATAGTTTTCAGGTGAACAGTCAGTTTGTGTTGTGTCCAATGAACTAAAGTGTGCTGATGTATGCACATACTTACCCTTACTGCAAGGAGCTTCTGGCCCACTGGAGAATCATAATCCTCCTTGTGTAGGCATAAGTAGTGTGGCATGCAACTACCGTGTGATGTCTCATATGTACCATGTGTGTTTATAACATGATAGCTGCTCCACGGATTTCTTCCTTCCAGTCCTCTTCCTGCATTGTACTTAATAATGATTACAACACTCTTGGGATTGTCCATTCCTTGGTACCGCCTCTGCTGTGAAGTTCTGCAGCTTGTAGTTTCTATGTTCTTCGTTTCTTCCTCTGTACTGCATGCATACTTGTCTGCCATCTATCATCTTGTCTGATGGTTGACTTGTCACCTTCTTAATCAGGAACATTAGTTGCTGTGATGTAATTGTGTTAACTTTGTGTTGTTTTGTGTTGCCAAAAATTTTGCAGTTTTTTTTCTTGTTTTTTTCCCTTTTAGAATTTTAAGCAGTTCATTCATTTTCATCATAACCGTCTGTTTGCTGTGGATCTGGCAGTGCATTCATTTCATTTTGCTCTATGTCAGGAGGTTTTTCATGATGTTCTTTAATGGCTTTACATGAGTGATGTGGAACCACGGGTCTCTATTCTCAACTTTCACACAAGTTGGGCTAGTTAATAGCACCTGGAAAGGCCCGACCCATTTAGGATCTAGAACAGATTTTCTTGTAAAGTTCCTTATATAGACCAGGTCTCCCGGTTTAAGCTGATGTAAGCTAAAGTCTAAAGGAACTCTCTGAGTTAACAATCCAAGTTTGTGCAAGTCATCCAGTCTCTTCTTCAAAGCTTTTATATATCTATACAGCTGACACTCAGCTCCAATGTGTGATAAGAGAGCTGACTTCTGGGATGAACTATGCCATGGAGTGTGCCCATACAGGAGTTCATACAGTGACAATCTTGTGTCACTACAGGGTTGACTTCTTAAATAAAAAGGAACAATGGGGAGTGCTTGTACCCATTTCAGATGGCTTTCAGAACACACTTTCCCAATGAGAGTTTTAATTCTCTTATTACAAATTTTAATTTGCCCTGAGGAAGAGGGGTGATAGACTGAATGTAAACTTATCTTTATCCCCAAGGTCTTATAAATCTCATGCAAGATGTTCTGGGAAAAGTGTGAACCATGGTCCGAATCTATTCTAGCTGGTACAGAGAATCTCGGAACTATCTCTCTCAGAAGTGTCTTCACCACAAAGGCTACGTTGTTTTTCTTTACAGGGAACACTTCTGGCCATTGAGTCAACCTGTCTATGATGACTAGGGCATATTTGTATCCTTGACAATTGGACATTGATATATAATCAATCTGCAGGCACTCAAATGGGGTATATGCCAATTGTCTGCCTCCTAGTCCCTTAATTCTGGTCACGCCCTGATTATATTGTAAGCAAACCTTGCATTTCTGGCATGTTCTAATTGCACAAGTGGATATACCAGGAGCCGTCCAGTGTCTTTGAATACCATCTACTAAGGATTGGGTCCTATAATGGCCTTTGGCATGCAATGCATTACATAGGGTATTATACAAAGATCTTGGAAGAATGGGTTTGTCCTCACTAGAAAACCATACATCTCTCCCTAATTTGGCGCCTAGATTTTCTACCCAGTGCTTCACTTCCCTTGGGGAGTATGCCTGTTTTAGATCTGCTTCTTCCATCAAGGAGAAGTTCAGCACATGGACCGGACCGAACCGGGAACCAAATTTTGCGGTTACATCTGCCCTCCTGTTTCCTAATGAGACTTCATCCATACCCTTTTGATGTGACCGGCAATGCATCACTGCCACTTCCTTAGGTAACTGGACAGCTTTCAGGAGTTGGTTTATAAGGCTCCCATAAGCTATCTCCTTCCCACCAGCTGTTATATATTCCCTATATTTCCAGATTTGGCCTGTACAATGTACTACATTAAATGCATATTTACTATCAGTCCAATCGTTCAACCTTTGACTCTGGTCAATTTCTAAAGCTCTGGTGAGACTCAGGATTTCAGCCCCTTGAGCACTCATGGACTTTGGTAGAGCTGCATACCATAAAGTCTCAACTTGAGTTACTACAGCCGCGCCTGTATATCGTTCTCCATCTACCACAAATGCAGAACCATCGGTAAACAAAGTGAGATCAGGAGAGACCAAAGGAATATCGGTCAGGTCATCTCTCGTTTTCTGAACCATGTCCAAGGTTTCTGCACAGCTATGGATGGGTTCCCCTTCTAATGGTAAGTCTGGCATTAGTGTAGCCGGGTTGATCTCCTTACAACAATGGAAAGTTAGGTTCTCATTGCCCAGCAACACAATTTGATAATGGGATAAGCGCTGGGAAGTAAACGCTTGCAGGTTGCTGTTTTTCAAGATGGTATCTATTTGATGAGGAGAGTACAGCATAATCCTGCATCCCAAAACCAGATCAGAAGATTTTTTAACCATTAGGGCTGCAGCTGCAATTGCTCTCATACAAGGTCTAAAGTCATTGGGCCTATTTTCACCATCTTGGATCTTAGCTTGGGCACCAACTCCATTTGCCCAGTGGCTCCTTTTACTCTCACAGACCCCATTAGTGCACAATTTTCTGGTGCTGATGTCAACACCGACCCGGTTGCTCCAGTATCAATAAGAGCAGGATAGATTTGATCTCCTATTGTCACCATAACCAAAAGTTCCCTGTCTTTAGCTGTCTGATCAACAGGTACCAAAGGTGTTTCTATCTCTATGTCCCTCAAATCCCATTGATCTTGTTCTAGGACTTCTGTCTTGCTGACTCGGGATTCTGTGAGTGTAATGATGGTAAGTCTCCTTCAAAAGTGGCTTGTTGGACTGCCAATGCCTGAATTTGCATCCCTGGACTGTTCATGGGCATATCAGTGTCAAAATGTATCTCAGTTTTCCCAGACCATGAGTAAGGTAGAGTGTCCTTCTCTTCACTGAACATGCTTTGCTGGATTTTAGCAAAGTTAGATTCAGGAGAGGCATTCCTCTGCATTAAAGGAAATTCTACAGAGTTGGGAATGTGCTCGTGGTTCATGTCTACATCCCAATCCTGTGAGTTTATGCTTTCTTCTTGTATTTGCTCCCTAGACTCCATGTCAGTAACAGGAAACTCAACTCTAGATTTATTTTTCATAGGAAACAAAGTCAGTGTTGTAGATTCTTCCTTTGTCCCTATTGATGTCATTTTGTTCCTCTCTTGGCTACTGACATTTATGAAACTGAATTCCTTTAAATGCATTAACTCAGAATCTACTCCAAAGGCAGCTCTCTTTGGAGTATCACAGGCTTGAAAGTGTGCTACATCTTCATGCACTTGACCCTGAAGTAGGCTTGGTACAAATTCTCTAGCTCCAGGATCTAGCTTTAAAATTCCTCTAGTATTGTAGCTACTAGAGTTTTCACTTTCCCTTCCCACTTCCCTAGTTGGTGATAGAGAAGAGGTAGTGCCTGTGTCTGAGAATTTAGCACTTTCCTTCTCAATGGTCTGCAGGAGCTCATCTCCCTTATTGACACTGTCCATTTCCAAGAGATGCCCATTAGAACAGCTGTCTATATTCATTGCCCTTGCTGTTTGGCTTTGCTGTACATGTAAATGATCCACAGTCTTACTACAGAATGGTTCTGTCCCCCCATAGTGAGAAGCAAGGAATGCTACCTTCTTCAAGCTTTTACCAAGAACTTGTGCAGATGTGCCTGGTTTTCTGCCAGTGTACCCCATATCACTGTTTCCTTTCCCATAAATTCTCTCCTTAATTTCTATTATATCTTCCTCCATTTGCAACTCCTCCTCAGTCATATCTTTGTAAATTTGTGTTACCTCCTCCAACCCATAATTCATAATATCTTCTGCATCTATTTTGTTCTTCTCACATTCCTTTGCTAAATCATTATCACTGCCTTCCTCTTTTCTTGCAACAACTGCTTTCTCTAAGGCTGGTTCCTCGGTTCATAATGTACAAGGTCTAACACCTTGGGACAGGTATTCTTCCATTTTTGACAAGCTTGGGGACCTACTAAACTTAGCACAGTCATGGTCACAACATCTAGCCTTTACCTTATTACTGTATCTACTAGTATTGCCCCTGTTGTTATTATTGGTGTTACTATTGTATCTGGAATTATAGTATGTATTCCTCCTGTTGTTATTGTTATTATTCCTGTTTCCAAAGTTAATCTGGGACTTATATCTACAATCCCTTACCACATGGCCAATTTTTGAACAAAGGAAACATCTCTTAATTTTGTTGTTAACACTGCCACTAGATTGTCTAGTCAGCTTTGGCTCCTCTGATTGGTGGACATCAGAGCCATATTTTTTATTTCTTCCACCTCCCTGGCTTTCTGAGCTTCCCTCAATTGCTTTTTAAGCTCAGCAATCTCTCGATAGTTTTCAGAGGTTCTACATGATTTAGAGTCACTATCTTTTGTGTCATGGACATAAGCTGCTGTCTTTCTCAATTCCTCAATGGGCATGGTCTCCCATTGTGGGCAATGCAGTCTAAAATATGTTTCAATGTAATTTTGACTCCCTTTCACAAATTGCCTCCTGAAATGCTGAATGTTGTCTTCAGCAGTCATGTCCCTGAACCCTAGAATAGTCTCTCCAGCTTCTAGCAGTCTGTCTAGATATAAGCTTGGATGTTCCTCCTCCCCCTGCTTTAACTTTTCAAATGAGCCCCATACATTTGATCGTTTGGCATGGAGTCTCATCGCCTCTGCCAAGTCCTCCCTGCATCTCCACACAACAGAAGGAGAGGAAGAGAGCATTAAGAGGTAATATTTAAACCTTACTCTCAATGTAATCAACCCAGAGAGGGAAGAGTAGCTATATTATTCATTGGGATATAAAACTCTATCTAACCCTACTGAGAAAGTAAGAAGGGATAAACCAAGAGGAGCAGGAGAGTGGGGAGGTCAAAAAAGGGAGGGGAGAAAAAGAGGGAGGGAATTTATTAGGCCTTTAAAAATAAAAATAGGGGAATAATAAGGGAGGGGGTAGAAAGGGAAGTTAATCAAGGGAGGGTATAAGGGATACCAGCTTAAAGCAAACCACTGATTTAAAAGGAAATAGTTTAAGAAGAAGTGGTAGGAATAGGGGAGGATATGAAAATGTCAGTGAATGCACAACTGATAATTATAACTCTGCATGCTCATAAAATGGAAGCAAATAGCAGAGTGGATCAGAAACCAAAATCCTACCATATGTTGTCTACAAGAAACACATATGAGGCGGGTGGACATACACAAGTTTAAGGTTCAGGGCTTGAGCAAAATCTTTTGGGCGTCAAATGAGAAAAAGAAGGCAGGAGTGGCAATTATGATTTCTGACAAAGCCAAAGTAAAAATGGATATAATTAAAAAAGACAGGGAAGGTCATTACATCCTGAATAAAGGCAGTATAAACAATGGGGAAATAACACTGCTCAATATATATGCACCAAGTGGTATAGCATCCAAATTCATAAAAAAGAAACTGACAGAGCTCAAGAAGGAAATAGATAGTAAAACCATAATAGTGGGAGATCTAAATATTCCTCTTTCAGATCTAGATAAATCAAACCAAAAAATAAATAAGAAAGAGGTAAGAGAGGTGAATGAAGTCCTAGAAAAATTAGATTTAATGGATATGTGGAGAAAAATAAATAGGGACAAAAAGGAATACACCTTCTTTTCAGCTGCACATGGTACATTCACAAAGATTGACCATGTAATAGGGCATAGAATCATTACAAACAAATGCAAAAGAGCAGATATAATAAATGTAACCTTCTCAGATCATAATGCAATAAAAATAACAATTAGTATGGGCACCTGGACAGGCAAATCTAAAACCAATTGGTAATTAAATAATATGATTCTCCAAAACCAATTAGTCAAAGAAGAAATCATAGAAACAATCAACAATTTCATTGAAGAGAATGACAATGATGAGACATGATACCAAACTCTGTGGGATGCAGCCAAGGCAGTACTCAGGGGGAGATTTATAACCTTGAGTGCATATATTAACAAATTAAGGAGGGCAGAGATTAATGAATGGGGCATGTGATTCAAAAAATTAGAAAGGAGGCAAATTAAAAATCCCCAGATGAAAACTAAACTAGAAATACTAAAATTCAAGGGAGAGATTAATAAAATCGAAAGTAAAAGAACTATTGAATTAATAAATAAGACTAGAAGCTGGTATTTTGAAAAAACAGATAAAATAAACAAAGTACTGGTCAATCTAATAAAAAAAAGGAAAGAAGAAAACCAAATTGACAGTATCAAAGATGAAAAGGGAGACCTCACCTCTAATAAAGGGGAAATTAAAGCAATCATTAAAAACTATTTCGCCCAAATATATGGCAACAAATATAACAATTTAGGAGATATGGATGAATATTTACAAAAATATAAATTGCCTAGATTAACAGCAGAAGAAATAGAATACTTAAATAATCCCTTATTAGAAAAAGAAATTGAACAAGTATCAAAGAACTCCCTAAGAAAAAATCTCCAGGGCCTGATGGATTCACAAGTGAATTCTATCAGACATTCAAAGAGCAACTAATCTCAATACTATACAAACTATTTGATATGATAAGCAAAGAAGGAGTCCTACCAAATTCCTTTTATGACACAAATATGGTACTGATCCCAGAGCCAGGGAGATCAAAAACAGAGAAAGAAAACTACAGACCAATCTTCCTAATGAACATAGATACAAAAATCTTAAATAGAATACTAGGAAAGAGACTCCAGCAAGTAATGATCATGATCAGGTGGGATTTATACCAGGAATGCAAGGATGGTTCAACATTAGGAAAACCATCCACATAATTGACCATATCAATAGTCTAACAATCAAAAATCACATGATTATCTCAATAGATGCTGAAAAAGCCTTTGACAAAATACAGCATCCATTCCTATTGAAAACACTGAAAAGTATAGGAATAGAAGGACCTTTCCTAAAAATAATAAACAGTATAAACCTAAAACCATCAACAAACATCATATGCAATGGGGATAAATTAGAAGCCTTCCTAATAAGAACAGGAGTGAAACAAGGATGCCCATTATCACCTCTATTATTAAACATAGTACTAGAAACACTAACAGTAGCAATTAGAAAAGAAAAAGAAATTGAAGGTATCAAAATAGGCAATGAGTAGACTAAGCTATCACTCTTTGTAGATGATATGATGGTATATTTAAAAAATCCTAGAGAATCAACTAAGAAGCTGGTAGAAATAATCAACAATTTAAGAAAGTTGCAGGATACAAAATAAATGCACATAAATCATCAGCATTTCTATATATTTCCAACACATTAGAGCAGCAAGAGGTAGAAAGAGAAACACCATTTAAAATCACCCTAGACAATATAAAATACTTGGGAATCTATCTACCAAAACAAACACAGCAATTATACGAAAACAACTACAAAACACTTTCCAAACAAATAAAACTAGATCTCAACAATTGGAAAGCCATTAATTGTTCATGGGTTGAATGAGTTAACATAATAAAAATGAACATTCTACCCAAATTAATTTACCTATTTCGCGCCATACCTATCAAACTACCAAAAAACTTCTTTACTGAATTAGGAAAAACTAGAACAAATTTCATTTGGAATAACAAAAGATCAAGAATATCAAGGGAAATAATGAAAAAAATGTGAAGGAAGAGGACCTAGCAGTATGAGATATTAAACTATACTATAAAGCAGCAGTCATCAAAACAATATGGTACTGGCTAAGAGACAGAAAGGAGGGTCAGTGGAATAGACTTGGGGTAAATGACATCAGCAAGACAGTGTATGATAAACCCAAAGAGCCCAGCTTTTGGGACATGAATCCACTATTTGACAAAAACTGCTGGGAAATTTGGAAAACAATATGAGAGAAATTAGGTTTAGATCAACATCTCACACCCTACACCAAGATAAATTCAGAATGGGTGAATGACCTGAATATAAAGAAGGAAACTATAAATAAGTTAAGTGAACAGAAAATAGTATACTCGTTAGATCTCTGGGAAAGGAAAGATTTTAAAACCAAGCAAGATTTAGAGAAAATTATAAAATGCAAATTAAATGGTTTTGATTATATTTAACTAAAAAGCTTTTGAACAAATAAAAACAATGTAGTCAAAATCAGAAGGGAAAAAACAAATTGGGAAAAAAATCTTTATAACAAAAAACTCTGACAGGGGTCTAATTACTCAAATATACAAGGAGTTAAATCAATTGTATAAGAAATCAAGCCATTCCCCAATTGATAAATGGGCAGGAGACATGAATAGACAATTTTCAGGTAAGGAAATCAAAAGTATCAATAAACACATGAGAAAGTGTTCTAAATCTCTAATAATTAGAGAAATGCAAATTAAAACAACTCTGAGGTACCACCTCACACCTAGCAGATTGGCTAAAATGAAAGAAGGGGAGAGTCATGAATGCTGGAGGGGATGTGGCAAAATTGGGACATTAATGCATTGCTGGTGGAGTTGTGAACTGTTCCAACCATTCTGGCTGGCAATTTGGAACTATTCTCAAAGGGCTATAAAAATGCCTGCCATTGATCCAGCCATACCATTGTTGGGTTTGTACCCCAAAGAGATCATAAATAAACAGACTTGTACAAAAATATTTATAGCTGCACTTTTTGTGGTGGCAAAAAACTGGAAAAGGAGGATATGCCCTTCAATTGGGGAATGGCTGAACAAATTGTGGTATATGCGGGTGATAGAATACTATTGTGCTCAAAAGAATAATAAACTACAGGAGTTCCAGGTGAACTGGAAAGACCTCCAGGAAGTGATGCAGAGTGAAAGGAGCAGAACCAGAAGAACACTGTACACAGAGACTGATATACTATGGTAAAATAAAATATAATGGACTTCTGTACCAGCAGCAATGCAATGACACAGGACAATTCTGTGGGATTTATGGTAAAGAATACTACCCACATTCAGAGGAAGGACTGCAGGAGAGGAAACATATAAGAAAAACAACTGCTTGAATGCATGGCTTGATGAGAACATGATTGGGGATGTAGACTCGAAAGTACCACACCAATGCAACTATCAACAATTGGAAATAGGTCTTGATCAATGACACATGATAAAAAGAGTGGAAATGTGCTTCGGCCATGGGTGGGGGAGGGTGCAGGGGGTGAAGGGGAAAGTAGGAGTATGAATCATGTAACCATGTTAAAAATGAATATTAATAAATGTTTTAAAAAATATTGAATATAACCAAATGTGTCTTCACTAATAAGGATCTTTCAATGATTTACAATCGTTCTTATTTAGTGGAGTAAATATGTAGCACAAGAGTTTGAGGTGAATATGTATCGACCAATAAATTTTACATGAAAGTACCCTCTCATTCTTTTTTTAAAAATTCATATCAATTTGATTTTTTGTCTTCTTTATTTTTCTTCTATTAGTTGAGTGAAAAAATAAAACAAAATACTACTGTCTCATGAAAAAGTATTTTATCATACAGAAATGTATATAATTCTGAGATTTCAGAGAAGTTTTTACATGAAAAAAGCAGCTGAATTGAATAGAGATAACTTCTTCTTCAAGATTTGTTCAAACAATTCTTCAAATGTAACACATTTTTGATATTTACTAATGTGTTTTTTTAAATTTTATATATTTTTCCCTTTACAAAAATGATATTCATATTCCTTAAATCATTTTAGATATGATTAATTTGTTTCAACATACATTTATTATGGTCCAGTATTGTGTATTAGACACTGGGAATGCAAAGAAAACAATTAAATTAAAAACCTGTTGCCTACAAAAACATTTTTACTTCAGTGGAGGATATGACATGGTATATAAAAAATAAATATACTCATAAGTCAGCCAAGAAAGTATAGCTAAATGAACGTGTCATGAGTAAAAGATGGTAGGCAGCAAGTTCCAGGCAAGTCAACTTTGCCACTATCTTCCTTCAGGCCCTAATGAAGACATCTTAAATATTTAACACCCTGATCCCAAAAGCCTTGGGGATAAGTGTCACAAAACCACTCTATTGTATTCAATATAGCTTGCAAAGCCAAAGTTGAGGGAAGAAATGATGATGGAAAGTTTCTCTACCCCACCAGTAACACTTGCAGGTCAATTGCTATCAAAAGGCAGATAGGCACTGCAACTCTGAGAATGACAGTATCTTCCTGCCCATGAATCTTATTTCTCTTGCTGCCCCCATAGTCATCATCTGGAGAAGAATATGCTATGGAAAAAGGACTAGTTAGTCACACACAAAACTTCCAATAAATTGCCATACATAGAGATGGTAAGTTAGTTTAACTCAAATAGCAATTCAGGCTACCACCGTAAGGCAATAGTCTAGGACCCTGAACTTAAGAGCCTTGAGAATAGCAATAAAATAATTATCCTCAAAACAAATCTTAAAGTGATATTAGTCAGTGTAATATCACACCCTGCAAATGCAACGAGTAGAGCCAAGATGAAAATATTTAAATGGATCTATGATCTCAGAGATGTTGACATTCCCTCCAAAGTTAGAGACAGCAATGTACCATTCTTCTCTATCTTGTGAGTTTTGTAGTGTGTACATCAGGAATTGAATACCTTTCTTGTTTTCTCTTTCTATCACACAGCAATAGTGAAATGCATTTTGATTTTGCCATGTGACCAACTAATGGTCTTTTTACATGCATTACACACAAAGACGCGCGTGCGTGTGCATGCGCACACACACACACACACACACACACACACATATATATATATATATATTTCTTCAAAGTTTATCATTCCTTATATGTTGCAGACTTCTCATATCTACCACCTATCTCTTTATTACCCTATGTATGATATTCATTTTCCATTCTTTGAAAAATACTTTGTTTTATGTTTTACTGTCAAACAGAAACATTGATGAATATTGGTTTTTAAAAGACAAAACTTTCTTTTTAGGAGAAGCTTGACATCATTAAAGGTCCTTTGAATTTTCCAAAGGAAATCTCAACCACTTCTGTTTAATTCTTTTCCCAATTTGTTATTCATTTGTTCTAAATAGCATCATCTCTCTTCTTATATCATTCTTAGAACACTGGTTAGTTTATATAAATGTATTTAGAAAGACATTTTAGCTAGATAGGTGACAGGTTGTTGTAATAGGACCTTTAGGGTTATTTTTATAATTCTAGTGTGATTTAAAAAATAAGTAAAATTTTAAAAAGCACAGAGGGATATTGTATTTTCTATATATTTTAATTAGTTGATGACAAAAGTATACAGTAGTTCACAATGAAGTATTACTTGTAAAAGAAAAAATCCTGTCTGTTGATGGTTTTTACCATTCTCAGTATTGATAATTGATAAGATTTTCTCCATATAATTTCAGAATCAATTTCTTCATGGTCTTGCAAGTATGCCATCTTTAGTACTAATCACATCTATATACACCATTTTGGATCCTATTGCTCTTCTCATTTTTGTGCCATTTCTGCTTTATAAGGTATTTCCAGGATGATGAAAAAAGTTTAATGTGCCATTCTCTCCTTTTATTCTTTTGGAACTCCTGGAATCCTCAGATCAGTGAGTCAGAACAAGAAAACAACTGGAAAAGTAACCAGATGGTTGTCAGAAATGTCATGTTATTGTCATAAATTTGATCTTGTTAGAAACTTTGATTACTAAGGACTGAAGGACAAGGGTAAAACAGTACATCTCACAAATAGATCAATATACAAATTAGAGATCATGTTTTCAAAGTTTTTAAGTGATAGGAGTATGGGACTTCACATACACATGATGTCTAAATACATTTTCAAACCAGAAATACCTCAAAACCATTCATTATTTAAAAATTCATTCTTGATTTACAGAAATACTAGTATTTCTCAAATGTAAATTCCCAAGCATTAAGGTTTCAGAGTTTATTAAAATACTTAAAATGCATATGAATTATTAAAAAACAATATGGAAAATATCCATTTGATAGTTATTAAATGGAAAATTAGGAATTGTATAACATATTACTTTTTTGTTATTGAGACTGATTTAATATACTGTTTTCTTCAATTCCTTTCTTATTATGTCCATAGGATTTTAATGAACCAACATGAAGATTAAATTACATTTTTATTATATCATGAAAACATACATTTCTTTTACATTATAACTGTATGCAAATTATATGGAAGAATTGAAGTACTTTTTCTCACCAAATAGAAAGTGAGATAGCAATGCTCACAAAATGGGAATCTAGAGCAAACACTCAGTTTGCTCTATTTGTTCTAGTACCTATCACTCCCACCCACCATGCCTTAAATGGTACCCTAGTGACCAGAGGATTAATGATGCTCTATCTGTTAATGGCCTAACTTTTTACCACTTTGCCTTAGGCAGTGGAATAAGACTTGGTTCAATGGTTCCCTTCAGGGTTCAAAAAACATGAAATAAACGGTTACTATAAAATTATGACTTGGGGTCACTTTTTCCCCATGAGATGAAATAGTTGTAAGTAACAACAATACTGGGTCATAGGATGAGATCAGAGTGGTAGCAGTTCACACACAAACACAAATGTGTGTTTGTATGCAACTATGTGTTTACATATATGTGTGTGTATGATTCAACTTATAGTGAAGAATCATATATACATATATAAATGTATACACATATATATGTTTATAATTCTTCCACTTTTTGGATTTCTTGGTTTTTTTACTTTTTAAATTCTAATTAATTAATTAGCTTATTGGTTACAATAAAATTCTCAGATACTCCCTTCCTCCCTATTCTCCACCATTAGAGAAGGAATCATTCAACAAAAAGATATATGTATATACAAAACTATGTCTTATTTATAGTTATCAGACCTTCCTCTGGAAGTGGACATACTGAAGTCATTCTTCAAGTAATATTTCTTTTGCTGTATATGTTATACTCTTGATTTTGCTCATTTCATTCTTCATAATTTCATGTAGATCTTTCCATGTGTTTTCCAAAATTAACCTGTTTGTCATTTTTTATGATGGAATAGTATTCTATCACAATCATACACTATTATTTTGTTTTTGTCATTTCCCAATTGATGGGCATCCTTTCAGTTTCCATTTCTTTTCTACCACAAAGAGAGCTGCTTTAATTATTTTAGAACCTATGTTTTCTATTTTCTTTGAGGGGATAACATTTTTTGGCATGAATCTCTTGGAGTTGTCCTGGAACCTTGCCATGCGGATAATAGTCATTTGTACTTGATGATCATAATCTCCTGGTTCTGTTCACATCAGTTTGCATCTTTTCATATGAGTCTTTCCAGGTTTTTTTTGTTAATCCTTTTTGTCATTTCTGATGGTTCAATAATATTCCATTATAAGCACATTCCACAATCTCTTCAGTCATTTTTCTGTTGATGGATGATATGCCTTTTGTTTTGGATCAAATTTATTTTCAAACTTAATGATCAAATTTATCTTCATGTTTAGCTAGAGAATATTTGGGGAAATTCTAACTCTCAATCAGATGTTTGAGGAGTGTGAAAGAAAGGAATAATAATTTATTTATTAAGTACACATTAAGCACTATGCTTTACAAATATCTGATCTGAGAGATAAGGAAATTGAGGCAGACAGAAGTTGACTTGCCTCGAATCATAGAACTATGTCTGAATCCTTTTTTTGAACTTGGATCTCCCTAACTCCACTCAGGACCAGATAATTGATGAATTAATTGGATCAAAAAGAAGAAAATTAAATTACCATCAGTACAAAATGAAATTACAATCAATGAAGAGGAAATTAATACAACTATGAAGAGTTATTTTTCAAAATTATTTGCCAATATATTGGGCAGATTAAGAGAAAAATAAATAGAATACTTAAATAATGTAATTTCATAAAAAATTGTATGAACCCTCAATGATTTCCCTAAGGAAAAAGAATGAAACCAAAGGGATTCACAAATGAATTCTACAATAAATGAAAGCTTTTTTTACAAATTACATGTAATGACAAACTAAGTTATTTTCTTTTTACATTGTTTAATTTATTTTTCTTATTTTTCTTCAACCTGTCTTATTTGGCTTTTGAATTCCTTTTTGAGTTCTTCCAGTGCCTGATACCAATTTCCATTTTTTCTTAAGTTTTGCATGTGGTTTCTTGGATATCACCATCTCCTATTGGTTTTGTTCTGTGCTCTTTGTCCCTGTAGAAATTTTTAAGGGTTAAGTTTTTCTTTTGCTGTTTTCTCATCTTCTCAACTTTTTTTTGCCCTTCAACTGAGAATTCTGAAAGCTGCTACCTGATTCTGTTTCCTTTGCTACTAGCTTAAATGGATCAGTACTGTGAGCTATTTTTTCTTGGGTTTATGTCATCACCTCAGCAGCTCAGTCTTTAAAGGACCCAGTGTTATTGGTTTCTGGATCTCACATGGGCTGATGACAGGGTCTAGGATTTCAAGGGTTCGGCTTGAGGTGCTCTTTTTTTTCTGTGTCGATGGCTTTGGAACCCAAAGATAGCCTATACCAACTTGTGGAATCTGCCACAATATGTGGAGGACAGTTGGCCAGCACTACTCTATGTTTAGTATTGCTTCTTGTTCCCCCTTTCCCATGAAAATCAATTCTCTCTGCCTACCTTTCAAGTTGTATTCAGTGGGAGAGCCCCCTCACTCCTTCCTGACTTTGACTCCTGCCATTTTTGAGGCACTTTCTAAAGATCAGTTTGGAAAGACAGTCAGAGAAGTTTTGGCTTTCACTGCTACTAAGCTGCCGTCTTAGCTCCACCTTTCCTAAAATATATGATTGATTTTATCTCCTTCCTTCCCTTCCCTTCCACATCCTGGTGCTAATAAGCAATTAGATTTGGCTTATGCATGTATGATCGTGCAAAATATATTTCCATATTTTTCATTTCTGTGAGTAATCTTATGAAACCAACACCCTAAAACAAAACAAATAAACCATTGAAAAAGTATATGCTTTCATATGCGATCTGACTCCAACAGTTCTTTCTCTAGAGGTGGAAAGTTTTTTTTTTTTTTCATAAGTCCCTCAGAATTGTTCTGGATCATTGTATTGCTATTAATACCTAAGTCTATCACATTTGATCATTCTCAAGTATTGCTATTACTGTGTACATTTTCCAGGTTCTGTATATCTCACTCTGTATCAGTCCATGAAGGTCTTTCCAGCTCTTTCTGAAATCATTCTGTTCATTATTTCTTACAGCACAATTGTATTCCATCATAATCATATTCCATAACCTGATCAGCCATTCCCCAGTTTATGGACATCTCTTTAATTTCTATTTTTTGCCACCACAAAAAGTGGAATTATAAATATTTTTGTCCAAGTAGGAACTTTCCCATTTTTTATCTCTTTGGGATACAGACATAGTAGAGGTATTACTGGATCAAAGTAAAAATCCCCAATCATGTACTAATGGAAGCACATGATTAAACATATGTTTTTCTTCTGCATTTCTTTTTTGCTTCTTCAAGAGTTTGTGTCCAATTTTTATTTTATTTATTTATTTATTTTGGAAATTTTGGATGTGTTTGTTTTCACTTGCTGCTGTTGCTTCTCATTTTGTTATTTTTTTCCATAGTCATTATCCAGGGTTAAGAGCTTTTTTTAATGTTGTTTATTCCTTTTGCCACTTTTGGAGTTCCTGCATGTTGATGGTCATTTCTTTCTTAGCATCTGTCTCATATGACTTTGCTTTGGTAGTATATTCCCTTCCCTGTCAGAACCATGAGTAAGGGAAGGTATATCTGTTATATTCTTTGTGTACAGCCCTCTTTAAAGCATTTTGCCCTGAGGCTATCTTTCCAGACCCTGTTGCTTTGGTTATGGTCAGCTGTATTTCTGCCCATGCTCTGCGCTCTGCTGACTAAGCTCAGCATTTTTCAGCCTCAAATCTTACTGTCAAGGTCTTGCACTGCCCTCAGGGGTAAGTCTGTGGTGCTTTCAGCGAGCCCCAAGAACTTACTGATTGCCCTTACCCTTGCTCTAAATCTTGTGTTGAAGGTGGTGTGGGGGAGGGGTGATCAGCTTGAGTTTTGATTACTGAAGTTTCATTCCCTTATAGCATGGAAATCCCCAGTCACTGCCTAGCTTTAATGCTGCATGAAGTGGAAGAGCCCCTTTACTTATCTGGTTTTCATTTCTGTCATTTTTAGAATCTTTGTAATGATTGGTTGGAAGGAGTTTCAGAAGGCTTCTGCTACTATGCCACCATTTTGGTTCCCCTTCTTCTGAGATTCTATTCCCATAGATCTTTTTCTGGTTGTGGATAGGATGCTTTCTCCTATGTTGCTTGATATTGTCCTAAATCATTTCATTTTGCTACAAATAAAGAAGTCCATTATACTTGATAGTAACACAATGTTTTACTTTCTGTGTACAATGTTCTCCTGGTTTGGCTCATTTCTCTCTGCATCAAATCTTGGAGCTCTTTCCATTTCACATGGAAATCTTCCATATTGGCCAATCTGCTAAGTATGAGGCGGTACCTCCAAGTTGTTTTTATTTGCATCTATCTAATTATGAGAGATTTACAACACTTTTTCTTGTACTTATTCATAGTTTTGATTTCTTTATCTGAAAACTGCTTATTTGTGTCCCTTGACCATCTGTCCATTGAAGAATGACTTGATTTTTTGTACAATTGACTAAGCTCCTCATAAATTTGAGAAATTAGACCTTTGTTAGAGGTTTTAGTTAGACTTTTTTCTCTAGTTTGTTGCTTCCCTTCTACCTTCTAATTTTGGTTGCATTGATTTTGTTTGTACAACCCCTTTTTAATTTAATGTAGCCAAAAATTATTCATTTTTCCAATTTGTAATATTCTCTATTTCTTGCTTGGTCTTAAATTGCTTCCTTTACCATAGATTGGACAATTATACTATTCTATGTTCACCTAATTTACTTATAATTTCCCTCATTACATTTAAGTCATTTTCCCATTTGAGACATTGATATAAACCTAATCTCTCCCATACTGTTTTCCAATTTTCCCAGAAGTTTTTGTCAAATAGTGGGTTCTTGTCCCAAAAGTTAAGATCTTTGGTTTAATCATACACAATCTTGCTGAGGTAATTTACCCCAGTCTATTCTATTGATCCATCCTTCTATCTTTTAGCCAATATCATATTGTTTTGAGGATCATCACTTTATAGTACAGTTTGAAATCTGGTACTGCTAGGCCATCATCCATTACATTTTATTTTTCATTAGTTCCCTTGATATTCTTGATTTTTTGTTCTTCCAAATTCTATAAAAATGTTTCTTGGTAATTTTATAGGTATGGTACTGAGTAAATGAATTAATTCAGTTACAATTATCATTTGTATTATATTAGCTCATTTTACCCATGACAATTAATGTTTTTCTAATTTACTTTTTATTTGGGGATTTTTAAATTGTTCTCTTTCTAGTTTTTATTGAGTAGAATGCCCAATTCATTAATCTATTCCCTCTCTGATTTATTGACATATGTACTGAGGTATATAAATTTTCTTCTAAGTACTGCTTTGGCTGTATCCGATAGACCTTGATATATTGTTTCCTCATTGTCATTCTCTTCAATTAAAGAAGAAATTGTTTCTCTGATTTGTTCTTTGGCGCACCAGTTTTGAAGAATTAGATGATTTATTTTCAAATTAATTTAAAATTTGATCAAAAGATCCTTTGCAATAAGTTCAACCAATAATCCTTTATTAAATATTGACTATGTGGCATACATTGGGAATGGTGTATAGTTGGGAAATCTTGAACCCTTGGAACAGCATTGCCCAAAATTCCTTTCTGTATTACCCACAATTCCTTTTCCTTTCTGTTTACGTGTGTCTTTTGCATGATTGTATGTAAGTTTTGGGAAACGCCCCTCTTGCTCTCTCTTCCACATGAATTGAATGGTGACTGACTGGTCCTTGTTGCCCTAGCCCTCTCATCCATGTGAGGTGAGTGGGGAACATTCCCTGTGTTCTCTAGCTCTCTGGTTAAATATTAATAAATCTTTATAAATATCATACTTTGGAAATATTGATTATTAATTTTAAAATCCATATTTTGGTGACTTTACGAAGGGACCCAGAACCTAACCTATAGGTAAGTAGGAAACCTCCCCCCCACCCAGAGCCTCCCGAGCTTCCTGCCCATGCCAAAGGCAGGAAGACCCTCTGGACTCCCACTCCATCTACTGCCTTTTGGATCCCTTGTCCCCCTCATCTTTCCTGTTCACCCTTCTTCTCTTTCCATCCTTTGCTCTACTTCCTCATTCCCTCCAGAACCCCTGCAGAGCTGAGATTCCCAGCTTCCCCACTGAGTCCTCCAGCTGGGCTCTTCCCTGCCAAATCCCCAAGCTCCCTGCTTCTGCCACTTTTCTGCTGATTTACTCCCTCCCCTGGTGTCTCAAGCCTTTGTGGTATGCCTAGCAGCCTCACCTTGCTTGGGGCTTCCCCGCTGCCTCCAGCCACTCCCTTCTCAAGGCACTGTGTTGAGGTGCTATCTTCAGCCACTGGTAGCACATGCAGCTGGCCCACCACCTGGTGTGGTTTCCACTGCAGCAACCATCCTTGCTTTTGCCACTTCTTCCGTGACTGGTAAGCTTAAATACTCCCTCTCCCTCTTCTAGCTCCAGTCCCAGAACAAGTAGGAATACCTTTCCTTGCAAGGCAGCTGGTTACCTCATAACCTCTGCCGGGCTCTTTGCCTTGGCAGGAGATCTTGACCGTTTTCACCCACCCCAGCCTGCGTCCTAGCTTCCTCCCTGCCCCAACTTGGGTTTCAAAAAGCAAGGTAACTGCTTCAACTTCCAGGTTCCAGCTACAGTGGCTTTTAGATGCTTTTAGACCTCTGAGCAGCAAACAGGCCCTATTTTATAGTCATATCCTCCATTTTGGTTTCTGACAGACACATTCAGGCCCCTAAACACGCCCCCTACTCGAACTTTGCCCCTTACTCCCACCCTCTACCCTAACTAGGTCCCTTATCCCTCTCTGTTACATGTTGCCTCTTAGCCACCAGAGGCCAGTATTGAGCACTCAGTTCCGAGTTCCCCTTTTCTTGATGAGCCATAGTGGCTGTTTTCTGCCACCAGAGGACAGCAACATGCCAAAAATAAACAAACAAACAAATAAATAAAAACATTAGAAATAAATAAAAAAATTTGCAAATAAAATCTAAAGAAAAAATCATATAACATCATATAAAATACAATAAAATAAGACAAAACACTGCTTACCTTGCCCCTACCCCAAATAAAATTTTTTAAATTATGAATTGAAAAATAAAATATATAAATAAATAAATGAATACATTGAAAATTATTCTCTTTTCCACTTTCCTTTAATCTACCATTTTGATTACAGTGCTCAGCAGTAGGAATGTTACTCTACAGGAAACTCTTCTGGCTTTTGGCCAATTAGGAACCTTTAAGGTTCTGGATTGCCTCCTTCTCCTTATGTTGCTTGGAATTTCCCTTTTTCAGTTCTTGACTGTTAAGTCACAACAAGCTTCCCAATGGAGAATGGAGGCTGACATGTAAATTCAATTGAACAATTTTATGCATCACTTTCAAGGTCAAATGGCAAAGGAAGATTCTCTCTGGCACGTCTGATTTTTGCAAACCTGTTTCTGAACCACTAAGAGAGGAAAATCATATTTCTCCTGATATAGAGATGAAAGGCCCCTCTATTATATCTCAGATGCAGAATCAGGTTCTCTCTTGTATTTTGAACCACCTCTCTAATGCTCTGCAACTCCTGGCTAACCTTATCTCCCCTTATCCTTCTCCCAATGGCCCAACCTTCCCTATTTCTACTACCTCATAACCAATCACAGCCCTGAGGAAATCTTTTCCTCCTACTCTAATTGTTCCTACCTATGCTACCTCATATCCCCACAGTCAACTTCTCAGAAACAATAACCGTTGAATGATTCCTACAAAGGCCTTTTCCCCTTAAGGGAAGTGACAGCAATAGGATACTATGGATATGTGGTAAATCTAAGACGATATACACCTTTCACACCTAAGGATATAAGGAATTGACATCTAATGCTCCCACTTTTGAAGAACCATATCTGATAATGAAAAAAATGGCCAACATATTTTTCCAATATAATTCATCTTATAAAGATGTTGAAAATTTGCTCAAGGCTTTTCTAACAGAACATAAGATCATCTCTCATATTAATAAAGTCCAAGGGCTGAATGCAGCACATTGGCCATCTCAGGATCCTGGGATCCTGAATGGGACTATAACAAATCTGAGGATTATTTGCAATTATATAGTTGTAGAGAGGCCATTATGAATGCAATGTGAGAATGCTCCAAAAATATGGATACATGGACCAAATAGGAAAGCCTTAAATAATCCAATTATGAAATACCCCCCCAATTCATGGATAGGCTCATTGAGCTTGGGGAAGATTTCTTTACCTTTATCTTTCTTTTTTAATTTTTTATTTATTTTTAATTTTTTAAAACATTTATTAATAATCATTTTTAACATGGTTACATGATTCATGCTCCTACTTTCCCCTTCACCGCCCCCCCCCGCACCCACCCACCCATGGCCGACGCACATTTCCACTAGTTTTATCATGTGTCATTGATCAAAACCTATTTCCAAATTGTTGATAGTTGCATTGGAGTGGTACTTTCGAGTCTACATCCCCAATCATATCCGCCTCAACCCATGCGTTCAAGCAGTTGTTTTTCTTATATGTTTCCTCTCCTGCAGTTCTTCCTCTGAATGTGGGTAGCGTTCTTTACCATAAATCCCTCAGAGGTGCCCTGTGTCATTGCATTGCTGCTAGTACAGAAGTCCATTGCATTTGATTTTATGTCAGTCTCTGTGTACAGTGTTCTTCTGGCTCTACTCCTTTCCCTCTGTATCACTTTCTGGAGTTCTTTCCAGTTCACCTGGAACTTCTCTAGTTTATTATTCCTTTGGGCACAATAGTATTCCATCACCAGCATATACCACAATTTGTTCAGCCATTCCCCAATTGAAGAACATACCCTCATTTTCCAGTTCTTTGCCACCACAAAAAGCGCAGCTATAAATATTTTAGTACAAGTCTGTTTATCTAGGATCTTTTTGGGGTACAAACCCAAGAATGGTATGACTAGATCAAAGGGCAGGCATTGTTTTATAGCCCTTTGAGCATAGTTCCAAATTGCCAACCAGAATGGTTGGAACAGTTAACAACTCCACCAGCAATGCATTAATGTCCCAATTTTGCCACATCCACTCCAGCACTCATGACTCTCCCCTTCTTTCATTTTAGCCAATCTGCTAGGTGTGAGGTGATATCTTAGAGTTGTTTTGATTTGCATTTCTTTAATTATTAGAAATTTAGAACACCTTCTCATGTGCTTATTGATACTTCTGATTTCTTTACCTGAAAATTGCCTATTCATGTCTCTTACCCATTTTTCAATTGGGGAATGGCTTGATTTCTTATACAATTGATTTAACTCCTTGTATATTTGAGTAATTAGACTCCTGTCAGAGTTTTTTGTTATAAAGATTTTTTCCCAATTTGTTGTTTCCCTTCTGATTGTGACTACATTGTTTTTGTTTGTACAAAAGCTTTTTAGCTTAATATAATCAAAACCATTTAATTTGCATTTTATAATTTTCTCTAAATCTTGCTTGGTTTTAAAATCTTTCCTTTCTCAGAGATCTGACAGGTATACTATTTTGTGTTCACTTAATTTATTTATAGTTTCCTTCTTTATATTCAGGTCATTCACCCATTCTGAATTTATCTAGGTGTAGGGTGTAAGATGATCAAAACCTAATCTCTCCCATATTGTTTTCCAAATTTCCCAGCAGTTTTTGTCAAATAGTGGATTCATGTCCCCAAAGTTGGGCTCTTTGGGTTTATCATACACTGTCTTGCTGACATCATTAACCCCAAGTCTATTCCACTGATCCTCCCTTCTATCTCTTAGCCAGTACCATATTGTTTTGATAACTGCTGCTTTATAGTATAGTTTAATATCTCGTACTGCTAGGCCCCCTTCATTCACATTTTTTTCATTATTTCCCTTGATATTCTTGATCTTTTGTTATTCCAAATGGAATTTGTTATAGTGTTTCCTAATTCAGTAAAGAAGTTTTTTGGTAATTTGATAGGTATGGCGCTAAACAGGTAAATTAATTTGGGTAGAATGGTCATTTTTATTATGTTAGTTCGTAATACCCATGAACAATTAATGGCTTTCCAATTGTTGAGATCCAGTTTTATTTGTTTGGAAAGTGTTTTGTAGTTGTTTTTGTATAATTGCTGTGTTTGTTTTGGTAGATAGATTTCCAAGTATTTTATATTGTCTTGGGTGATTTTAAATGGTGTTTCTCCCTTTTCATCTTTGATACGGTCAATTTGCTTTTCTTCTTTCCTTTTTTTTTATTAGATTGACTAGTACTTTGTTTATTTTATCTGTTTTTTCAAAATACCAGCTTCTACTCTTATTTATTAATTCAAAAGTTCTTTTACTTTCGATTTTATTAATTTCTCCCTTGAATTTTAGTATTTCTAATTTAATTTTCATCTGGGGATTTTTAATTTGCTCGCTTTCTAATTTTTTGAATCACATGCCCCATTCATTAATCTCTGCCCTCCTTAATTTGTTAATGTATGCACTCAAGGATATAAATTTCCCCCTGAGTCCTGCCTTGGCTGCATCACACAGTGTTTGATATCATGTCTCATCATTGTCATTCTCTTCAATGAAATTGTTGATTGTTTCTATGATTTCTTCTTTGACTAATTGGTTTTGGAGAATCATATTATTTAATTACCAATTGGTTTTTGATTTATCTGTCCAGGTGCCCTTACTAATTATTATTTTTATTGCATTATGATCTGAGAAGGTTACATTTATTATATCTGCTCTTTTGTATTTGTTTGCAATGATTCTATGCCCTATTACATGGTCAATCTTTGTGAATGTACCATGTGCAGCTGAAAAGAAGGTGTATTCCTTTTTTTCCCTATTTATTTTTCTCCACATATCAATTAAGTCTAATTTTTCTAGGACTTCATTTACCTCTCTTACCTCTTTCTTATTTATTTTTTGATTTGATTTATCTAGATCTGAAAGAGGAATATTTAGATCTCCCACTATTATGGTTTTACTATCTATTTCTTTCTTGAGCTCTTCCAGTTTCTCCTTTATGAATTTGGATGCTATGCCACTTGGCGCATACATATTGAGCAGTGTTATTTCCTCATTGTTTATACTGCCTTTAATCAGGATGTAATGACCTTCCCTGTCTTTTTTAATCATATCTATTTTTACTTTGGCTTTGTCAGAAATCATAATAGCCACTCCTGGCTTCTTTTTCTCATTTGATACCCAAAAGATTTTGCTCAAGCCCTTAACCTTAAACTTGTGTATGTCTACCCCCCTCATATGTATTTCTTGTAGACAACATATGGTAGGATTTTGTTGTGGGTTCCCTTTGTTCATCTGGATTCGTTTTTATGTCCCCTTGAGGAGTCCTGTATGCTTCAGTTAGGAGAGATCAAGCTGTTGCTCTTTACTCTGCCATCTTAACCGCATTGACCTTAATCTTTCTAAAGAAAGAGATATTAGACAAATAAGGCAACATTTTGTCTACAACAGTTCCAAAGTGTTCCAAGATTATTTAAAAAATCATTGCCTAAGGTGGTCTCACATGGACCTGGACGAGTTGAGGAAAACTGCTTTTTATGTCTCTAAAGGCCATAAAGAAAAACAGAAAGAGACTAATAATTTAATGGAAATGTTTCGATAGAATCTAGACTCTTTAAGTGATAAACAACAAAAAGGGAATGTTATTCAACCAATGGTACTTACCTCTCTCTAAGAATCTAATTATCAGTCCCTTATGTCACATCTGTGCAAAAAGAGTCACATAATAATGAACTGTAGAAAATGGAAACAATTAGAAATAATAATTTCAAAAATTACAACTTTAAAAATAATAACAATTATAGAAATAATAACAATATTGTAATAATTACAATAATGATTTCAGGAATCGCAATTTTAGGACTGATAACAATTCTAGAATATGGATCAGGCAATTGATAACCCATACCAAATGACTCCACAACAGTATATCTTGAGTGGAGCTCATCCTCAAACCACCCAGTGTGCTACTGCCCCTCAAGGGGGAGCCCAAGGAACTACCCAAAGATTATGAAGGTTTAAGTGGGGGGGGGGATTTGGTCACAGGAATCAGAGGTTACATCCTTTCATTTTCCAGACCCTGATGTCTTACTACCCATTGTCCCTATCCACTGCCCCCCCCCATACTGATGAGCCCCATGTAATATTAAACTTTGATAATGCCTATTATGATTCTCTTTTGGACACTGGAGCTTCCAGTTCTCTATTGAAGAGTACACCTGACTCAGATTTAAATTCCATAGGATCAATAAATATAGTAGGGGTATCAGGGACATCCCAAAATGTTCTAAAGCTTTCCCCTAGACTGGTGTCCATAGAACCTCTGAATGTGGAGTACTCTTTCCTCTTGATGCCTGGCTCTCATATAAATTTGCTGGGAAGAGATCTTTCATACAAGCTTAGAGCCACAATAACTTGTTCTCCCGATGGCTCCATGTCACTGGAATTGCCTGAAGAATCCTTAACTTTGCTCTCTGTACTTCTTCAGATAGTAATGAAATGAAGGAGTCTCCCACTTTTGAAATCCCAACTGATATACCTAAGTCTCTCTGGGCCACATCATCTTCTGATGTTGGCCTATTTAAATTGGTTATCCCTATCCAAATTAAAATTAAATCTAGCCAACCTCCTTCCATTCCTTAGTATTCTTTCTCAAAGGAGGCAATTGAGGGCATTACCCCTGTTATAAATTCACTAATTGATCAAGGCATTATAATTCACTGTAAATCTGAATACAATACACCTATTATTATTATCTTTTATATATATTTTATATATATTATTATTATTATCTGTTAAAAAGCCAAAAGTGAGGCTTGATGGCAAGCATCTCTATGGATACATCCAGGATTTCAGGGCCATGAACAATCATGTTATAAAGAGACATCCTGTAATTTCCAACATAAATATTATTATTTCTTCTATTCCTAGCATAGCTACATACTTTACTATAGTGGACTTGTGCTCAGCTTTCTTTTCCATACCTATACATTAGGATTCCAGATATATCTTTGCTTTCACCTGGAAAGGTTCCCAGTGGACCTGGGATCTTTTGCCTCAATGTTTCATGGACAGCCATAACTTGTTTACACAATTCTTAGCTGATACATAGGCCATTCAATTTAAATACAGTTATTTAATCCAATATATGGATAATTTGCTCTTGGCTTCACCAAATGCTGAAGCATGCCAAGAGGATAGCAAAGCATCTCCTTTTGGAGTTACATACAAGAGGCCACAAGGTCTCCAAAGACAAAGTTCAGTGCTGTCTCCCCAAAGTACAATATTTAGGTTTAATTTTAACTGCTGGGTGTCATTTAATTTCTCCTAAACGTATTGAAAGTATACAAAAATTAAGTGCCCCTACCACTGAAAAGCAATTGAGGACAATTTTTGGAGCAACAGGATTTTGTTGGCCATGGCTCCCTTGCTATGAGGAAATCACTAAGCCCCTTATATCACTCCCAAAAAACTTGGTCCCTGAACCACTTAAATTGGAAACAGAACACCTAACAGCTCTTTCAAATTTAAAATAGGCTGTCCTGTATGCCTCTGCTCTAGGCATCCCATATTATGACAAACCATTTACCTTATATGTCAATGAACAGAAAGGGGCAACTTCAGGTGTTCTGATTCAACTTTTGCAACCTGTTCAATGCCCAGTAGCCTATTATTCAGCCCATCTGGACCCAGTAGCTTCAGGAGCACCACCATGCCTTAGAGGAGTAGCTGCCACAACTTTATTAGTAATCAAATGTGCTGATCTAGTATTAGGATGCCCTCTGACCATAATGTGTCCACACAAGGTCAAGGCATTGTTATTGAGACAGGACACAGGCATTTACTGATCAAAGGATAACAAGATACAAGATAACCCTATTGAATAATGAACATATCACGCTAAAACACTGTGGAGTTCCTAATCCTGCAACCTTGCTCCCTGATTTGCCAACTTCCGGAGAACCTTTACACAATTGTCCATTGTTAGTGTCCATTGCTGATAAGCCTTGTAATAATTTACTGGACACCCCTTTGGATAATTTGGATTTAATATTATTTACAGATGGTTCTTCCTTTATGAGAGATGGTGTGGGCTATATAGGAGCTGTGGTAGTTACTGAATTGGATACTCTATGATCAGCTTCCTTACCCTCACACGTAAACACACAAGGTGCAGAACTCGTAGCTTTGAAACATGCCTGTATCATTGCAAACAATTTACACAGACCCCTCATTACGCATTTGGCATATGTCATGCTGTCCACATGTTATGGCTTCAGAAGGGATTCTGTCAACTGGAAAATGTATTGCCAATGCAAACCTTATTACTGAACTTCTTTCTGCCACCTGAAGCCAAAACTGTCATTCACTGTTCTGCACACACAGGTGGCACCAACCCTGTCTCCAGGGGAAACAATCGAGCAGACATTGCAACCAAACTAGCAGCCTTAAAATGACCTGAAATTAATTATGCCACTAACAATTACTGATGGTTTGGGTCTATCCCTTTCTTATAATGATAAAGAAGTGGGAAAATTGAAGCAAAAATTTAAAGTTAAACAGATAAATGGACTATGGGTGTCATCTGAAGGCAAACCCATGCTCCCTAGAGCTTTCTATAACCAAATTTGTCACTCCATATATAAACATGGTCATTTCGGCAACCAAGACATAGTAGACTCTATTAAAAGGGTATGGATAGCACATGGAATAACTATAATTGCCTCCAAAATATGAATAGCTTGTCCTACCTGCCAGGCCATTAATGAATACATCTTTCAAGGAAAAGCCTTTGGTGGACATCCTCTTGCTTATATACCATTTGAGCATTTACAAATTAATTTTATTGGGGGCTGCTGGATGGTTCAGTGGATTGAGAGCCAGGCCCAGAGATTGGAGGTACTGGGTTCAAATGTGGCCTCAGACACTTCCTAGCTGTGTGACCCTGGGCAAATCACTTGACCTCCATTGCCCAGCTGTTATCACTCTTCTGCTTAGAAAAAATACACAGTACTGATTCTAAGATGAAAGGTAAGGATTCTTAAAAAAAAATAAATTAATTGATTTTATCTCTATGCCAAAAGCTGGACACTATAAGTTCTGTCTGGTCATAGTCAATCAGCTCACCAGGTTGCCTGAAGTGTTTCCTACTGCTCGAGCCACAGTGACTTTTGTTGACAAAGTTCTTCTGAAAGAAATTATTCCTTGTTTTGGCCTGCCAGCATTTATTGATTCAGATAAAGAAACTCATTTTACTGATTCAATCTTATTGCAAATTTATTCATGTTTGGGGATAACTCCTAAATTTCATACACCATAACATCCCCAGTATTCCAGCCAAGTTGAAAGAATGAATAAAGAACTTAAAACTATTATTGATGGGGCAGCTGGGTAGCTCAGTGGAGTGAGAGTCAGGCCTAGAGACAGGAGGTCCTAGGTTCAAGTCCGGCCTCAGCCACTTCCCAGCTGTGTGACCCTGGGCAAGTCATTTGACCCCCATTGCCCACCCTTACCAATCTTCCACCTATGAGAAAAAATACACCGAAGTACAAGGGTTTAAAAAAAACTATTATTGACAAATTGTGCATGGAGACATTTAATATGGTCCAGTATTCTACCTCTGGCCCTATTTTATCTCAGAAGCAAACCCAGAGGTGATTTACTCATCTCACCATTTGAGATGCTATTTGGATATGCACCTATTCAGGCACAACCATTTACTCCTGCCTATACATCATTGTTAGGAGGGGATACAACCATTGCCACATATATCAGATAATTACAAACAAAACTGCGAGAACTCCACAACTCTGGAGCTGCTGTTGATGCAGGCCCCATAGACATCTGGCTTCATGATTTAAACCCAGGTGATAGTGTATACATAAAGAATTTTAAACGTACTGGATCAACTGAACCTGCTTATGATGGACCATTCCAAGTCCTATTGACTATTAAAGCTATTAAAATTGGGGAGAAGGACTAATGGATTCATTGTAATCATGTAAAACTAGTACCCTCTATTGATAATGAATAATTGCCCATACTTATTATAATTTCCTGGACTTATTTTATTTGACTACTGATTTTTTTGATTATTTATTGGGATAAGATTTCCCTATTGCTGAATTTGCACTGTTTTGTTGCACTATATTTGATTGATCCTTATACTTGTATAAATTGCCCTTATAGGATGATACATATACTACCTCACAACAGACTGTCTGTATTAGTGACCTATATTAACTTGATGTACCTTTTTAACATTTTGTGCCTTTTGTGATTTTTTTTGTATTTTCTTGAATGTATTATTGCTTTATCAACCTCATTTGCACTTACATTGTGGATCATGGTAAGTTAAAAAGAAAATGAATCTTATTTTTTGGAAAGTAACTTCTATACTTTACCTCTGAGATTGTGAAATATATGATATTTTTGTTTTCTTCCTACATGTACAATACAGCATTTGACTTTTTCTCTCATTTTTGACATTTGAACCACATGTCACTAGTATTGAAAAGATTTTCTGAATGTTTTGATTTTTGCAATAGATTAAGCTAAGATGTCCATTTGCCTAGCATATAAATGCATACCCCAAAAAGGTTTGGACTATGGCAACCTGCCACTAGCTATTTATAAACATTTTGAGACTTTTACTTGATGACTATGTTTAATCCAAGGAGAAATGGACCACAAAGGAGCACAGAAGTTGACCTGAAAAGTGCCAAATGAGTACAAAACATAAAAGAAAACCAAACAAATCCTATGGGAATTGATGACATTCTGCACAAAAGAGGGCAAGGACTTGATCATGTGTAAGACTCAAGGTTGCAAGGCTTAACATATGTTAAGACATGGGACTTCCTTGTTACACACTTTATATCAAGTATACAGTATCGATTGTTCTGGCTCCACTATCCCTGAAAGTGAAGAAAAGGATTGAGCAGGGAATCCTATTTCCTATTTGTTTCAAGATCTAGTCTCTTTTTCTATTTCTTTTATGTTGTGACAACTTACTGTAGTCCAGGCTTTTAAATTGGGTTAGTAAGTAATTGTCACTGTAAAGCTTATGGGACATGGATTGCTATAAGAACCTGTTGTGATTTGTGAAATTTTTCCTTTCTCCTATAATTTTTTTTCACATTTTTGATATTCTATATTTCTTTCAGAGGTTATTTTTAAAAATTTCTTTGGATTCTTTGATATTTTTGATAATTGATTCATATACCTTATGACTTGACCATGTATCTCTGTGTGATTCCTATGTGTATCCCTGTATCTTCCTCAAAAGGGAATGTGTTATTATTCTCCTCAGGGGTAACTATGTTATTGCTCAGAATTTTGATTTAAGTTTGACCCTAATTTAGAACAGAAGACTACCTCCCAGATTCCAGAAGGCACCATGAAGATGCCTGCTGAGACCAAATACTGCACCAGAAAGATTCAGAGTGAACTTCAATATATGGTGAATTTGAACTTTGGGGGGTTGAATACATTTATTTTGAATGAATACTCCTATGCCAAAAAGGGGACTGCCCTCTAATTGGCTTATTGTCAATGCACTCAACATTGATTTTGTTCTTTCTGTCTTTTATTTCCCTTTTATCCCCCAAATACTTTAAGTTTTAATTTGTGTTTCCATGATCCACCGGGGAGACTGGTCTCCCAAAGGATCACAGGGAGGAATGTATAGATGGAAAATATTGAATCCCTGGAACTACATTGCCCAAAATTCATTTCTGTATTACCCACAATTCCTTTTCTTTTCTGTTTATGTGCATCTTTTGTGTTATTGTATATAAGTTTTAGGTAATTTCCCTCTCACTCTCTCTTCTATGTGAATTTTTTTTAAACCCTTACCTTCAATCTTGGAGTCAATACTGCGTATTGGCTCCAAGGAAGAAGAGTGGAAAGGGTTAGGCAATGGGGGTTAAGTGACTTGCCCAGGCTCACACATCTGGGAATTGTCTGAGGCCAGATTTGAACCTAGGGCCTCCCATCTCTAGGTCTGGCTCTCAATCCACTGAGCTACCCAGTTGCCCACTCTTCTATGTGAATTGAGTGGTGACTAGTCCTTTTTGCCTTAGCTCTCTCTTCCATGTGAGGTGAGTGGGGAATGTTCCCTCTGTTCTCTAGCTCTCTAGTTAAATATTATTAAATCTTTATAAATACTATACTTTGGAGATATCGAATATTAATTTTAAAATCCACAATAGAAAGACACTAATGATTTTCCCTTCATTCAAGAAGTCTATTCTTAGAGAGTACCTCTAAAAAGTATATGCATGATAAATATAAGTTAATTAGGAATGGAAGGAGGTATTGGATGCTGGATCAGGATCAGGAAAGATTTTTTGTCCAAGGTGAAGTTTCAACTTTTTTTAATTGAAATTAGAGATTTTAAAAGTAGCAGAAGAGGATAGTATATTCTGGAGGAAAAAAGACAAAGACAGAAGATGGGGTATTATATGTTCAGAGTGTATAAATGCACATACACACATATATGAACCTCAGTTTAGTCATTTGTAGAATGGAAACAACAATACTCATAATACCTGTACCACAAGTTTGTTAATGAAGTACTTTATAAATATTAAATGCTAATAAAATGTGAATTGTTACTGATACAAAATCATTTGACATATTCCTAAGAGGAAATTCATATAACATTGGCTTTCTTCAACTACTATTTAAATAGCTTAAATATATGTGTGTTTCTAAGTAGGTCTATGGTAATTAGTTGATTTTTAACACACAAAAGTGCACATCAATTAAAAATAAAGATTATAACCCTCATGTGGTTTACATTTGGATTTGATTCATTTAGAACTAGCAGATGATTCATGGAACACACACCATTTGCCTGCAGTTGGTGTTCAGCAGTATTCTCTGCTTTAAATTATTGGCAAAGAACAGCTATTGGGCATTAGTCATTTTGCACAATTTACAACATAATGATTGCAAAGCAAACTAAAGGACAGTATGGTATATTGCCAAGAATGTAAAATGATGTGCACTTATCTTCAGTGGAGAAATGTGCTGAAAAGTGGCAGCAATGTTAAGACTAGTCATTGGGTCAAAATTGGCGAAATCTGCTATGAAGTGACCCAACCATTAATTTTCTACTGTTCAAGCAACTAGTGAATCATCTGTGACAAGTCTAATTAAAATAATCTAAGCTCTGTAAATCGGATACTAAGCAGATGGTAGACATAAAGATGTGCTAAACCATCCATAAATAATCAAGGCAGCAAAAAAAAGATGGGAAAAAGAGACAGTTCCAACAGCTTGTATAGATCATATGCATTCATTAATATATTGGCATATGTTATCAGCACTTTGATTTTAAAAATACATTGTAAGATGCACAGTATTATCTTTTGAAATTGACCAACAAAGTACTATAAAGAAAATCCATAAAAAGTTACTGAGGGAGGCTTCCGGGTTAAGATGGCGGCAGAGTAAGAAGCAGCTCTTAACCTCTCCTGACCGAAACACACAAAACTCCTCAAGGGGACATAAAAACAAGTCCAGACGAACGGAGGAACCCCACAACAGGGCACAGCGTGGAAGGTACGTGGAATCGAGACATTTCCAGGCTAAAAAGGGCTCTCACTCACTCAATCGCAGGCTGAGCAACCGCCCCACCCCCACCCCCTCCACACTCACCTATAGCTCCGAACCCAGCTAAAAAGAAATAGAGCAAGTTTGGGGCACCCATCGAGTCATCGGCAGCTCCGGGACCTGTTCCTGAGAGCAGCAAGACTTAGGACCCCATTAAGTCAAGAACGCACGCGAAATCTGAGCGCACCGGAGCAGGACGCTGGGCGCGCGCCTGCTGAACAGAGGCGTGGGTGCTGGCTGAGCAGAGGCGTGGGCGTGGGTGGAGGCGGACACAGCCAGGAACTAAAGCCTAAGTGGGGAACCAGTGCAGACGGGTATACGACTGT
>NC_058130.1:300442343-300462703 GCF_016433145.1 Gracilinanus agilis | reverse complement strand
GGGGGTTGAAGGGGAAAGGGGGAGCATGAATCATGTAACCATGTTAAAAATGAATATTAATAAATGTTAAAAAAAAAAGTTACTGAGGCTTACTTCACAATTATTTATTGGGCAAGGGCATAAATAGAGAAGCTTATAAATGAGATAGACAGTTGCAAGGAGACAAAAGGGTTCATATTCCTTATGAGCAGTGAATTGAGAGAAATAATTTAATTGTATCATTTCTCATCATAAAGACAATATCCGTTGTCATTGCAAAATCTGTTCCTGGTCTTGTGCTCTGCTTTCCAAATAAATTGAATTTGACTGTCACACTGACTTTAAAGTGTTACAGGAAAAACCCTCTATAGTTCTCTGCAAAGTACAGATCAATGAGAAGCTCCGTACCTCTGAGCACAGTGCTCATATGTATAGCATAACATACTTATAAAAGTAAAGACTACAAGAGCTTTTATTTTTGCCTTAATCTGTGACTCATGATGCTTAGTGAAGTGAGGCACTACTTGCTTAGTTGAACTTCATGGAGGTTTGGAAAAAGTCATAGATTTATTCCAAAAATATGATCAGTGTAAAAATTAATATGAAGTATATAAATTGATCAACAATTTTCTTCTATGTATCTTTACTCTTTTGTAATGAATACCAAATAGTAGCAGGCTTTCAATGTCAGTGGACAGAATATTTCTTCCACAGTAAATAATTTTTAGATTCTGATTAAAATAATTACCTTTTGCTCAATGATATGATGGGAAAGAAATGATAGTCCTACCTAGAGCAATGAACATCTTATGCTTCAAAAGGGATCCTGGTCACTTAAGTTTTTCTATCCCTTTTTTTTCCAAATGCCTCTCAAATATATAACTTTCCTAATATAGAAAAGGTGGCAAAAACAACTGTAATGGAAACAATGAAGAGCCTGCCTTTGGTGTCATTTAAATTCCCAACAACAACAGTTTGTAACATTTTTCATTCCATTAATTTGTCTCTTTTTTAGAAATGTGAATGAAAACATTTATTAAGTGCTTATTCTGTGTTGCAAATACAAATAAGAAAACAAGACAGTCCTAGCACTGAAAGAGGTAATGTTATAAAACTGAAAGTAAAAATGAAAAAATCTAGTGATCCTTAGGATTCATCAGTAAAGTATATGATAATGCATCTTCTTTAATAGAATTTCCAATGACAAAACTACATTGGTAAATGCCATTAATTATTTGACAGAGCTAAGAAGATGAAAACTTTCTTCTCTAGGTCTTTTGTAGCTGTGGATGTTGAGGAAGCAGGAGCTATAACTCCCAAAGAGTCCATTTAACAAATAGGGTCACCAAACACATTATTTTGCTAACAATGGATAAGAAGGTAAGCTGTTCATGAGGGTTAGTTGTCTCAGAATGAACATTATTCTAGGTGTTTTAGGGCTTGTATCTTCATATTTGGCAGTTGGGAGGTAGTTGCTTTAGTTGGAGGTAGAGAGAAGTTTCTTCAGAAAGATTGTTCATAATGATAGCTATAGAAGTCACATTGGAAACAACTTAATTAAATTCATCATTAAAAGAATTAAATTAAAATCACTGAAAAATTAAATTTCCCTTAAGTTCCATTTCATGATTCTTATAGAACAACATTATGACTGATTATTAAACAGAATAAATGCTACTGAAAATGTAATTATCTATTTAGCTAATGCTTTGATAGGATGTGAAATGCTTTACCCACATAGAAACTAGAAATGTCTCAATTAAATATAAGCAAGTTAAATATTGTTACCCTTAATTATAACCCTCATTTACTTAATAAATATCTGAACTCCTTATCACTCTTGTAACTACATAAAGAAGTCCTGTGCATCTTTTAGATCAGTGGTCAACCTTATCTTTTAGATAATATGACCCACAACAGTCTTGAGTATGGTCTAAATTAGATAAAAAATATAATTGGGAAAAAGTGAACCAAAAAATACTATTATTTAAAAATAATATTACATTTAAAAACTAAGTCAATATGCAGCCTAAAGAGATCCCTATGTATTATTTAGTGGCCATTGTTTCTGTTTGAATTTGAATCACTACTTTAGATTATCTCATAGATTACTTGCTTGCCCCTGGGTTAATTACCCTATGGCCCACTAATTAGTAGCAACAAACCTGTTCAATTGGTGGACTCCTACATCAACTGGACCTCTATTTTCCTTAAAAAATTCAAGTATTTAAAAAAATGTTTAACTACAAAATTGTTTCTGAGTTTGAAGTATGAGGAAAATAATGATTTTCAGTATCATCACATGCCTATGTTAAATCTTTGCATCACCTTTGTGGATGGTCAAAGTCTTCAGTTATTTTGTAGCAGCTTCCTGTCTTCAGAATCCTAATATTGTTTTAAACACACTAGGATTGATTTCATTCGGTGCTTACATGCCAATGTTATTATCAGAATCTTGAAATATCACCCACCAGGTAAAGGTTTTTAACTGGAATGAATAAGAACAATCTTCTTAACTAACTACAGGCTCATTCTGATGTAGTACAGACACACAAAAAGTATTTGTAACTCAATTCCCAAGTCCATGTCTTTCCAAAGTTATGATAGTATTTTTTAAAATATATCTTATTATTGGAAAATGTTTTGTTCCATACAGCAGTGAACTAAATCTTCTACATCATTTCTATGTGGAGTCCTACAAGTTCAAATGAGATATATACACTCCAAGTATATATTTTTTACAGTTACTTTTTCTATACTTCTGTATGTTTCTTACTGTCCTTATAAGGAGTAAGGTTCCTTTTTTGAGTCTTACCCAACTGGCTTTGAAAGGTGTAAGGGTGCACATTATTCTTCATTTTATGTTCTTCTTCCTTTCTGAATCATTCATAGGAATTATTTGGATCTCATGAAGGATCTTGTAAGGCTGAATTTTTAGGATTAGTTTAACACTTAGTTATCAGGCTTCTTTTCTATGACAAGGTCTCTGACAGACCAACTCAGTTATAAATTCATAAAGGACTATTCAGTGCTCTTGGTATCTATTTCTTTTTTATCAAATTGAATAGTCATATTTCTTCAGTCTTTTTAAGAACAAGGATCATTCTCCTTGTCAGATAAAGTGGAATCAAGAAAACTGAAGAGCTTTTCCTGCTCTTTGTTTTTACCTGCCCTTACTTCTGATTTCTATACATATCTTTTTCTTAAAAGATTAAAAAACCCAAATAACAACTTACCTTCAAACTTAGAATCAATACTGTGTATTGGTTCCAAGGCCGGAGAGTGGTATGGGCTAGGCAAAGGGGTTGAACTTATCATCTTTCTTTAACTTACTTCTACTTTAAATTTAACCCATAGGAACCTCCACATTATTTTGTAAATCCTTCTGAAATCTTTTTTTTTAATCTTACATAGCATACAAATCTAATCTTTCATTTCTTTCTCTTAAGGAGCAATAATCACTTCCTGAAAATAGTCTTGTCCTTTTTTCAAGAAATTAATTGGTCCATGTTGATGAAGATAAGACCCAGAAGACAATTTTGCCTTGTTCTTTCATTCACTTTTTGAAAGAAAAGAAACAGTTATCAGTTAACAAGTTTTAGAAAGATATAGAGGTAGAGACAGACAGACAGAAACCAGCTGTTCAGGCATATAAATAATTTAATTATCTCATGTCTACTATTTAATGGGACTGTTCCATGCTTTTATTGTTTCTGGAACTCTTCATCTATTTACTACTTTTTTCATGGTGTTCTATAATATACAGTAATTGTTGAAAGCTGACCAATTATTTTGCAATGAATAACCATGAAACATGATGAAGGAATAGCTTTAAAATTATTTGGCATTAGTTCTCAAATGTGATTTTGTTATTTATAATATATGCCAAAACTTTCCAAACATAGAATGGAGATTGTTGATTTTACCTTACTAGGACTCATATGATTTAACGAACGAATGAATAATCTTTCATTTTTTTCTAGAATTATATGTATAAGATTCTTTTTGGAGTATGGTTATGGTTAGGAATAGATGCCCATATATATGTATGTGTATGTGTACACATGCATTGATATATAGATATAGATATCCATACACACACAAATACACATACATACACCATATAGGAAACATTTAGATTTTCTTAGATACTTCCCATACTTTTTCCAATAAAGTCTTGCTTGGGTGCTTCACCAAGACAACAAATACAAATTATCCTAGATGCCATTTTTTCATTTCTAAGGTAAAATTTAAGATGTAAGAAGTGCATTATAGAATAACATTGTTAAAGATGTAAGTTTTATTTTTTAATTCTTCCCCTTGCATAAACCTAATATGATCCCACTGCAAGTATATGCAATTAGAGAAAGGTACAATAATTTTTGTGAAGGCAAAATATTAGAATATGATTAATCGATGTACTAAACTGTTATAGTTTCTTGTGCATGTTCCTGCTGCTAATAAGGAATGCAAGAATTTACTCTAACTCATAATAGAATAAGAAGGACTTAGTTAATGATATTTAGTTTTGCCTTAGATGAAGTAAAAATAAGCAATAATAATTTAATTTTAGAACAAAGAACATAGAAGAATATAGGAAAATATTTTTTCTTTCATTAGGACTAAAAATATTTATGAGTTTTTTTGCAGCACCAAAATAATTAATGAAATTTCTTTTGCATTCTAAAGACTAAAGATTTTATTAAACCAAAAATAGATTCAAATACTTATATGACTTGTTCTGTTAAACTGTTATATTTAATTGAAGCATAACAATTCCACACCATTGAATGATGATGGTAGATTAACAGTTTGGGGATTTCAAGGCAAATTAATAATTAAGGACACCAGTTTTGAAGGCATGGAAAATACATAGTTATACAGTTGTTTTTTTTTCCTGTAATGTGACTTAAATATATATAATATTCATTGAATTTATGATTTATTAGAACAGAGCATCTAAAATATTTATTGCCTGAATATATTACTAAATTTCTAAGTTTCATCATTCAATTTGAGAAGGACGTCAATGCAATGTGAGAAAAGACTTTAATCTACTATGAGGGCAGAAGGCTGATGAGTTCTTCCTTTAGGTTCAAAGGCTTTGATTTAGAGGATATAGACCATAAATCCCCTCTCATTTCTATTCTTCCATCTATTCCATGTTTTCAAGTAAAATATATCTTTTCCTGATCCTCTAGAAATCTGTCTTGCATGTTGTGAATACTCAATAAGCATTCTGTTCTTTACTTTTCCTTATCTACTTTGGAGGGGATAAAGCATTATACAATGGATAAAGAATGTTGACTTTGTTAATATTTTTATGTCCCATGAAGAAGCATGCTGGAAAAGAATGTTTTTCATAAAGAGTATCTAATTATGTCAATATATGTATATTTTTTGAGTTAAGACAATATTCTTTATGTCTAAGATGCAACAATGCCAAGAATATTTAGCTCTACTCACTTTGCATAGCATATATGCCAAAATTTCCAAGAGGAAATTATTACATTATGATTAAAAATAAATCTTAGCCCTTAAGAAAATTCCTTTTAACAAACTCAGTTGTTTTCTCTGAAGTCTATGCTCTGCTAGTTCAGAACCATTACCAGAGACATGGCCACTGTAACTGGGGAAACTTGGAACATGGGAAGAATAAACCAGGATTACCATCTAATGATTAAAGTCTTTATACCTTTTTTTTGGTCCTCAAGTTTCATGTTAATCTTTCAGTACCATCTCACTCTCCTTTACTTTTCCATTCAAACCTAATCTTGATATTTGTTTCAATTGGATGTAATCTATTTTTCATGGATGCTGCACTGGCCTTGTTTAATAATGATGTAGTCACAGAAATCTGAAATTCTCTCAATTGATTCTCTCCTCTATTTCTTCCATTCAATGTTGAAAGAAGTGGTTTCTAAAATTTGGGCAGCCCCTTGAACCAAAAGGGTATATATTCAAATTATTAGAGTGTAAGTGAAATATGGATAGCATTGTATCCTTATTGACAGCTAATGGTGATTTCCCCCCAACAAAACCTGTTTCAAAAATTTCCAAATATTCAATTTATTAAAGACATTTGTTGTAAATATGAAAATTTGACCCCTTCAAATTACTTTTAATAATATATAGCTATACTATCAAATTTACACATATTCAAAAAATTGGGGGTGAGACTGAATACTGAGTTTATCATTTAATAAGTTTAGTCAGTTATAATCCTCTTTTTACTTTTAATCTACATATCTTTGAGAGGTATCTTTTTCAGCTAAGAAGTTGGCCTTTGGATTTCTGTATCATAAAGTGTTAAAACAAGATTTTACCAAATAAAGTATATTCTAACTCAGAAGGAAAGAATAGTATAGAGTAAAACAATTGAGTTTGTTAAAAGGAATTTTCTTAAGGGCTAAGATTTATTTTTAATCATAATGTAATAATTTCCTCTTGGAAATTTTGGCATATATGCTATGCAAAGTGAGCAGAGCTAAATATCTAATAGGGCCATATCTAAAAGATAACTTGGGTTTAAATACAAACTTTTACAGATTAGTTACCTTCTCAATGCTCTATGGAGCTATTGAAAAATTATTTGTAGAGGTGATACCATTCTGTATTGGTAGCAAGTTTCCTATCCTGGGAGTACCAATATAAATGAGATGTAGATTCAATTCATCTTCCTATTTAGTCGGATTGTTTTCTTTTAAAATGAAATTATTACATAAGGAATAATAAGTGGGAGGAATTCCATGTGAAGTGGAATGACCTCAAGGAATTGATGCAGAGTGAAAGGAGAAGAACGAGGAGAACCTTATACGCAGAGACAGATACACTGTGGCACACTCAAATGTAATGGACTTCTCTACTAGCAGTAATACATTTATCCAAGACATTTCTGAGGGACTTATAAGAAAGGACCCTATCCACATCCAAAGAAAGATTTCTGGGAGTAGAAAAACAGAAGAAATATAATTGTTTGATCACATGGGTCAATGAAGTTACGATTGGATATGTAGACTCTAAATGATCACTCTAGTGCAAATATCAATAATATGGAAATAGGTCTTGATCAATGAGACATGTAAAACCCAGTGGAATTGTACATTAGCTAAGGGAGGGGCTGGCAGGAGGGGAAGAAAAGAATATGAATTTTGGAACCATGGAAAAGTTTTCTTAATCAATTAAAGAAAATAAAAAAAAAATAATGTCGTTAGTAGGATTCTACATAGATGGAGAGTGTAAGGGTAGGGTAATTATGTTGGGATGATATAAAGAAATATGAATGAGAGAGAAAAGACTGCTCCAGAAGAAGGAAGAAAGAGAAGGAAGAATGAGGAAAATTATTTCACATGAAAGAGTCATGAAAAGAAGATGTTTTGTAGTTGAGAGGGTAAGAGTTAAGAAAGTGTGTAGCTTAAACTTTTGTCTCATCTAAATTGGTTCTGTGTGGTGAAAGTGAAGGGAGGAAGGGAGGAAAATAGGATGGATGGGAGAAAGGAGAGAGGAAGGTACAAGAAGGGAAAGGAAGGTAGTGGTCCCAGCCCTGGCAGGGGGAAATTGAACAGCTCCCTCAAATGAATGATCAGAGAGCAACTTTAGTGTTTAAATAGCTAGGTTTTATTTTAATTAGAAAGGGAAAGCTCTAGGGAAAACTAGGAGGTAGGAAGAAAGGGAAAAAGGCACCAAGAGAGAGATCAGGGTCTCAGGGTAGAGTGAGCCCAGCCAGCCTCCAAGGTTGAGAGAGAGAAAAGGTGCCAAACTTTCCCTTTTATACTTTCCCTGACACCTCCCCCAAAGGAAGTGGGAGGTGTCAGGGGAAGTTGTAGCAGAAAGAGTCCTGGGATACATAGTCTTCCAGGGTTTACAATAATTTCAAATGACACAGTTCAAAGAGGGAAAAATATTTATCCAACATAATTGATCATAGAAAACTACCTATAAAAATGTAGAGAATAATATTCTAGAATTAGAAAGTTTGAAGGATAAGAGAAAGCAAGTGTTGTTGAAAAAATGAGAAGAGAAAAAAGAAGTCAGTGGTCAAATGCAAAAGAGATTTTAAAGGACAAATGAGAACTAACAAAGAGAGGGGGATAAACAAAGGAGGATAGGGCAGAGAGAAAAAAGCAAAGTGAATTACCATAACTCTAAATGTGAATAAGATGAACTTACCCATAAAAACAAAAAAAAAAAAAAAACAGAAGCAGACAGAAAAGCAGATTGTAAACAGAAAGGTAGATCAATGGATCAGAATAGATATATAACAAACAGTAAAAGATTATAGTAACATTGTGTTGTATAAAAATAAAAATCCACAACTTGGGGATAATAATGCATTATTTAGTAAAAATTATTGGGCAAATTAGAAAGCAGTCAGGCAGAAACTAGACATAGACCAGTATCTTACACCATTTACTATGTTAAGATCAAAATATGTACATGACCTAAACATAAAGGGAAATAAAAGCAAATCAGAACAGGTAAAAGATAACCTTTCATATTTAATGGTTGAGAAGAATTTATTATCAGGCAAGAGATAGAAAGCATTGTGAGATATAAAATGGATAATTTTGAATAATTAAGTTAAAATATTTCTTTTAAATAAAAAATCAACATTCTTGAGACTAAAAAGAAAGTAGAAAATTGTGGGAAATTTTATAGTTTCTCAGATAAAAGTTTCATATCTAAAATATACAATTTTGTCAAATTTTTAACAATGTGAATCATTCTCTAAGAGGTCAGAAGATATGGACAATTTTGGGATGTATAAAATGAAGCTACATATAAGTATATGAAAAATACGCTAAATTGCTATTAATTAGAGAAATGCAAACCAATACAATTCTGAGATATTATCTCACACCTATCTGATTTGCTAAAATGATTAAAAGACAAAAAGACAAATGTGGAGGAGATGTGAAAAAATGGGGATGCTAATAAGTAAACTGTTGGTGGAAATGTGAAACATTCTAACCATTTGGAAGAGCAATCTGGAGTTATTCCAAAAAAAGTTATAAACTAACTTTTGACTTAGAAATACCACTAGGCTGTTTATTTCCTAGAGTGATCAGGGGAAAAGGAAAGAACCTATAAGTTCTAAAATAATTAAATCAGTTCTCTTTGTGGTGGCAAAGAACTGGAAATTCAAAGGATATCCATCAATTGGGTAATGGCTAAACAAGTTGTGGCATATGATAGTGATGGTATATTATTGTGTGATAAGAAATGACAAGTAGGATTTTTTTTAACCCTTAACTTCAGTGTATTGGCTCCTGGGTGGAAGAGTGGTAAGGGTGGGCAATGGGGGTCAAGTGACTTGCCCAGGGTCACATAGCTGGGAAATGTCTAAGGCTGGATTTGAACCTAGGATCTCCCATCTCTAGGCCTGACTCTCAATCCACTGAGCTATCCCCAGTAGGATTTTTTTTTAATTGGAAGACCTACATGGAATTATGAAGAATGAAATGAACAGAACCTAGAAAACATTATATACAACAACAGAAACATTGTTTGGAGAATGAATTGTATATGTATAGATTCAGAGAAAGAACTGATAAATAGAAATAAGAAGAACATAGAATTACAGATGCATATAGTCCTTTGTCAAATTGTGCCTTTATTAGTGTAGATAAAGAAAGGCGAGAAGTCCAGGGAAGTTAATTAAATAAAGAAGACAAATTAATTAATCAGAAAAATCAACTTTTAAATTTAAATCATGTAACCATTTCCATTTATCTTAGTATGTGGAAGGAGATAATGATCTATGCCTAATTTCTTCCAGAATACTTTCCAGTTTTCTTAGAATTTTTTTCAAATAGTTTTCTTTGTGCTAATAACTAGGATCATTTGTTTTATCTAGTAGTAGGAGAGTGTATTCATTTCTTTCTGCATATTATTTAAATCATTTAATCCATTAATTAACTACTTTATCAGTATTTGTGTTTGAGAAGAATAATTCTTGTAAAAAGAAAAATGTTCTTTTAATAAGAATATTAAAGTTAAAGATATAGTAATGCTAGACCCTTTTTGTTCAACTTTTTCCCATTAATTCTCATAATATTCTTGATTTTTTGTTACTCAAGATTTTTATTATTAACTTTGCCTAACTGTTGATTGTTGGTATTTCAAAGAATAAGTAAATTAATTCAGATATTATTTTTATTTTTCTTATATTGGCTTAGCTTATCCATAAACAATCATGTTTCTCTAGTTATTTGAATCTGACTTTATTTTTGTGAAGATTTTTTTTATAATTACTGTTATGAGTAAGATTAGATTAGCTAGTTATTAGGTATTGATTATATATTGATTAGGAAGTACCTAGCAGGAAGGAGCTGGAGCTGGGAATTCCAGGTTGGAATGAAGGAGGAGGAAGTCTATCTGTGTTCTGTGTGTGGACTCCATTAGTGGTAGGCAAAAACTGTTGCCAGCCTGGGAGACCTCAGAGCAAAGGACACCTTGCATCCTGTTTTCCCCTGGATCCTGTGTGGTGTGGCATTTAAGGAAAGAACAAGATCTACAGAGCCAAGAAAAGAGGACAGTGCTTCAAGCAAACCCCTTACTGCTTGGTTCCTGAGACAACTGTAGCTCCTGGCATCCAGACATCATCAGTGGATTGCAGTGAGAAATCCCAAAGCCACAAACCCTAGCTGCACTCAAGCCTGGCAGGTTCCAGGTTTGAGGCAGAAACCCAGAGACTCCAGTATAGCTCCTTGGGCCCTGTTAGTTAGATAGCTTAAATTAGTGTAGTTGAATGAGTCCTTCCCTGTCCCTTTGGGTTTTGTTATTAGGTGTTAAAACCCAATTTCACCTTGTTACCTTGTCAGTTAATTCAAGGCCTCTGGCCAGAGTGACAGTTGGCTGTTATTTTTTTCAGTTGGGAGTGGTGTAGCTGTACATGACTTCAGTGTTTAGTTATAGTCTCTCTTACATCCCAGAGAGTGTTCCCACAAACCCCATAGTTGATTTTTAATATCTCTGGTGACCCCATTACTTATATTTTCCTATATTACATATTACATATAAATAATATAGTTATTGTCCATGATTAAGCAAGTATCCTAGTTAGTACTTTATAATGCAGATTTTAAATGGAATTATTCTTTCTATCTCTTACTTATAGTTTTTTGTTGGTAATGTATAGAAATGATGATGATTCTTTAAGTAAATCATCCTATCATCCACAAAAAATGATAGTTTTATTTTTTTGTTTCCTAATCTTAAAAGCTTAATTTCTTTTTTGTGTGTGTCATGGCTTTACATGGAATTAATAGTACTATACTGAATAATAATGGTGATAAATGCCCAACTTGATCCATCTTATTGGAAAATCTTGCTTAATTCCATTACAGACAATGCTGCATTTATTTTTGGTCTACTTTCCATCTTATTTATATAGTATTCAGATTATTCTTTCTTTAAATTTGGTAGAATTGAATTACTAATCTATTATTTTTGTATTTATTTTTTTAAACCCTTACCTTCTCTTCTGGAACCAATACTGTATATTGGTTCCAAGAAAGAAGTGTGGTAAGGTCTAGGCAATGGGGGTTAAATGATTTGCCCAGAGGCACACAGATGGGAAGTTTTGGGGGCCAGATTTGGGAATAAAGTCAGGTAAAAGATTTTTCAATATTCATTCAATATATTCCAAACTCTATCATATCTATTTCATTAAAAAGGTATTCCTCCCTTTACCTACTTATTTCTTTTAATGAATTTATATATCTCTAAGAAGGACAAATTCATCTTCTGCACCACTAATGTTTTACTGCCTATTTCCTTGAGGAACACATTTAACTTTTTCTTCTTCACTTTGGATGTTATGGCATTTGATACATATATGCTTGCAATATTTTCTCACTGACTTGGAAGCTCTGAATTTTGACTATAATATTCTTGGGAATTTTCATCTTGACTTCTCTTTTAGTAGATTTCTGGTAAATTGTTTCACTTTATATTTTGTCTTCTGATTCTTAGATATCTGGCAAATTTTCCTTTAAATGTGTCTGCTTTTTAAAAATCATGGCTTTATGATAATTGTTAAGTTATCTTTTAGCAATATGTTTTCCACCTTAGTTGTTTTCCCTATGAGATATTTTACATTTTATTTTTTCAGTCTTTTAATTTTGTTTTGAAGTTTTTTAATGCTTCATGGAAATATTACTTTCTATTTGGCTAATTCTCATTTTTAAAGTTTTTTTTAATGAAGGTTTTGTATTTCTTTTACCATTTGACCAATTCTATTATAAACATTACAAATGAGTTGTTCTCTTAATTATAATTATGCCTCTTTTATCAGTTTTATTTTTATAAAATTCTTGCATAACTGATTTCTTTTGACACTTTTTCTACAATATTCTTATTTTATTTATTTATTTGGTTTTTTAAAAAACTCTTTAGCTATTCTAGGAATACTTTTTTTTGGCTTATGTCTAATCAGCATTTTTCTTTTGAGGCTTTCTAGGTATTTTCTACTAATTTTCTTCAGCTCTATTGTCACCAGGGTAGTGTTTAATGGTCAGATTCTTTTTTTTTTGTTATTTGCTAATTTTCCCAGTTTGCTTCTTGATTTGGGGCCTTATGCTAGCTTATACCCTGGTAGGAGGGAAAGATGGGGAGAAGATGACTATCCCAGTCTTCTATCTTTTATGTCCTATGTACACAGTTTAATGTGGAGGCCTTTAAGTTTTTATTGCCTCCAATGAAGTCTAATCTGGGGAAACACAGTCACTTCCCTCAATCTGTGATCCTTTCTACAAGTAAAGTACCTACTCTGTCATCACTGCCTCATTAATATTGAAATGGTATGATCAATAAAAATTAACATACAATTTTAATTGTAACAGTTATCTCTTGCTTCTTAACTCTTAGAGTTGTTGTTATTATAAGTAGTATTTTCCGCTCATAACTCAGACCCCATTTCTTATCAGACATAGCCTTAAGTAAATGATAATTAAGATTCCATCCTTGATGTAAAGGTGTCATTAGCATCCAGAAAACTAATCTTGTTAAATCCCAATAAAAAATGCTTATTTCTGCTATTTACACCAAAATATTTAATTGTATTAATTCATCAATCAATAAACATTTATTAAGCACCTAATATGTATCTGCCATTATGTCAAGTGCTGAGGATTCTAAAAAGCGTCAAAAAAGTCTCTAATTTCAAAGAACTCACAACTTAATTGTGGAGACAATAGGCAAACAAATATATGAAAAATAAACTACTTGTAGGATAATTAAAAATATCAAAATGAGAAAAGCATTGTAATTAAAGGTTAGCGAAGGTTTCCTGTAGATAGTGGGATTTTATTTGAGCTTTAAAGGAAGTCAGGCAGGTGAGAAGTCAAATGGAGTAGATGAGTGTTCTTGGGAAGGTGAGATGGGGGTAGAACCTGAGAAAGTGCTTGGAAGAAATAGTCTCATTCCTAGAAGTAGGAGATCTCCATACTGGATCAAAGAGTATTGTTGTAGAGTAAGGTGTAAGATGGAAAGGTTGGAGAGGACTAACTTATGAAGGGCAGAGTGTTTTGTATTTGCTCCTGGAATCAATAAGAAGTGATTGGAATTTGTTTCATTGGGTGGATGGGAGGAATTTAGCCTTAATATTTAGATATGTTGACATTATATCTCTTAACACTCGCAATAACTATCAGATATTAAAAGATATGTTTAATTCCTAATTAGCAAAATCATTATGATTGTGTTACAATTTGACAAATATTGACATTGTCTTCATATGGTAGGGTGCAGAGAGGCAAAAGACTTGTTTCTTCATGCTGTTATGATAGTGGTATGCTATTAAGAGAACTCAAGTGTAATTGTCAGTCAAAAGTACCTTCTATCATGCAAGCAGTTTCAATGACTTGTTCACAAATCATGGCCCATACTTAATCTATTCTTATCCTGGCCAACAATATAGGGATCTTTTGTTAATATAGCACTATCTCATGCATCTTCAATTTTGATACTCACGAGCAGCTGAAAAGAGACTAAGAGGAAGTGCCAATTAGTAACAAAAATTCATCTGAGCTTTGTTAAAGGCATCTTACTTGGTACTTGGTTGAATTCAATTTTCAAAAATAAGCAAATTCTTTCTATGTTGAAAGCACTGTGATAGGTATTGGGGAGGAAAGGAAAGAAAAATCCAGGACAGGAGACAAGATGAGAGGAAAGGGGAGGAGAAGAAAAGAAAAGAGGAGAGAAGGAAGACGTCATCTGACCTGTAGACATTTTTTTAAAAAGAGAAATCACCAAGATAAAAAATGCATAAGGCAATAAAAATGTAAGTAGTATTCAATTATCAGTAAGAATAAAAAAAAAGGAAGAGAACTCAATCCTCACAAGCCTCATTTTCAGGTATATAATATTATTATGTCAGACAAAATTATAAAACATGAAGGCACAAAAATGAGGATACAGGAGGTAGAGAACAAAGAAGAATGGGATATATATACACTAAGGTCAAGTCAAAATGGTTACATGATTCAGAAAGAAACAATTCAAAAATAAACAAACCAGAGGAGCATAGAATAGTTTAATCATCATATCTATGAATAAAGGAAGAATTTATGCCTCCATAAGACATAAAGAACTTTGTAATAAGTTAAAAAGGAAAATTTTGACTACACTAAATTAAAAGAAGTTTGAACAAATGAAACCAATACAACAAAGAAAGAAGGCAAAACGAGCAGAACCAGGAGAACATACACAGAGACTAATACACTGTGGCACAATAGATTGTAATGGACTTCTCTGTTAGCAGAAATATAATGATCCAGGACAATTCTGAGGGACTTATGAGAAAGAACACTATCCACATTTAGAAAAAAAAACTGTGAGAACAGAAACACAGAAGAAGAAAAAAAACATATGGTCGATCACAGTTCAATAGGAATATGATTACATTTTTAATGTTAAAAGACCACTTTGATGAAAATATGAATAACCTAGAAATAGGTTTTGAACAATGATACATGTATAACCCAGTGAAATTGCTTGTCAGCTCTGGAAGGGGGAAAGGAAAAGGGGGGGTCATGAATCATGTAACCATGGAAAACATTCTAAATAAAATAAATGAACATTTATTTCCAACTGTTTAGTTTTTATTTTATTAGTATGAAAAGTATTTTGTAGTTGTGATCATATATTCCTGGATTTTTCTTGGCAAGTGGACCCTCAAGTATTTTATTCTAGTTATTCTAAGTGGAATTTCTTTGTCTCTTGCTATTTGTTTTTTTTTTTTGTAGTATAAAAATTACTGATGATTTACGTGAGTTTATTTTATTTCAATCAACTTTAATATTATACTTCTTTGGATAAGTTTTTGTTTTTTTCGCTATGATTCTCTAAGTATACCATTATATCACTTGTGTATTATAATAGCTTTATTTCCTCATTGACTATTCTAATTCCTTGAATTTCTTCTTCTTTTCTTATTGGTATAGCTAGCATTTCTAGTACAATATTCAGTAGTTGTATGATAATGGACATCCTTGATTCAATTTTGACATTATTTGGGAAGGCATTGAGTTTATTCCTATTTCACATAATGTATGCTAATGGTTTTAGATTGATGTTATTTATCATTTTGGGGAAGGTTCTATTTATTATAATGTTCCCTCATGTTTTTAATATGAAGGGGTACTGAATTTATCAAAAGATTTTTTTTTGTTTTTATGTCAATTAAGATAACCATATGGTTTCTGTTGCTTTTGTTACTGACACATTCAGTTATCCTGATAATTTTCTGAATGTTGAACCATTCCTGTATTAATAGTATAAAACTGAATTGGTCATAGTGTATTAAACATGTGATATATTTTTGTAATCTCCTCACTAATATTTTTACTTATTTTTTTTTGCATCACTATTCATTAGGGATATTGGTCTATATATTCCGTTTTTTAAATTTTTGTTCTTACTGCTTTGGCTATCCATGCTATATTCATGTCATAAAACATATTTGATAGAGTTTATTTTTCAGGTATTTTTCCAAATAGTTTATATACAAATTACTTTTTCCTAGAAAAAGTGCAAAAAAGTCCCTAAGAGAGTAGAAATGCAAAAGCAAAACACATGACATAACTTATCACATGTATATATGGGTATGTGATTTGGGGTTTTGGTTTTAAAAAATTGCTCTATAGCAAAAATGAATAATATGGAAATAGGTATCAAATGATAACATTTGTACAACCCAGCAGAATTGCTTATTGGCTCTGGGAGGAGGGGAGGGAAGATAGGAGAGGAAGAAAATAAATCATGTAAACATGGAAAAATATTTAAAAATATATTTTAAAAGAGTCCCTAAGAAACAAGAAGTTTAAGGGAAGCAAGTAGGAGGGATTTTTAACAAACAATTTACCTGAAAAACAAGGTAGCAAAGGAGAATATTAGAGAAGAAATTAATAGAAAAAATCATTAATTCATTTAAAGCTCCAAAATGAGAAATGGTTCAAAAACAGGAGTAGGATTGTAGAAGAGAAGAGATCTAGTGAAAATATTGCTGAATGAAAGTATTTCAAGCCAAACTAATCATAGAGACAACATATTGATTTGAAAATTGGAAGGAAGGAAGGAAGGAAAGAAGGAACGAAGGAATGAAGGAAGGGAGGAAAGAATAAAAAAGGAAGGAAGAGAGGGAGGGGAGGAGGGAGGAAGGACATCATAATGTGTTTTATAGTGAAATGTTTGACCTGGTATATTGAGACATGAAACACAAATCTAGAACCATCACTTATTATCTCTTCCTGACCCGTGACAAACCATGTAATTTCTCCTAGATGTTCAGTCCTTATCAGTAAAATGAATGGATTTGAATATATTATTTCTAGCCTTTCTTCCAGTTCTAACAGTGATCTGGCTACCATTTGATCCCCTCGGAATTCATGCCACTGTCACTGAGTCATTCTTTATTATTTCCCCAGAATAATTTTTAAGGCACCATTAGTTCATATATTATTGCAAAACTTTCTTTGTCCAAGAGAAAAATAACAGAATCATAGGAATCATGGGAATAGTAATGATATCTAAGGGTTTCCAAGAAAAAATAAGCACAGACTTTATTTTTGGTTCAGTCAATGAGTCCCTAGGCATTATGCTACTTATAGAATGATTGCAAGTAAACAAATAACACTTCAGCTAAATGTTATATTCATCATTTCTGTACAGCATTCTACATAGATAATAAATAGTTTTAATTTAATTGTAATTCCTAAAAAGCAATTTTTATTATTCCAATATTGTAACAAGGGTACCATGATATAGAAGAAAGAGTATTAGTCTTAAAGCAGGGGAATTGAATTTGAATATAAGAAAACTATATGAGAGAAAAACATATAAACTCACTGAAGGTGCCTCCTCCAGGGTAAAAAGGGAATAATAATTTTTTAAATTATATCACAAAATTGTTTTGAGGAAAGCATTTCATAAACTTGAAGGAACATGATAAAAATGAACAATTAGAATATGACAATTTTCTAAAATATCTAATTCTTGACAATATACACATTGGAAACAATGCATCTGAAATTTATTTACAAGAAAGTTTATTAATTCAGAAAGATGATGAGGCCCCCTTTGCTTTAAGGCTTTGGATATATAATACAAAAGTAAATGACCCAGGTTTGGAAACTCAGGATTTAGCATTAGAATCAACCATAGATATTACTTAGTACAACATTTTTTTTTACAAACAATAAAACCGAGACCTAGAGAGGGGATATAATTTTGCATAGACTGTATGGGATTTCAGTAGCAGAGATGGGATTTGAACTCAAGTCTTTTGAATACAGTTATACTGGTCTTTTCACTGTGCAGACAATTACTAAAGACAAATATTTGTTGAAAAACAAATGCTAATAGTGGAGGATGAAATTCAAAAAGGGACTTAATAACAGAATGTAAAAATCTGTGAGTTGATCTCTACATAAGGATAAGAGAAGAGGGACAGGGAACTAGAAACATCTTGACATTAAACTTTGAGCACTGATGCTCAGGACAATTCACAGTCTATTCTCTGATTACTTGTTTATACAGGGCAAGGAAGTGGAAATCAGAGAACAGATAGAAGCAAAATTATTATAACTGAGAATGAGAATGAAATGAACTTATTCATAAAAAGGAAGAGGGTATGGAATGAATTAGCAAGCAGAATCTAAGGTGTTGTTAATAAGAAGAGCATTCAAAAAATAAAAACTTTAGAGTTAAAAGAACTGGAGCAAATTTTATTATGATTCAGCTGAAATACAATAGCAAATGTAACAAATATTTTATCACATAAAACAACAAAAATAGTGTTCATTAAGAAAGAGTTAAATAGGAAAAGTACTAATTTAAGCTAATTTTTTTCAAACTATATCTCACGTCTAAGACAAAAACATTGAGCTCATATCCAATGACTTCTCTTTTGAATTCCCTTACAAAAGCCAAGAATGTTTATGATTGAATTTTTAAGGACAGATAGAAATAAAATGATTGAGTCAGGCTTCTCCTAGGGCTGCCAACATCAAACATACAAAGTTATTATAACCAAGGTCTACAAAGAGTCATAAAGCAGCAGCCTTGAGAAAAATGGAAGGAATATATGAAAGTTACTGTATGATTTGTCCACACAAAGAGGTTTAGAAATGATCGCTGACCTCTAAATAACAGAGAATAAAACTCATCCTTCATTCCGGAATGAGATTGCTGTTGTAATTGATGATACCTCCAGAAATGGTCTCAATCATTAGGGTTGCTGTGACTGAATTAAAAGAAAATGAAGGGTGCAGATCACTGCAGTATAGCCTCACAAATGCATCCCTGGCTCATGACAGATAAAACTGATCATTTTACAAGGAAGTGTTTTACTGAAAGTGTTTCAGCTATGTAGTTCTCAGGGAAAATGAAGAGTAATATAAAAATTGGACAAGATGAAAGTATCTGCTTCATTCCAAATATTGACTGCACAAGTCACTTTCAATAAATCCCTTATTTATTGGAACCAAGTTAACAGTTTGTTAAAATCATAAAGTCTTTACAAAATGTTCTCTTTGTTAGCAGTCTTCAAATATGATGTGTTAAAACAAAAATCATTTGAAAGATGTATTTTTCTATATGTCCTCCAAAAATTAGCTGTTAAGGACATGAATTGCTACTCATATTAGCTTACAAGCAACCTTATAAAGACAAAAGGTCAATTCTATACAACAGAAAAATGATGTGTATAAGAATATTTGTCAACTGAAAAATTAAAAATATTATTTCTATAAGATCAACTAGACCAGTGATGGGCAAACTTTTTAAAGAGGGGGCCAAAGGAAAGGAAATGCTCATCTGTCAGTCTGTTTCTAAGGCAACTCTTTTGAAGTTTCATTGTATTGTATCCTACTCATTGTATTCGTCAGATTAGGGATAATGTTGCATGGCTGGATAGAACATTTCAGGGGGCTACATCTGGCCCGTGGGCCATAGTTTGCCCATCACTAAACCAGACTGTTCCTCACCATAAGATGCTTTTTATGTGAATCAAGCTTTGTATTGGTTTACGTGTGTAATATTTGATATCATTTGACTTAAATAGGTATATAGCATATATGCAAATTTGATTATATTATATGTTAAGACATGAAATGTATAATGAAAATATATTATGACTCTATGTATACATTCAGAGAGATGAAGAGATTAAGAGAAAGAAAAAGAGAGGCAGGAAGTGTGGCAAAAGAGTAGATAGTACATCTTATGCTCCTTATTTCATTTAGCTTCTAACACACTCACTGTGTAAGTTTGGTCAAATCATTGAATTTCCTGGTTCCCCAAGTAGTCATTTAAGTCTATAAGTAGAGAAAAATGAGCTAATCTTCATAAATAGAGGAAATTCTATCATGTTTAGTTGACTTTACCAGTGAAACAACAGGTACGATCTTAACCTGCCTTGTGCATATAGATATAATCATGTAATATATGCACACATGCATCTATATACAATTTATGTTATGTGTTTAGTATATGTGGATGTGGCATATATAAAATACACATTAACAGACATGGGTTCATATGTTCACCTATTAACTGTATTTGAGGACATTCCTCTTGCCCCAAGTACTGTGGGATCAAATGCATTGAACACAGGTCTGATGAATGATTCTAAAAGTAAGTTTCTCCCTTTAGTTCTTGTTCCAACATAAAATTAATTAGGAAAATAGCTTTAAAAAGTTCTTCCTCTCTCTATTCCTTCCTTCCTTCTGTTCTTCCATTTTCTTTCTTCCATTTTCTTTCTTCCATTTTCTTTCTTTCTTTCTTTCTTTCTTTCTTTCTTTCTTTCTTTCTTTCTTTCTTTCTTTCTTTCTTTCTTTCTTTTTCTTTCTTTCTTTCTTTCTTTCTTTCTTTCTTTCTTT
>NC_058130.1:300317507-300437501 GCF_016433145.1 Gracilinanus agilis | reverse complement strand
TTTTATAAATTTAATATAATTATAAACTATATACTATAAACAAATGATAATATTTGATATACACAAATAAATTATAATTAATTTCTTAAAACAAAACTATTAAAAATAATAATAATATACAATACCCTTTAGTTTGCCCCTAACCCCAAATTAAATAAATAAACAAATCAATATATACATTAAAACCTATTCTGTTTTCCACTTCCCTTTAATCTGCTTTTTTTTATTATCACAATGTTCAGCAGGATAAATTCCACCCTACAAGAAACCTTTGGAGTTTTTGCCCAATTAGGAACTTATAGAGTTCCTGATTACCTCCTTGTTTCTATGTGGCTTATAGGTTTATTTTTATTCTGGGTTGGATGGTCACAAATGAGGAGAATGCAAGCCAATATGCAAGCTCAATTGAACCAGATAGTGTATCACTTACAAGCTAAAACGACAGAAGAGGATTCTCCCCAAAACAGGCCTGATTTTTGCATACTTGTTTCTTCTAACATAGGAATACCAGGTCCCTCTACTATATCTTGGGTACAGAAACTCTTATCTCACATTTTAAACCAATTTGCTCATGCTCTGCAACTTCTGGCTAACATGGCCTACCCACAGTCAGTAAGTGATTCCTGTGCAGGCCTTTTTCCCTTACGGGAAGTGTCCACAATAGCACCTGATGGGGATGTGGTCACATTGAAACAATATAAGTCTTTCATGAGCCAGGACATAAAACATTTCAAAGAAAATTGCCCGTCCTTCATGGAAGAACCTTTAACAGTAATAAAAAAAATCTGAGGATATTTTCTATGATTATGAGCCCACGTATAAAGACACAGAAAAATTGCTCCTGACTTTCCTTATGGAATGGGGGAGGACTAAAATTCTCGCCCATGCTAACAAACCCTGAGGACATAATGCAGTACGCTGGCCATCTGAAGATCCTAACTGGCAGTATAATGATCGCAAAGACTACTCAGACTTACGTCTTGGTAGGGGTGCCCTTCTAAGAGCAATGCAAGCATGTGCTGAGAAACCTCAGGCCTGGCCCAAATTTAAAAGCATTACACAATCTGATGATGAGACACCCTCCCAATTCATGGACAGGTTTATTGAAATGAGAAATAGATACATGGAAATTGACCTTTCTGTTGAAAAGGATGTAAGGCAAATAAAGGAATAATTTGTCCATAACTCTCATAAAGAGATTATAGATCATTTTAAAACAAATTGCCCTACATGGCCCGAAATGGACCTTGATGAGTTAAGGAGAACTGCTGTTTATGTCTTTAACAACCATAAAGAGAAACAGGAAGAGAGTAATAGTTTATTGGACATATTTAAAAAGAATATGGACATGTTTAATAAGAGACTAGACTCCTTGACTGATTCTGTTGTAAGCGATAGAGCTGAAAAATGACTACAAGTCTGCTACTAAACCAATGGCAATTGCCCCTCTCCATGAATCTAACTTTCAGCCATTTTTTGTGGAAGAAGGGGTCATATAATGATGAACTGTAGGATTTGGAATCAGGCATCCAGAAATAATAACTTCAGAAATTACAACTTTAGAAATAATTATAATTATAGAAATAATAACAATTATAGAAATAATGATTATAGAAATTATATAAATAATGATTATAGAAATTATAGAAATAATAATGATTATGGAAACAATGATTTCAGGGATCGTGACTTCAGGACTAGTAACAGATCTAGGTATATGGATCAGGCAATTGATAACTCATACCAAATGACTCCAGAGCAGTATATCTTGAGTGGAGCTCAGCCCCGAACTACCCAGGGTGCTACTGCCCCTCAAGGAGGAGCCCATGGGCCCACCCAAAGATTATGAAGGTGTATGGGGGGGGTTAAGGCACAGGAATCAAAGGATACAACCTTTGATTTTCCAGACCCTGATGCCTTACTGCCTGTTGTCCCCATCCACTGCCCCCCCCTTATTGATGAGCCTTATGTAACATTAAAGGTTGGTAATGCCTATTATGACTGTCTTGTGGATACTGGAGCTTCCAGATCTGTATTGAAGAGTACACCAGACCCATATTGCAATTCCATAGGAGCAATAAGTGTAGCGGGGGTATCAGGAAAACCCCAAATGGTACCAAAGCTCTCCCCTAGAACAGTAGCCGTAGGGCCCCTAAATGTGAAGCACTCTTTCCTATTGATGCCTGGCTCCCCTATAAACCTGCTGGGGAGAGATCTTTTATGCAAGCTTAGAGCCACAATAAATTGTTCTCCAGATGGCTCTATGTCACTGGAATTGCCTGAGGAATCCTTAACTTTGCTCCCTGTGCTCCTCTCAGATAGTCATGAGATACAGGGGTCTCCCACTTTTGAAATCCCAACAGATATACCTGAGTCTCTCTGGGCCACATCACCTTCTGATGTTGGCATACTTAAATCAGCTGTCCCTGTCCAAATTAAAACAAAATCTAGCCCACCTTCTTCCATTCCTCAGTATCCTTTCTAAAAGGAGGCAATAGAGGGCATTAACCCAGTGATAAATTCACTAATTGACCAAGGCATCATAATTCCCTGTAAATCTGAATACAATACTCCAATCCTGCCTGTTAAAAAGCCAAAATTGGGGCCTGATGGCAAGCATCTCTATCGATTTGTCCAGGATTTAAGGGCAGTGAACAATCATGTTATAAAGAGACAACCTGTAGTCTCCAATATAAATACTATCATTTCTTCTATTCCTAGCACAGCTACATACTTTACAGTAATAGACTTGTGCTCAGCCTTCTTTTCCATACCTATACATGAGGACTCCAGACATATCTTTGCTTTCACCTGGAAAGGTTCTCAGTGGATATGGGCATGATTGCCCCAAGGTTATGTCGAAAGCCTGACCCTTTTTGCACAGATTTTCAGCCAAGACACAGACAATATTATATTTAGAAACAGCAAGTTAATTAAATATGTAGATGATTTACTCTTGGCCTCACCAGATGCCACAACATGTCAAGAAGATAGTAAACATATTCTTTTAGAATTACATAAAAGAGGCCACAATCTCAAAAGAAAAGATTCAGTGGTGTCTCCCAAAAGTGCAATATTTAGCATTTATTTTAACTGCTGGGTCCTGTTTAACTTCTCCACAACGTATTGAAAGTATCCAAAACTTAAGTGATCCTACCACTAGAAAAACAATTGAGGGCAATACTTGGAGCAACAGGATTTTGTTGGTAGTGGATCCCCTGCTATGGAGAAATCACTAAGTCCCTTGTGGCACTCACAAAAAACACAGTTCCCAAACCACTTAAATTGGAAAAGGAACACCGAACAGCTCTTTCAAATTTAAAATGTGCTATCCTGTCTGCCCCCGCTCTTGATATCCCAAATTATGACAAACCATTTACTATATATGTCCATGAAAGGAAAGGAGTAGCCTCAGGTGTTCTAACTCAACTTTTGGGACCTGATCAACGCCCAGTAGCCTATTATTCAGCCCAGCTGGACCCAGTAGCTTCAGGAGCATGCCTTAGAGGAGTAGCTGCCACAGCTTTATTAGTGATGAAATCTGCTGATTTGGTACTAGGATGCCCTCTGACCATAATGTGCCCGCACGAGGTAGAGGCATTGTTTTTAAGACATAGAACTCAGGCATTTACTGATCAAAGGATTACGAGATATGAGATAACCCTATTGAATAATGAACATATCACATTAAAATGCTGTGGAGCTCTTAATCCTGCGACCTTGCTCCCTGACTTGCCAATTTCTGGAGAACCTTTACATGATTGTACATCTTTGGTGTCCTCTGTTGATAAACCTCGTAGTGATTTACTGGACACCCCTTTGGACAATCCTGATTTAATATTATTTACAGATGGTTCTTCTTTTATGAGAGAGGGTGTGTGCTATACAGGAGCTTCAGTAGTTACAGAATTGGATACTCTATGGTCAGCTTCTTTACCCTCACATGCGAGTGCACAAGGTGCAGAACTCACAGCTTTAAAACAGGCTTGTGTCATTGCACAGAACAAAAAGGTCACAATTTACACAGACTCCCGTTATGCATTTGGCATATGTCATGGTGTCGGCATGTTATGGTTTCAAAGGGGATTCTTAACATCAGCTGGAAAGTATATTGCCAATGCAGACCTTATCAATGAACTTCTTTCTACCATCCAACTCCCTGAAGCCATAGCTATTGTTCACTGCTCTGCACACACAGGTGGCACTGACCCTGTCTCCAGGGGAAATGATCGAGCAGATGCTGCAGCCAAACTAGAAGCCTTAGAAGGACCTGAGTTAATTATGCCACTAACAATTACTGATAATTTGGATCTATCCCTTTCCTATAATGACAAGGAAGTGGGAAAATGGAAGCAGAGATTTAAAGCAAAACAGATAAATGGCTTATGGGTGTCATCTGAAGGCAAGCCCCTGCTCCCTAGGGCTTTCTATAACCAAATTTGTCATTCCATCCATAAACACGGTCATTTTGGCACCCAAGGCATTGTAGACTCTGTTAAAAGAGTATGGATTAGCACCTGGAATAACTACAATTGCTTCCAAAATATGTACAGCTTGTCCCACTTGCCAGGCCTTTACTCAGCACATTTTTTGAGAAAAAGTTTTTGGTGGACGTCCTCTAGCTTACACACCATATGAACATTTGCCAATTGATTTTATCTCTATGCCAAAAGCTGGACACTATAAATTTTGTCTGGTCATAGTCAATCAACTGACCAGGTGGCCTGAAGCTTTTCCTATGGCTCGGGCCACAGAGGATTTTTTTTGCCAAAATCTTTCTGAAAGAGATTATTCCTCATTTTGGCCTGCCAGAACGTATTGATTCTGATAGAGGAACTCACTTTACTGACTCAGTCTTATCACAAATTTATTCATGTTTGGGGATAACTCCTAAGTTTCATACACCATATCATCCCCAGAGCTCTGGCCAAGTTGAAAGGATGAATAAGGAACTTAAAACTATGATTTGCAAATTATGCATGGAGACTCATTTGAAATGGCCCGAAATTCCACCTCTGGCCTTATTTTATCTCAGAAGCAGACCCAGAGGTGATTTACATGTCTCACCATTTGAGATGCTATTTGGACATCCACCTATTCAGGCACAATCATTCAACCCTGCCTATACTTCGTTGTTAGGAGGGGATACAACCGTTGCCACTTATATCAGACAATTACAAACAAAATTGTGAGAACTCCATGACTCTGGAGCTGCTGTTCAAGCAGGCCCCTTAGACTTCTCGCTTCATGATTTGAACCCAGGTGATAGTGTGTACATAAAGAATTTCAAACGTACTGGGACAACTGAACCTGTTTATGATGGACCATTCCAGGTCCTATTAACTACACCAACAGTCATTAAAATTGGGGAGAGGGACTCATGGATTCATTGCAGTCATGTGAAACGAGTACCCCCTATTAATAATGAATAATTCTCTGTACTAAGTATTATTACCTGCACCTATTATATTTGACTATTGATTGTATTTGCCTATTGTGATGAGAATGCTCTATTGCTGGATTTTGTACTATTTTTTGCACTTTATTTGATTGATCCTTGTACTTGAACAATATATATATACTACCTCACAACATAATATCTGTATTAGTGAACTGTATTGACCTGATGTTCCTTTCAAAACATTTTATGCTCTTTGTCATTCCTTTTGTACTTTCTCAGATGTATTATTGCTCTATATGCCTCATTTGCACCCACATCACTTTGTCTACCTCATTTGCACTCACACTATGGATAATGGCAAGTTAAGGAGGGATGAATCTTATCTCTTAAAAATTAACCTCTATTCTTTACCTCTGTGATTGTGTAAAAACTACACACATTTTTTTTGTTGTTGTTGGTTTTTCTTCCTACATGTGCAATACAGTATTTGATTTTTTTCTCTTTTCTCCATTTTTTACATTTGGAGCACATGACCAGCATTAAATAGACTCTTGACTGTTTTGATTTTTGCAATAAGAATAAGCTAAGATGCCAATTTGCCTAGCATATGAATTTATACCCAGAAAGTTTTGGACTATAGAGACTGCCCCCTGAATGGCTTATTGTCAATGCATTGAACATTGGTTTTGTTCTTTTTCCCTTTTATTTCCCTTTTATCTCCCTTTTATCTCTGAATTATTGTAAATTTTAATTTGATTATATTTTCATGATCCATTGGGGAGACTTGTCTCCCAAAGGATCACAGGGGGGAATGTAAAGTTGAAAATACCTTTTACCCCCTTCAAAACAACATTAACCATAATTCCTTAAGCCTTTTCCTATTGGTTGTGAGTTAAAACTACATTACCCAAACTCCTTTTCACCATACCCATAAATCCTTTAGCCTTTTCCTATTGGTTGTGGGTTTCCCGGGATGTTTCTGATATGGTCATGGTGGGGGTGGTGTTGGGGTTTTTTTTTGGAGAGAATGCGCCGTGGTGAAGGGTGAGTTAGGATTCTTCCCCAGGGCTTTAAATAAAAATCCTTATAAATATCATACTTTGGAGGCATTGAATATTAATTTCAATCTTTACATAAGGAAGGTAATTACATCTTGATGAAAGGCAGTATAAATAATGAAGAAATATCAGTACTCAACATATATGTACCAAATGGTACAGCATTTAGATTTCTAAAGGAGAAACTAAAGCAATATAATGAAGAAATAGAGAGTAAAATCATAGTAGTGGGGGACCTCAACCTTCCTCTATCAGAACTAGATTAATCAAACCAAAAAATAAATAAGAAAGAAGTAAGGGAAGATAATGAAATGTTAGAAAAGTTAGAGCTAATAATATCAGGAGAGAAATGAATAAGGATAAAAATGAATAGACATTCTTTTCAGCATCACATTGCATATAAAAAGATTGACTATATAATAGGTCATAAAACATGGCAAGCAAATGTAGGAAAGCAGAAATAATAAATTCAATTTTTTAGACCATAATGAAATAAAAATCATAAACAATGAGGGCTTGTGGAAAGACATATTAAAATAGATTGGAAACTAAATAATCTAATTCTTCAAAACTGGTTGGTCAATGAAGAAATCAAAGAAAAAATTACTGATTTCACTGAAGAAAATGACAAAGAGAAAAGAGCTTATTAATATCTAAGGGATGCAGTCAAAGTAGTATTCAGGGGAAAATTTATACCTCTGAGTGCATATATAAACAAATCAGAGAGGGAATAGGTCAATGAATTGGGCATGAAAGTTAAAAAAAAATAAAACTAGAAAGAGAACCAATTGAAAATCCCCAGACAAAGATCAAACTGGAAATCCTAAAAATCAAAGGAGAAATTAATAAAATTGAAAATAAAAAAACTAATGAACTAATAAATAAGACTAAGAAATCTTACTTTGAAAAAAAAAACAAATAAAATAGATAAATTACTGTTTCATCTAATTAAAAAAAGAAAGTAGAAAATCAAACTAACACTATCAAAGATGAAAAGGGCAAACTCACCTTCAATGAAGAGGAAATTAAGAAAAATTTAAGCACTATTTTGCCCAATTATATGGCAATAAATGTGACAATCTAGGTGAAATGGGTAAATATTTACAAAAATATAAATTGTCTGGATTAACAAAAGAGGAAATAGCATATTTAAACAATCCCATTCCAGTAAAAGAAATTGAAGAAGCCATCAAGTAACTCCCTAAGAAAAGGTATCCAGGGCTAGATGGATTCACAAGAGAATTCTATCAAATATTTAAAGAAAAACTAATCCCAATATTATAAACACTGACAAAATAAGTAAAGGAGGAGTTTTACCAAATTCCTTTCATGACACAAATATGATACTAATTCCAAAGTCAGAAAGAAGAAAAACAGAGAAGGAAAATTATAGATCAATTTCCTTAAAGAACACAACTGCAAAAATCTTTAATAGAATACTAGCAAAAGGACTTCAACAAGTTTTCATGAGGATTATTCACTATGATTAGGTGGCATTCATACCAGGAATACAAGGATGATTTTGTATTAAGAAAACCATCCATATAATTGACCATATCAGCAACCAAACCAACAGAAATCACATGGTTATCCAAATAGATACAGAAAAAGCCTTTGACAAAATATCACTCTCATACCTATTGAAAACACTAGAAAGTATAGGAATTGATAGGCCTTTCCTAAAAATAATAAACAGTATATATCTAAAATCATTAGCAAGCATCATCTGCAATGGGATTAAGATAGAAGCCCTCCCAATTAAATCAGGAGTGTAGCAAGGATGCCCATTATCAACTCTATTATTTAACATTGTACTAGTAATGATAGCCAGAGCAATTAGAGAAGAAATAGTAATTGAAGGGATTAAAGTAGGCAGTGAGGAGACTAAACTATCACTCTTTGCAATGATATGATGATCTACTTAAAGAATTTGAGAGAATCAACTAAAAAGCTAGTAGAAATAATTTAACAACTTTAGCAAAGATGCAGGATATGAAATAAACCCATTTAAAATTATCAACATTTCTATATATTTCCAAAACAGCTCAGCAGCAAAAGTTGGGAAGAGAAACTCCATTTAAAATAACTCCAGACAATATGAAATATTTAGGAATTTATTTGCCCAGACAAACACAGGAATTATATGAACATAACTGCAAAACACTTTCCACACAATTAAAACTAGTTCTAAATAATTGGAAAAAAACATTAATTGCTCATGGGTAGGATGAATTAATATAATAAAAATTACAATCCTACTCGAATTAATTTACTTATTCAGTGCCATGCATATAAAACTACCAAAAAAAATTTTATTGAATTAGAAAAAATGTAACAAAGTTAATTTTGAGGAACCAAAGATCAAGATGATCCAGGGAACAAATGAAAAAATAAGTGAAGGCTGGGGGGCCTAGCAGTACCTAATCTTAAACTAATATAAAGCAGTAGTCATCAAAACAATATGGTACTGGCTAAGAGAAAGAAGGAAGGATCAATGGAATAGACTTGGGGTAAATGATCTCAGCAAGATAGTGCATGATAAACCCAAAGATGCCAGCTTTTGGAACAAATATCTACTATTTGACAAAAACTTCTGGGAAAATCATAAAACAATATGGGAGAAATTAGGTTTAGATCAACATCTCATATCCAATACCAAGATAAAATCAGAATGGGTGAATGACTTAAACATAAAGAAGGAAACTATAAGTATAAGGTGAACATAAAATAGTATACCTGTCAGATCTATGGGAAAGGAAGGAATTTAAGACCAAGAAAGAGAAAGAGAATATTACAAAGTGTAGAACGAATAATTTTGATTACATTAAATTAAAAATGTTTTGTACCAAAAAAACCAAGGCAACCAAAGTTAGAAGAGAAACAATAAATTAGGGGGAAAAATCTTTATAACAAAAACCTTTGACAAAGGTCTAATTTCTCAAATTTATAAATAGATAAATCAATTGTACAAAAAAATCAAGCTATCCCCCAACTGATAATGGGCAAGGGACATAAATAGGCAGTTTTTAGATAAAGAAATAAAAACTATCAATAAACACATAAAAAAGTGTTCTAACTCTCTCATAATTAGAGAAATGGAAATCAAAACAACTCTGAGTTACCACCTCAATACCTAGCAGATTGGCCAATATGACAGCAAAGGAAGGTAATGAATATTGGAGGGTATGTGGCAAAATTGGGACCCTAATACATTACTAGTGGAGTTGTGAATTGATCTAACCATTCTGGAAGGTGATTTGGAACTATGCCCAAAGGACTTTCCTTTTTTTTTTAAACCCTTACCTTCCATCTTGGAGTCAATATTGTGTATTGTCTCCAAGGCAAAAGAGTGTAAGGGTAGGCAATAAGGGTCAAGTGACTTGCCCAGGGTCACACAGCTGGGAAGTGTTTGAGGCCTGATTTGAACCTAGGACCTCCCATCTCTAGGCCTGGCTCTCAATGCACTGAGCTTCCCAGCTGCTCCCCCAAAGAACTTTCAAAGACTGCATGTCCTGTCATTCTGCTGGGTTTGTGTCCCAAAGGGATAATAAGGAAAAATACTTGTACAAAAATTTTCATAGCCTTGCTCTTTTGGTGGCAAAAATGGAAAATGAGAATGTGTCCATCGATTGGAGAATGGCTGAACAAATTGTGGTATCTGATGATGATGGAATACTATTGTGCTCAAAGAAATAATAAACTGGAGGAATTCCATGTGAACTGGAATTACCTCCAGGAATTTATGCAGAGTGAAAGGAGCAGAACCCAGAGAACATTATATACAGAGACCAATACACTGTGGCACAATCGAACATAATAGACTACTCTACTAGCAGCAATGCAATGATCCAGGATAATTCTAAAGGACTTATAAGAAAGAATGTTATCCACATTCAGAGAAAGAACTCTAGGAGTAGAAATGCAGAAGAAAATCACATGATTGAGTATATGGTTCAATGGGATTATGACTGGGGATGTTGACTTTAAATGTTCACTCAATTGCAAATATTGATAATATGGAAATAGGTTTTGATAAATGATATATGCAAAATGAAGTGGAATTGTTCATTTCCTCTGGGAGGAGGTAGGTAGGAGAGGAGGAAAAGAACATGAATTATATAACCATTAAAAAATATTCCAAATTAATTAAATTTAAAAATTACAAGAGCAATGATAGTCATTTTAGTTTTCAGTTCTTTTCCACCTCAAAAAAAGCTGCTCTGAATATTTTATATAAGAAGTAGGTTCGTTTACCAAATGTTTGTTCTCTTTGTGATACAGACCTGCTAGTGATATTACCATGAAAAAGGGATACACTATTTTATCATCTTTCCATTGGTTCAAAATTTACTTCAGGATGTATGTATCCATTCACAACTCCAGCAATACTGTGTTAGTCTCCCAAATTTACCATAGTCTCTCCATTATTATTCATTTTCCTTTTTTATAATTTTATTAAATATGATAGTGTTGAAATTGTATCTCAGTGCTGTTTTAAATTGCATTTCCCTAATTAATAAATATTTAGAACATTTTTATATGACTAACAATAGTTTTAATTTCTTCTTCTGAGAACTTCCTATTCATATCCTATGACCTGTTATCAGTGTTGGAAAGGAATGTTAAATTTGATAATTTTGAAAAATACCAATGTTCAAGGGCTTTGCTCAGATTTTGAATTTAATATCTGGGAGTTGGAGGGAGGTGTGAGTATGTAAAGAAGAGGACAATATTTGACTTTGCTCAGGACCTCTAGAGAATTATCTAGAATTGGCTATATGTGTCTAAGTGTAGGCCAGTTTATTTGCTGAAAAATCTTGAGAAAAAGTACAAGGTCAGATAGATGGGTCTCTCTGATCCTTATGCCCCAGGGACTGAAATAGTTACTATGACATTTTGATTGCTTTCTGAAGATATACTACATTCATTCTCCCCAAGGTTTATAATATTAATTTGAGAACTTGATTGTTCATTTCTCACTAAAATTTCTCTATTATATATTTCAAATAGAAAACAACAAAACAGGTAGAAAAGAGAATTTCTTCCTCCCTTACCACTAAAAATCAGTGATGCAGACTTTTAATAGAAGTAAATTTATTGTTTGTTTGATTTAATGTTCTTACTTTATTAATTATTAGAATTATTAGAAGTAGTTATTAGAATAACTTTTTTCCATTCTCCAGTAATTTTCAAAATGTTGTGTGGCCCTCTCTATTTAGGACTATCCAGAGTTTATTGGTGTAAGATATTGTCCTAAAACTATCTTTGGTCAAACTGTTTTCCTTGTTCTTAGCAATTCTTGTCAAAAAAGGTATCTTCCTCAGTATTTCCTATTTTGTTAAATTTAGACTTAACATTTTGTTAATTAATTGACTTGTTTCAGATAGTTGAGTGGCTTCTGAAATACTTTTCTGTTTTTTTAAACCAATAACAAATAGTTTTAGTGTCTTCTTTAATGTATATTTTCTTTTCAAAGAAAAGATAGAACTTTATGTCCTAAAACCCCAAAGGAAAAGTCAGTCCAAATGGAATAAATTCACTAGGATAAAACAGAAACAGCTCCAATGAAGAAAAAAAGGAAAAATCATATAAAGACCTTTATGTACATTTACAAAGAATTAACCAATTTAGTTTATAAAAGGAAATACATAGAGGACAGATGAAATGAAAGATGCTTAAATCTATAATGGGGCACAGATATTTTCGTATTATATTAAAAACACCTAAGTTCAGCATGACCTGAACCAGATAATAAAAATAATTGCAACTTTATAGATGTTTCCATAGGACAAGAAAACTAAAAAAATATGTGTATTATAAGTAGAGAAATCAAACTTTAAAATATCCAATCAGTAGCTCTTCTCTATCAGCCTCTACATTACATTAAGGTATTTAAACCAACTCACCAGTTTATAACTTGGGATTTACTCACAGATTTTCATCCTGCTGCAGAGATTGCAACACACTTCACTTCAAATGTTCAGTCACAATGTTGTAGCAATAAGTAGTAAACTTTCATTCTGCTCATAACACACATGCCACAAGATCCATTAATCCTAACCCTACGAAAAGTGACAGATGCTGAATCTGTCAATCAGATTAAAAAAAAATCTAAGGGAACTTGAATAGGGGGACATTGTATATAATTATATCAGGCCTGAGGAAAGGAGACTAACATATCTGTGGTCAGTCCTATCCTTCAGAATCTACTTGGGATAACGGTAAAAACAGGTAAATTATATTCAACATCGTGGAAGGAGACAAAAAGTTTTGAGGTCCAATCCTGTGGATAAACAAACCAGAAAAGATGGGAGAAATAGAAAGAAAGTGTTATAAAGAAGGTATCTTTTTCTACTATTATATTATTGTAGGGTATATTAATCAGGGAAGCTGTGTTTTGGATTCCCTTGATAGCTGGTGCAGGGACACCCAAGTCCTGTCACTCAGCTGGATGTTATAATAACTGCCCCTTCTCAATAACAGCACCCAGGCAGGATCCCTAAAGGTCAGGTGGATGGGTAATCCTTTCAGGTCCCACCTGAGGTTGGATCGTTTATTAATATTGGGCTCTATTAGCCTTAGATAACATTTTCATCTGACTGTGTTGCTCCCTCCCCAAGGGTTGTGATGTAATAATCACTCAGGAAGGTACTCAATAAACTTTTATCTATAACTGTTAATAAGGGAAAGGAATAATCAGGAATGGATAGGTGATAGGAGACCCTGTCACTAATGGCTATGATCACTAATCTCTCAGGACTGCAGGCTATTTCAGTAATGCTGGAGCTCTTGTTCTTCATCTTCTCTGGCTCAGCTTGACCATGGCCAAACCAGAGAAAGCAATCTGCTTGGTTGATACAAATATCGGTGATCCCTCTCAGCTTCTTATTGTCAATTGTTATGTCAGTCCTATAGCCATCAGGAAATACCTCCCTCGACTTCTTCTCCTTCCCTCTTCCCAGTTCCCACCCAGGCCTGGATACCCAAATATCTAATGATGGTTCAGATGTCTAAATATCTAGAGGGAATTCAGAGAGAATCAGAAGACCTATGGTCAGAGATCCACAGGTCAATGCTCCAAGATCAGATCAATGTCCAAGGCTAAGGGTTCCAGGGCAAGGGTCAAAGCCAAAGAGTCTGTCAGATGGCTGTCAGGGTATTTATATCCTCTGGCCAACTGCCTTTCCTCTCATCCTCATGGCATCTGGGAACATTCCGATGTCTCCAACTGTCTTCACCTGTCAATCAAGGTGAAACTCACAACACCCAGAATTTGAATATGACAGAAGACACAAAGGAATGCTTTTTTAAAAGTTGTAAAATCCACCAAAGATATCAAAAAGAAGGAAATAATGTTAAAATCCAGAGCATAAAGGGAAAAAATCAACAAAGAAGATAATTAGGTTTAGAAGGCAAAAAAGATAGCAAGATATTCAATAAAATAAATAAACAGTATAAATATATAAGCATAAGATGAATATTAGCATAATATATCTACATATTAAAATAGTATAAACATATATAATAATGCATATAATTAGATGATAAAATATGATTACACATTACAATAATATTAAAATAAGCATAAATGAATGAATGAATAAATGTTGGAAAACAAAGATTTAACCAATTCTTGATGAAACAAAGAGCCATACAGTTTCTCAAATGATTGTAGAGCTGCAAGAAGGAAATTCTAGAATTACTAAATAGAAAAATCAAAATTTTGAGGGAAGTGTAAAGGAAATGGGAGAAATGGCATCTGTCACCAATCGGTGAAGTAAAAGAAAGTAGAACTATTTGAGAACAAATACATCACACACACACACACACACACACACACACACACACACACACACACACACACACATATATATATATAAAAGAAAAACAGAAAATAATCTCAATATGCCTTATGGCCCCTATATAAACAAATTGCATTGATTTTCAAAGTAGAATCTGTAGTGAGAAATAAAGGATAAAAGGTCTCCCAGAAGAAAGAGGTAAGTCAAAAAAACCTGAAAAACATAAGAAACAACCCAAGAAGCCTTTCAAGAACTTCCAGAACACACATAAAAACCAAAATTACTGATTTTTTTTCTAATTATTTCTTGGTGTAAAAAGCAGGGTATTGTGAAGATGCGATTAACTCTCCACGGCAACCAAAAATGTATAGACCCCTACTTACTCCTTAAGTGGATGGCAAGGAGGTCTATGACCCAACCAATGTCTGTTAGTGAGTGACAAATCAAAAACAACTGAATGCCCCCTGGGCTGTCAGAAGCAAAGCTAAGCAGCAATTGGACCACATAAAAGTGAAAGGAGGGCACAGGAAGTGATGCAAAGAAGTGTCTTAAAAAATGGTGTTAACATCCTGTGACCATTTTTTTCTCCTATGAACTTGGCCTTGCAGGAGCTTTAGCTTGGGTCCTAATACTGCTCTTGGATCTTCCCTTAGGACTGACACATGAGTGAGTGAAAAAGGTGACTCTTTTTCCTGGCTTTTCTGGAGGTACTAGCCTCTGGAGAGGCCCCTTGTCTTGTCTAAGGGGGAAAGGGGGTTTTATGGGTTCAATATTTTAAGAGATGGTTGTGGAGGATTGAACTATTATCAGTCCTCAATTAAGAATAATCTCAAATCAAAATTGTCTTTTATAGAAGTTTATTTACAATTAAGAAGAGAGAGAGAAGAAATAAACAAATAAGAATCTAACCCAGTAGGAAATTTACTAAAATCCTCTAATTAATCCAGGTAGATCTCAACCCTCAGCTGAGAATCAGAGGGCCAAACTTCTTTCACAAAGTCTATTGAAAATTTTCCTTCTTTCTTTCTTTCTTTCTTTCTTTCTTTCTTTCTTTCTTTCTTTCTTTCTTTCTTTCTTTCTGCTTAACAAAAGCATGTTCCTTTAATTGAATTGAAAACAAAGTTAAGGTGGTGGTAATGATTTGTTTTAATTTAGTTTTTGTAAATTAAATATTTTTTCTGAAAATCTAAAAAATTTTTTGTAAGCAATCATTTGCTTTGCAATTTTGACAGCTTAAAGAAATCTCAACCTTTTAAATTTTTTAAAACATTTATTAATATTCATTTTTAACATGGTGACATGATTCATGCTCCTATTTTCCCCTTCACACCCAGCACTCCCCCCATCCATTGCTGATGCATAATTCCACTGGTTTTAACATGTGTCATTGATCAAGACCTATTTCCAAATTGTTGTTAGTTGCATTGGTGTGGTAGTTTACAGTCTATATCACCAATCATGTCCACCTCAACCCATGTGTTCAAGCAGTTGTTTTTCTTATATGTTTCCACTCCAGCAGTCCTTCCTCTGAATGTGGGTAGCTTTCTTTACCATAAATCCCTCAGAACTGTCCTGTGTCATTTGATTGCTGCTAGTACAGAAGTCCATTACATTCGATTTTACTATAATATATCAGTCTCTGTGTACAATGTTCTTCTGGCTCTGCTCCTTTCGCTCTGCATCACTCCCTGGAGGTCTTCCCAGATCACATGGAATTCCTCCAGTTTATTATTCCTTTGAACACAATAGTATTCCATCACCAGCATATACCACAATTTGTTCAGCCATTCCCCGATTGAAGGACATATCCTCCTTTTCTAGTTTTTTGCCACCACAAAAAGCACAACTATAAATATTTTCATACAAGTCTGTTTATCTATGATCTCTTTGGGGAACAAACCCAGCAATGGTATGGCTGGATCATAGGACAGGAATTCTTTTATAGCCCTTTGAGCATAGTTCCAAATTGCCAGCCAGAATGGTTGGATCAGTTCACAACTCCACCAGCAATGCATTAATGTCCCAATTTTGCCACATCCCCTCCAACATTCATTACTCTCCCCTTCTTTCATTTTAGCCAATCTCCTAGGTGTGAGGTGATACCTCAGAGTTGTTTTCATTTGCATTTCTCTAATTATTAGAGATTTAGAACACTTTCTCATGTGCTTATTGATACTTTTGATTTCTTTATCTGAAAATTCTCTATTCATGTCTCTTGCCCATATATCAATTGGGGAATGGCTTGATTTTTTATACAATCGATTTAACTCCTTGTATATTTGATTAATTAGACCCCTGTCAGAGTTTTTTGTTATAAAGATTTTTTCCCAATTTGTTGTTTCCCTTCTGATTTTGGCTACATTGTTTTTGTTTGTACAAAAGCTTTTTATTTTAATATAATCAAAACCATTTGATTTATATTTTGGAATTTTCTCTAACTCTTGCTTGGTTTTAAAATCTTTCCTTTCCCAGAGATCTGACAAGTATACTATTCTGTGTTCACTTAACTTATTTATACTTATCCTCTTTATGTTCAAGTCATTCACTCATTCTGAATTTATCTTGGTGTAGGGTGTGAGATGTTGATCTAAATAAGCATAATCTCTCCCATATTGTTTTCCAAATTTCCCAGCAATTTTTGTCAAATAGTGGATTCATGTCCCAAAAGTTGGGCTCTTTGGGTTCATCATACGCTGTTTTGCTGACATCATTAACCCCGAGTCTATTCCACTGATCCTCCCTTCTATCTCTTAGCCAGTACCATATTGATTTAATGACTGCTGCTTTATAGTATAGTTTGATATCTGGTACTGCTAGGTCCCCTTCCTTCACATTTTTTTTCATTATTTCCTTTGATATTCTTGATCTTTTGTTATTCCAAATGAAATTTGTTATGGTTTTTCCTAAATCAGTAAAGAAGTTTTTTGGTAATTTGATAGGTATGGCACTAAATAGGTAAATTAATTTGGGTAGGATGTTCATTTTTATTATGTTAGCTCGTCCTACCCATGAACAGTTAATGGCTTTCCAATTGTTGAGGTCCAGTTTTATTTGTTTGGAAAGTGTTTTGTAGTTGTTTTCGTATAATAGCTGTGTTTGTTTTGTTAGATTGATTCCCAAGTATTTTATATTGTCTAGTGTGATTTTAAATGGTGTTTCTCTTTCTACCTCTTGCTGTTCTAATGTGTTGGAAATGTATAGAAATGCTGATGATTTATGTGCATTTATTTTGTATCCTGCAACTTTGCTAAAGTTGTTGATTATTTCTACCAGTCTCTTAGTTGATTCTCTAGGATTTTTTAAGTAGACCATCATATCATCTGCAAAGAGTGATAGCTTAGTCTCCTCCTTGCCTATTTTGATACCTTCAATTTCTTTTTCTTCTCTAATTGCTATTGCTAGTGTTTCTAGTACTATGTTGAATAATAGAGGTGATAATTGGCATCCTAGTTTCACTCCTGATCTTATTGGGAAGGCTTCTAATTTATCACCATTGCATATAATGCTTGATGATGGTTTTAGGTATATATTGTTTATTATTTTTAGGAAGGGTTCTTCTATTCCTATACTTTTCAGTGTTTTCAATAGGAATGGAAGCTGTATTTTGTCAAAGGCTTTTTCAGCATCTATTGAGATAATCATTAGCTTTTTGTTTGTTAGACTATTGATATGGTCAATTATGTGGATGGTTTTCCTAATGTTGAACCATCCTTGCATTCCTGGTATAAATCCCACCTGATCATGGTGGATGACCTTCTTAATTACTTGCTGGAGTCTCTTTGCTAATATTCTATTTAAGATTCTTGCATCTATGTTCATTAGGGGGATTGGTCCATAGTTTTCTTTCTCTGTTTTTGGTCTATCTGGCTTTGGAATCAGTACCATATTTGTGTCATAAAAGGAATTTGGTAGGACTCCTTCTTTGCTTATCATATCAAATAATTTGTATAGTATTGGGATTAGTTGCTCTTTGAATGTCTGATAGAATTCACTTGTGAATCCATCAGGTCCAGGTGATTTTTTCTTATGGAGTTCTTTGATGGCTTGTTCAATTTCTATTTCTGATATGGGATTATTTAGGTATTCTATTTCTTCTGCTGTTAATCTGGGCAATTTATATTTTTGTAAATATTCATCCATATCTCCTAAATTGTTATACTTTTTGCCATATAATTGGGCGAAATAGTTCTTAATGATTGCCTTAATTTCCCCTTCATTAGAGGTGAGGTCTCCCTTTTCATCTCTAATACTGTCAATTTGGTTTTCTTCTTTCCTTTTTCTTATTAGATTGACTAGTACTTTGTCTATTTTATCTGTTTTTTCAAAATACCAGCTTCTAGTCTTATTTATTAATTCAATAGTTCTTTTACTTTCGTTTTTATTAATTTCTCCCTTAATTTTTAGTATTTCTAATTTAGTTTTCATCTGGGGGTTTTTTATTTGTTCACTTTCTAATTTTTTGAGTTGCAATGCCCAATTCATTAATCTCTGCCCACCTTAATTTGTTAAAAGATGCACTCAAGGATATAAATTTCCCCCTGAGTACTGCCTTGGCTGCATCCCACAGAGTTTGGTAGGATGTCTCATCATTGTCATTCTCTTCAATGAAATTGTTGATTGTTTCTATGATTTCTTCTTTGACAATTTGGTTTTGAAGAATCATATTGTTTAATTTCCAATTGGTTTTTGACTTGCCTGTCCAGGTGCCCTTACTGATTATTATTTTTATCGCATTTTGATCAGAGAAGGTTACATTTATTATATCTGCTCTTTTGCTTTTGTTTGCAATGATTCTATGGCCTGTTACATGGTCAATCTTTGTAAATGTACCATGTGCAGCTGAAAAGAAGGTGTATTCCTTTTTGTCCCTATTTATTTTTCTCCACATATCAATTAAATCTCATTTTTCTAGGACTTCATTCATCTCTCTTACCTCTTTCTTATATATTTTTTTGGTTTGATTTATCTAAATCTGAAAGAGGAATATTTAGATCTCCCACTATTATGGTTTTACTATCTATTTCCTTCTTGAGCTCTGCCAGTTTCTCCTTTATGAATTTGGATGCTATACCACTTGGTGCATATATATTGAGCAGTGTTATTTCCTCATTGTTTATACTGCCTTTAATCAGTATGTAATGGCCTTCCCTGTCTTTTTTAATCATTTCTATTTTTACTTTGGCTTTATCAGAGATCATGATAGCCACTCCTGCCTTCTTTTCCTCATTTGATGCCCAAAAGATTTTGCTCATACTCTTAACCTTGAATTTGTGTGTGTCTACCCGCCTCATATGTGTTTCTTGTAGACAACCTATGGTAGCATTTTGGTTTCTGGTCCACTCTGCTATTTGCTTCCGTTTTATGAGTGAGTTCATCCCGTTCACATTCAGAGTTACAATTGTTAGTTGTGTATTCACTGACATTTTTTGTTTCCTCCCCTAGACCCACTCCTTCTTATTACACTATTTTCTTTTACACCAGTGGTTTCCTTTGAGACAGTATCCCTTATCCCCTCCCTTGATTGACTTCCCTTTCTGCCCCCTCCCTTGTTGTTCCCCTCTTTTTGCATTTTTAAAGACCAAATGTATTCCCTCCCCCTTCTTCTTCCCTCCCTTTTTGGCCTCCCCACTCCCCTGCTCCCTTTGGTTTATCCCTTCTGACTTTCTCAGTAGGGTTAGATAGAGTTTTTTATCCGGATGGACAGTAAAGCTACTCTTCCTTCTCAGGGTTGATTACACTGAGAGTAAGGTTTGATTATGCTCTCTTCCTCTCCTTCTTATGATATTATTCATCCCCTCCCCTTCCCATGCCCTCTTTGTGTGTAATAGAATATCCTATTTTTCTTATTTACTCGGATTTTTCTTGGTGTCCCCTACTATTCCCCCCCTCTTTCCTACCCCCCATGTCTTCTTAGACCATTTAGTATCCTGCCCTCTCCCTTTGAATTATTCTTCTGGTTGCTATAATAGTGAATATTATAATAGTGTATAGAGTTCACTACAGAGAATTATACATAGCATTTCTCCACCTAGTAATACAGATAATTAGATCTTATTTATGCCCTTAAAGAGTCAAGCTTAAAAGACTATGAGTTTTCTTTCTTTTCCCTCTGTTTCTTATTTACCTTTTCATCTTTCTCTTGATATTTGTGGTTGAGTGTCAAACTTTCCATTTAGTCCTGGTCTCTTTTGTGCAAAAGCTTGGAATTCTTCAGTTTTGTTGAATGTCCATACTTTCCCCTGAAAGTATATGGTTAGTTTCGCTGGGTAGTTGATTCGTGGCTGAAGGCCCAGCTCTCTTGCCTTTCTGAATATTATATTCCAAGCCTTGCAGTCTTTTAGTGTTGAGGCTCCCAGATCCTGGGTGATCCTTATTGGTGCTCCTTGATATTTGAATTGTCTCTTTCTGGCTTCTTGTAAGATTTTTTCTTTAACTTTTAAGCTCTTCAATTTCGCTATTATATTTCTGGGTGTTGACTTTTCTGGTTCCAGTGTAGAGGGTGTTCTATGGATCCTTTCAATGTCTATATTGCCCTCTTGTTGTAGAACTTCAGGGCAATTTTGCTGAATAATTTCTTTAAGTATGGAGTCCAAGTTTCTATTAATTTCTGCCTTTTCTGGAATACCAATGATTCTCAAGTTGTCTCTTCTAGAACGGTTTTCTTGGTCTGTCACTCTCTCATTGAGATATTTCATGTATCCTTCTATTTTATCAGTCTTTTGACTTTGTTTTATTTGTTCTTGTTGTCTTGAGAGATCATTGGTTTCTAAATGTTCGATTCTAGCCTTTAAGGACTGGTTTTCGGCTTTAATGTTTTGGTTTTCAGCTTTAATGTTTTGGTTTTCGGCTCTAATGTTTTGGTTTTCAGCTTTAATGTTTTGGTTTTCGGCTATAATTTTTTGGTTTTCCTTTTCAATCTGGTCATTTTTGGTCTTCAGTTGTCTTGCCTCACTTTCCAATTGTGAAATTCTGCCTTTTAAACTGTTATTTTCTTGCCAGATTTCTTCCATCTTCCTCAGCATTTCATTTTTAAACTCTTCCATTGCTTGTGACCAGCTTTCATTTTTTTGGAGAGGTTTGGATTTTTGTTTTCCCTCCTCTGTTGTTTGGATTTTCTCTGTGTAGAAGTTGTCCAGTGTTCCAGAGTTTCTCTTGATAGTCTTTTTCTTCTGGACTTCCTTATTGCTGGCCATTGTTAGCCTCGCCCCTTTTCAGCTTTGTCTTTGCACTCAGGGTCTGCCTGGGCCTTGCAAGCTCCGCGGGGCTCCAGTCTCCTTGTCCTCGGGGTCAGGCCTCCTGGTAGTTCCCGGTCTGCCCCTCTGCCTGAGGTTCCTTCAGCAGTCTTTGGGGCTGCTTCCACTGCCAGGCTGGGTCTGCACGGGATCCTCACTGGAGGTCCAAGCCTGGGCTGGAGATAGTTATTCAAGCCTAGGGCACTGCCTTTGCCTGCGCAAATGCTCTTAGGGCCCTGCCTTCACCCCCACAGAAGGTAGTGAATGTCTGTGGGCTGGAGATCTTTATTCACATCTGAGGCAATGCCTTCAGCGCTTGGGAAAGGCCATGTTTTAGGGGCCTTTGTCCCGGCTGGAGGCGGTGCCTTCACCCACGTGGACGCTCAGGGAAAGTCAGTGAGAGCCCCCAGCCACCTGGGGTCCCTCTTCTTGCTGCACACAGGTACAAGCCCCGGGGCTGCCAGTGATTATTGGGTTGCCCCAGTCCTGCTTTCCCGCTTGTGCGTTGGGGTTGTGATAGGTGTGCGGTGTGGGGGGTGGGGGAGGGGCTTCTTCCTCTCCTTTTAGTGAGAGCCGTTTCACCCCTTTATAGCGTGGAAATGCCCCAATCTGCGTACCTTCAATGCTGTGCCCTGTTGTGGGGTTCCTTCGTTCCTCTGGACTCGTTTTTATTTCCCCTTGAGGGGTCCTGTATGCGTTCGTCAGGAGAGATAGAGCAGCTGCTCCTTACACTGCCGCCATCTTACCCAGAAGTCTCTAAATATTACCTCTTAATGCTTTCTTCCTCTGCTTCTTATAATAGTATTTATCCCCTCCCCTTCCCATGCCCTCTTTGTGTGTAATAGAATATCCTATTTTTCTTATTTACTCACATTTCTCTTGGTGTCCCCTACTATTCACCCCCCTTTCCCACCCCTCATGTCATCTTAGACCATTTAGTATTCTGTCTTCTCCCTGTGAATTATTCTTTTGGTTGCTATAATAGTGAATACTATAATAGTGAATAGAGTTCACTACAGAGAATTATACATAGCATTTCTCCACATAGAAATACAGATAATTAGATCTTATTGAAGCCCTTAAAGAGGTAAATTTAAAAAATATGAGTTTTCTTTCTTTCCCCTCTGTTTCTTACTTACCTTTTCATGTTTCTCTTGATTTTTGTGTTTGGATATCAAACTTTCAATTTAGTCCTGGTCTCTTCTGTCCAAATACTTGGAAACCTTCTATCTTGTTGAATGCCCATACTTTCCCCTGGAAGTATATAGTCAGTTTTGATGGATAGTTGATCCGTGGTTGAAGGCCCAGCTCTCTTGCCTTTCTTAATATCATATTCCAAGCCTTGCGGTCTTTTAGCATGGAGGCTTCCAGATCCTGTGTGATCCTGATAGGTGCTCCTTGATATTTGAATTGTCTCTTTCTGGCTTCTTGTAAGATTTTTTCTTTAACTCGAAAGCTCGTCAATTTCTCTATTATATTCCTGGGTCTTGTCCTTTCTGGGTCTAGTGTAGAGGGTGATCTATGGATCCTTTCAATGTCTATATTGCCCTCTTGTTGTAGAACTTCAGGGCAATTTTGCTGAATAATTTCTTTAAGTATGGAGTCCAAGTTTCTATTAATTTCTGCTTTTTCTGGAAGACCAATGATTCTCAGATTGTCTCTTCTAGACCAGTTTTCTTGGTCTGTCATTTTTTCATTAAGATATTTCATGTTTCCTTCTATTTTATCAGTCTTTTGACTTTGTTTTATTTGTTCTTCTGTCTTGAGAGATCATTGGCTTCTAATTCCTCAATTCTAGCTTTAGGGACTGGTTTTCAGCTATAATCTTTTGGTTTTCCTTTTCAATCTGGTCATTTCTGGTGTTCTATTTGCTTATCAGTTCATTTCATTTCTGAGCCTCACTTTGCAATTATGAAATTCTGCTTTTTTAAATGTTATTTTTTTGCCAGATCTCTTTCATCTTTCTCATCATCTCAGATTTGAACTCTTCAATAGCTTGTGATCAGTTTTCTTTATTTTGGGAAGGTTTGGACATGATTTCTTGTTTGTTCTCCTCTGTTGCCTAGATTTTCTATGTGTAAAAGTTGTCGAGTATTACAGAGTTCTTCTTAATAATCTTTCTCTTCTAGGGTTTCCAATTTTGGCTTGCCATTGTTGTTAGCCCAGAGCCTTCTCAGCTTTGTCCTCACACTTAAGGTCTGTCTGCTCTTTCTAGGCTCCTGAGGTCTCAGGTCTTGTTTTTCTCGGGTTTGAGCCTCCTGGTTGTCCCAGCTCTGCCACTCTGCCCGAGGGTCTTTCATCAGTCTCAAGGGCTACTTCCACATCTGAGCTCCAGTCTGCACAGGGTCCTCACTCAAGGTCCAAGCCTGAGCTCGAGATCCTTGTCCGCACCTAGGGCAATGCCTTCACCTGGGCAGGTGCTTAGGAAAGTCCGTGCACATTCTTTAGACTCTTGAGGTCCTAAGTCTTGCTGCTCTCAGGAACAAGTCCTGGAGCTGCCAGTGACTTAATGGGTGCCCTAAATCTGCTTTAACTCTTGTGGGCTGGCCTTGGAGCTCTGCGTGGTGTGGGGTTGGGGGAGGGGCTTCTTCCTCTCACGTTTTCGTGAGAGCTGTTTCAACCCTTTATAGCATGGAAATGCCCCAGTTCCACATACCTTCACTGCTGCGCCCTCTTGTGGGGTCCCTTCGGTCATATGGATTCATTTTTATGTCCCCTTGAGGAGTCCTTTATGCTGCGGTTAGTAGAGATTGAGCAGCTGCTCCTTACTCTGCCATCATCTTAACCAGAAGTCTGTGTCCAAAAATATTGGCAGGAAATATTTTGAACATTTTTTTTCATGAGAGCGATATGATCACTACATCATTCTTGGCTTCTCTATTCTTGGGTCTTATAAAGTCAGATTCTTGCTACTCATAGGTCACTGATCTCATGATACTTAATAAGAAGAAAAAGTTTATTCTTTGATGGTACAGAACTCATATTGCTTAAATAGTGAATGGAAAAAAAATTGAGAATTGGGGGAAAGAAAGAACAGATGAGAAAATGGAATAGGAAGAGAGGAAATGGAATATTAACCTTAGAAGAGTGCTATGTATGAAGAAAGCTTGAATGATGGAATTGATAGATCTGATGGGCAAGAAAACTCTGGAATGATTAGTAGTGAAAGGTGGATATCTGTCCTATTCATCTATATGAAAGGTATTACATCAGACTTAGAGGAAATACTGGGAAAACATTATTGAACAAATTATTCAATCTGAATTTTTCCTAGTATCACAGACATTTCTATTTCACTAAAATTCTGCATAATATATAGCTCTCTCTGACTCACAACTCAACTTATTCCTTCCCTTATTCAATGGCCAGTATCAACCTTTCCATTCAGAAGGACATATAATATTTTCTTTGTAAAACTGTTATTCCCTTATATACTAATAAATATTATATTTTAATATGTATCACTCTTTCTAGATTGTAAGATCCTCAAAGGCAGTACATATTACATTTTCCTTAGTATCAGACTATCTAGTACTATGTACTCCTAAGATAATGGAACTTTACAGAGGAAAGGAATGTATTCCAATTCCTTTTTTTGAATAGTTGAGGAAACTGAAACCCATAAACTTTAATTGTTTGTCCAATATCAAAGAATGAGGAGATTTTTGAGGTGAACTTTAGTATAGGTCATCCAACTCAGATCAAATTAACTTTCCATATTCTGCTGCCTGCATTATCCTGAGTACTTAATAATGTTCATTGAATATACTATTAGTTTGTATGCAAGTATCCATGAATATAATTCTATATGTTATATCTATATAGGTTATTACCTTTGTCTATTCTGTCTAAAATTGTCAACATATATATTATTTATATGGATATATATAATATATATGCTTGTATGTATATTTTTTGTGGATTTCTCTATCTATATTTATGTAAGCCATCCTTTTAATTTAGATGTATGAAGAGCTCAAATTTAATTTTTTTCAGGAGGAATATGCAGCATGTAGTATGTTTTTATAATTACGGAGAACAGTAAAAGAGTTCTTCTGTGGTTTGAGACATGTTGTTAAGTTCCCTTGGCATTCCAGGCATGAAAAAATAAATATTCTCATTTTTCTATGAAGCAACTAAGTAAGAGCTTATGCTTCTGAAGCACTTGAAACCTGGCAGGCATGCTCACTGGGACCTGTGGAAGTCACTGATGCAGGTATTAAGCCAATCTCTATTTCTTTTTCTCTATCCCTTGGGGTCTTTGTCTATGTTTGTCTTCTGTTTATTAACATTTTTCCCTCTGTTTTTGCCTCCCACTTCCAATACAATTTTCTTGATAGAATTCTGTCCTTCATCTCCTCATAAAGAATTTCACATAACTAATTAAATTGCTATTTTTCTAGAATGTTGTAGTAAAGTAATGCTTTAGTCTGAAGTTAAATTAATAGTAAAATTCTAATATATATAAAATTAATTGCAATGGATATAAATATACAAAGACCTATATAATGTATGAAATATAAAGTGCATTAACCCAATGCATTTATTGAAAAAAAAGAATATTTTGCTCTGAAAATTAAAAAGAATGATACTTTTTCTTATACCACATCACAAATAAGATTAATTTATGTAGAAATATTTTTGGAGTAAATAGACTTCACTAATAATATTCTCACAACATTTTATACACCACTGGATTAGTTGAATTTAACTGAAAATAGTTTCTTTCTGTATGGACCTTATAAAACAGCTAAGACCTGAGTATAGAAATAAAAGATTCTGTAATCAGTCAATAAACATTTATTAAGGACCTACTATATGCCAAGCACTGTGCTAAATTCCTATATAAATAATGGTTCAACTAGAAACCCAGTAACAATTATTACTGCAAAATAACAATTAAATATGGAGTGCAGAAATAAAACATTGTAAATGATATGTTTGGAACTCTCCATGGATTTAGAAGAATCACCTTCCTACTTATTTTCATAATTTTAGAACATTATTGTTTTATTGTTATCCTACATATTGAGGTTATTGGGATTTATAAAACCATCAGAGGACAAATATTTATGTTCATGTGGATAGAGACAAGTGCTGTGCTCAATTTATAGCTGAAATCACGTTTTCTTTATTTTTTCCACTTCTGATGTAGGATAGATTTGATTGTTTAACATCTCCACAGAAAGAGCATGCACATATTGCTTCAATGTAAAATTTCATAATATTTGGTTTCTTACCTTTTGTTTTCTTTTTCTTTTTAAAAAATTCTTTATTGATTTGTTACATTAAAATTCTCAAGAATCTTTCCTCCCCTAATCCTCCTCACACTAGAGAAGGTATCATTTTTCCAAAATATATATTTATATTTTCTTTTGTTTTTAAGTGGAGACAAAGCTACCACTGTCAACTTCCTTGAAATCATTAATATTAAAGTAAGAAATGTACAGATAAGACTCTCCTCTCCCAAAAATATACACTGTGAAGATGGGATTAACTCTAATTAAACAAGGGTTCTAGTGGAGGCCTCCTATAAGTGTAATAATTAGATTAAGTCTACACTGCTCATCTTTAGATTTAATCACCAAAGGTGAGAGCACCTCAAAATTCTGGGAGGTCCTAACCCACATGTGCTAGAGTGAGTGACAAAACAGAATTCACTGACCTCCCCCTAGGTGTTCTATGAGAAGTGTCTATTGTGACTAGACCTGCAGGCTAGGGGAAGGTATCTGAAGTGATGCATAAGTGACCCCTTTAAAAAGAGGGAGTTGAGTGAGTGAGAGTAGCTTCTGGTGAAAGATGTCTTCTGGTTCATTGGAATGCTGAGACCCTGATGAGACTACTTTAAATATCTTCTTTTGAATTCCATGTGGTGAGTTGAAAGACTGAATCTTCCTGAACTTCTCTTAAGAAACTTCTTTTAGGAGTTCCGGGTTAAGATGACAGCAGAGTAAAAAGCAGCTGCTTAATCTCTCCTAAACGAAGCATAAAGGACTCCTCAAGGGGACATAAAAACAAACCCAGACGAATGAAGGGACCCCACAACAGGGCGCAGCATTGAAGGTACGTGGAATTGGGGCATTTCCACACTATAAAGGGGTGAAACAGCTCTCACTATAACGCGAGCTGAACAACCCCCTCCTACACCCCCACACCACCTACAGTGCCAAGGCCAGAGCACAAGAGTTAAAGTAGGTTTGGGGCTCCCATTAAGTCATTGGTAGCTCCATGGCCTGTTCCTGAGAGCAGCAAGACTTAGGACCCCAAGAGGCTAAAGAACACACATGGACTTTGAACACAGACCTTGAGTGCAGGCATGGGTGAAAGCATTGACTTAGGCGTGGACAAGGATCTTGAGCACAGGCTTGGACCTCTAGTGGGGACCCTGTGCAGATGGGAGCATGGCTGTGGAAGCTGCACCCTGAGACGGTTGAAGGAGACTTGGGCAGAGGGGCAGGAGGGGGGACCACCAGGAGGCTTGATGACGAGAACAAGGAGACTTGAGACCTTGGGAGCCTAGAGAGGGCAGACAGTCCCTGAGTATGAGGATAAAGCTGAGAAGGCGCAGGGCTAACAACAATGGCAAGCCAAAATTGGGAACCCCAGAAGAGAAAGATCATCAAGAAGAAATCTGTAACACTCGACAACTTTTATACAAAGAAAATCCAGACAATAGAGCAAACAGCAGAGGAGAACAAACAAGTAATCATAGCCAAACCTTCCCAAAATAATGAAAACTGGTCACAAACTATTGAAGAGTTCAAATCAGAAATGATGAGAAAGATGGAAGAGATCTGGCAAGAAAATAACAGTTTAAAAGGCAGAATTTTGCAATTGAAAAGTGAGGCTCAGAAATCAAATGAACTGATAAGGAAATTGAACACTAGAAATGATCAGATTGAAAAGGAAAACCAGTCCCTAAAGGCTAGAATTGAGCAATTAGAAACTAATGATCTCTCAAGACAGCAAGAACAAATAAAACAAAGTCAAAAGACTGATAAAAAAAAAGGAAAAATGAATTTTTTATTAATTTCTCCCTTAATTTTTTTAAATTTTCATTAATTTTATTAATTTCTCCCTTAATTTTGAGTATTTCTAATTTAGTTTTCTTCTGGGGGTTTTTAATTTGCTTGCTTTCTAATTTTTTGAGTTGCATGCCCAATTCATTAATCTCTGCCCTCCTTAATTTGTTAATATATGCACTCAAGGATATAAATTTCCCCCCGAGTACTGTCTTGGCTGCATCCCACAGAGTTTGGTAGGATGTCTCATCATTGTCATTCTCTTCAATGAAATTGTTGATTGTTTATATGATTTCTTCTTTGACAAATTGGTTTTGGAGAATCATATTGTTTAATTTCCAATTGCTTTTTGATTTCCTGTCCAGGTGCCCTTACTAATGATTACTTTTATTGCATTATGATCTGAGAAGGTTACATTCATTATATCTGCTCTTTTGCATTTGTTTGCAATGATTCTATGCCCTATTACATGGTCAATCTTTGTGAATGTATCATGTGCAGCTGAAAAGAAGGTGTATTGCTTTTTGTCCCTATTTATTTTTCTCCACATATCAATTAAATCTAATATTTCTAGGACTTCATTCACCTCTCTTACCTCTTTCTTATTTATTTTTTGTTTTGATTTATCTAGATCATAAAGAGGAATATTTAGATCTCCCACTATTATGGTTTTACTATCTATTTCCTTTTTGAGCTTTGCCAGTTTCTCCTTTATGAATTTGGATGCTATGCCACTTGGTGCATACATATTGAGCACTTTTATTTCCTCATTGTCTACACTGCGTTTAATCAGGATGTAATGACCTTCCCTGTCTTTTTTAATCATATTTATTTTTTACTTTGGCTTTGTCAGAAATCATAATAGCCACTCCTGCCTTCTTTTTTTCATTTGACACCCAAAAGATTTTGCTCAAGCCCTGAACCTTAAACTTGTGTATGTCCACCCGCCTCATATGTGTTTCTTGTAGACAACATATGGTAGGATTTTGGTTTCTGATCCACTCTGCTATTTGCTTCTGTTTTATGAGTGAGTTCATCCCATTCACATTCAGAGTTACAATTATCAATTGTGCATTCGCTGATATTTTTGTATCCTCCCCTAGTCCCACTCCTTCTTCTTACCTATTTTCTTTTAAACCATTGGTTTGCTTTGAGCTGGTATCTCTTATCCCCTCCCTTGATTAACTTCCCTTTCTACTCCCTCCCTTGTTATCCCCCTCTTTTTATTTTTAAAGGCCTAATGAATTCCCTCCCCCCTTCTTCTCCCCTCCCTTTTTTGACCTCCCCACTCCCCTGCTCCCTTTGGTTTATCCCTTCTGACTTTCTCAGTAGGGTTAGATAGAGTTTTTTATCCCAATGTATAATATAGCTACTGTTCCCTCTCCGGGTTGTTTACACTGAGAGTAAGGTTTAAATATTACCTCTTAATGCTCTCTTCCTCTCCTTCTTATAATAGTATTTGAATATGATATTCTGAAAGGCAAGGGAACTGGGTTTACAACCAAGATTAACTAACCATCAAAACTGACTATATTCTTTGCAGGGGAAAGTATTGTCATTTAGTAAAATACAAAATCTTTCAGGCATTCATAAAGAAAAGGTGAGACTTAAACAGAAAATTTGATGTCCCAATACAAAATACAAGTGAATATGAAAAAATGTAAATAAGAAAAAGGAAAAAAGACATTAATTAGGTCAGATTTTTTATTTTCCTATATGGAAAGATGATATTTGTAACTCTTAAAAATTATCATTATCATAGTAGAAAGGAGAAGTATCCATAGACAGAGGGTGTGGAATTAAGCTATTTAGGATGATATTAAAAACAACAACAACAACAACACCTAGGACTTAAAAAGAGGATTATATTAAGAGAAATGTGAAAAGAGAATTAAAATGAGGTAAATTATATCATAAAAAGAAGAGCAGGGAGGAAAATCTATTACATTAGCTTTGAGAATGAGGTAGTGACAGGTAATACTTAAATATTACTCTCACTGGAATTACCTCAGAGAGGGGAGAACAGCCAGATTCATTGGGGTATAAAATCCAATCTTACCCTATAGAAAAGTAGAAGAGTAATAAGAAAAATGATGTGGGAATGGGAGTGATATAAGGGAGGGAGAAGATGGGGGTCATGATTAAAAGATCCTTTAGAGTGATGGGAGGGTTATTAAAAAAAAGGTGTTGGTGGGAAAGTGAATAAAATAAGGGAAAAGATAGTGGGGAAGTGACTAAAACCACAACACTGTTGTAGAGGTAGAGAGTGAAAGAAGAAAGGGCAGGATTAAAACAAGCAATTAAGATGTAGGGAAATACACAGGTGGTAATTATAACTGTGAATATAAATGGGATGAAATCACTCCTAAAAAAGGAAGTATATAACAGAGTGGATTAAAAACCAGAATTTTATCACATGTTATTTATAAGAAACACATTCGAAGCAGGTAGACGCACCCAGAGTTAAGGTAATAAGCTAGAGCAGAATCTATTGGGCTTCAAAATGGAGTGGCAATCATGATTTCAAAGATAAAAAAATTAGATCTGATTAAGAGAGACTAATAAGGTAATTGTGTCATGATTACAGATAGTATAAACAATGAAGAAATATCAGTACTTAAAATATATGCACCAAATGTTATCTCAAGCCAATTTTTAAAGGAGAAACCAAAGGAGGATAAAGAAGATATAGTAAAACTATACCAGTGAGGGACCTCAATTTTTCTCTATCAAAACTATATAAAACTAACCAAAAAAATAGATAAAAATGAGTAATGGAAGTGAAAGAATTTTATAAAAGATAGATATAATAGATATCTGGAGAAAATTGAAGAGACTAAAAAGGAATATATCTTATTTTCAGCAGGACATGGTAAATATACAAAGATAGACCATGTACTGGGGCATAAAAATTTCACAATCAAATGAAGAAAAGTAGAAATAATGAATGCAATGTTTTTATATCATAATGTAATAAAATTATAATTAATAAGGTTTTGTGGAGAGGCAAATTAAAAATTAATTGAATTTAAATAATCTAACTCTTCAAAATGGGTGGGTCAAAGAACAAATCATAGAAACAATCAGTGATTATATTGAAGAAATTGACAATGAGAAGGCAAAGTATCGAAATCTATGGGATACAGCCAAAGCAGTACGTGGGGAAAATTTGTATCCCTGAGGATTTATTTCAGTAAAATAGAGAAAAAAACAGATCAATGAATTGGGGATGCAACTAAAAAAAGAATTAGAAAAAGAATGAATTTAAAATCCCTAGTTAAAAACTAAATTAGAAATCCTAAAATATCAAAGGAGAAATTAATAAAAGTAAAAGTAAGAGAACTATGGAACTAATAAATAAGAGTAAGACCTGCTTCTATTAAAAATATAGATATAATACTGCTTAATTTGACTAAAAATAATAGAAGGAAGAGAATCAAATTACTAGTATCAAAAATCAAAATGGTGATTTCACTTCTAATCAAGAAAAAATTACTGCAATTATTAGGACCTATTTTGCTAACTTACATGTTAATAAATCTGATAATCTAGGTGAAATGGATGAATATTTTAAAAAATATAAATTTCCTAGATTATCAAAAGAGGAAATAGAACATTTAAATAATCTCTCTCAGAAAAAAAATGAACAAACCATCAAAGAATCCCCAGAGCCAGATAGATTAACTAGCAATTTCTATTATTTAAAGAACAATTACTCTCAAAACAATAGAAACTATTTTGCAAAATAACTAAAGAAGGTGTTCTATCAAATAATTTTAATGACAGAAATGTTGTGTTGATACCTAAGCCAGGAAAACCCAAAACAGAGAAAGAAAATTATAGACCAATTTCATTGATGCAAAAATCTTAAATAAAATACTAGCAGAGCCTACAGAAATACATCACTAAGGCAGTTTCTTGGACTTTGGGTTAAGATGGCTGCAGAGTAAGGAGCAGCCACTGGATCTCTTCTAATCGAAGCATACAGGACTCCTCAAGGGGACATAAAAACGAAACCAGACGAAGGAAGGAACCCCACAACAGGGCGCCGCATTGAAGGTACGCAGAATCAGGACATTTCCATGCTATAAAAGGGTGAAACAGTTCTCACTAAAATGGGAGAGGAAGAAGCCCATCCACCCCCACACACAGAACGCACAGTACCAAGGCCAACTCACCAGAGTGAAAACAGTATTGGGGCAACCAGTAAATCACTAACAGCCCCAGGGCTTGTACCTGAGAGCTACAATACATGGGACCAGGTTTTCCTGGTTCCAAGGTCAGCACTGTCTCCACTCCACCATGATATCTTTTCAAAGGTATATCCTGCAACCCTTCCTGTCTGATTATTAAATAACATTTTGACAACTAACAAAGCCTGGAGCAAGATTGTATGTGCAATTAGTTTTTCTTAATAAATAATTTCTATTCCCAGTTTATCAGAAAATAGATATGGAGCCATTTCCTACAAAGTATGAAGTAGAGGTGCATACAAAGTACATTTTTCTATAGCTTAGATTATGTTGGATAATTTTTAGATTTAGATCACCTCTGAACAATATCTGGGTATTTTAAATGTATTATTTTAACAAAATCTTTAATTCTTAAGACCAAATTTCAGGAAGTGTCACTTGAAAATATTTCTCACATACATGTGTCACATGTTTTATTCTTTAAAACAATACTTGCATTCTCTCTTAGAATCAATACTAAGTATCAGTTCCAAGGCAAAAGAGTGGTAAGCACTAGCCAAATGGGGTTAATAAATTACTCAGGGTCACAGAGCTAGGAAGACTATGAGATCCACATTTCAATGCAGGACCTCCCATCTGCAGATCTGTCTCTATCCTATGAGCTACCTAGCTGCCCCACATGTTTCATTCTTAAGGATTTGAAAATAGTTCATTAAAATGTAAAATATTAGGAAACATCCAGAAGTTTAAAATACAATAACCATTATTTTTTTTCCAAATCAGTCAACTTCCACTGATAGTTCAATCAGAAAGTTGGCTATTATTTTCTCTAAAAAAAACTTGATGGTATTCTGGGAAGATAGTGGCATAGATGGAGAAAAACTTCAGACCTCCATATTCTTCCACACTGAGATAAAAAACAAAGGTCTTTGAGGGGAAAGAAAACCAAAACTAACAACAGGACAGAGCTGGGGGTTCCTCCTGCTCAACAGCTCAAGAGGTATGCCAAGAAAAAGAACTGAATTATTAAACTGTTGGATTTGAGGGTAAAGAAGAAGGAGAATCCCAGGACCCCTCCCCTATTTGCTGTGCTAAGTCTCCAGCAGCTCCTGGAAACTCTGGGCAGGCAAACACATTAGTCCAGAGAGAGGGCTTTGCTGGCACCAGGCTCAGGGCATTGAACACAGACTGCAGGGAGGCAGCTGGAGGAGAAACACAGAGAGGCAATCTAGACACAGTGAGAAGGCTGCATCTTCACACCTTCCCCTCCACACTCCCACTTCTCTCAAGATTTTACCCTAGGGCACATCAAGCTATATAGATTAAACCCACCAGGACTTAATCCCATCAATAAGACACAGGAGAAGTCTTCTGAGGGCAGGGAAACTACAACACCCCTCCCCCATAGACTGCAGAGAAAGTAAATACAAAATTCTGTTACCAGCTAGAGAAGATCTTACATCAAAGCTCATTAAAACTATCTGCTTAACCTAATATACCAGCAGAGCACAGAAGGCACAGGAGGGAGAGAAGGAATACATATGAGTAAACATCAGAAAAAGAAAAAAAGACATTAAAATTAATAGCTTCTTTCCAAGAAGTGAACAAATAGTAAATGAAATAGAAGAAGATCAAGGAACTCCAAACAAAACCAGACACTTCACTGAATTGGACACAGGCTTTGGAAGATCTCAAAATTCAATTAATACAAGAACTCAAAAAATAATTAAGAGAGGCTGAAGACAATTGGAAAAAAGGAAAAACATGAACTAACATAAGAAAATAGTGTCTGGAAAGAGAAAATTAAACAACTTGAAAATGAAACAAAGGAGGTGAAAGATGACCTACAAAGATAATCAGACCAGAAGAAGAAGGATGACCAAAAAGCCAGGGATGAAATTCAGTCTTTAAAAAATATAATTCCGACTTCCGGTTAAGATGGCGGCAGAGTAAGGAGCAGCTACTCAATTTCTCTCCTAACCAAAGCATACAGGACTCCTCAAAAGGACATAAAAATGAGTCCAGAAGAACTAGGGAACCCCACAACAGGGCACAGCATTGAAGGTACGTGGAATCAGGGCATTTCCACGCTATAAAGGGGTGAAACAGCTCTCACTAAAACGTGAGAGGAAGAAGCCTATCCACCCCCACACACACCACGCACAGTGCCAAGGCCAACTCACCAGAGTGAAAACAGGATTGGGGCAACCAGTAAATCACTAGCAGCCCCAGGGCTTGTACCTGAGAGCTGCAAGACTTGGGACCTCCAAGTGGCTGGGGGGCATGCATGGATGTTCCTGAGAGTCTGTGCAGGTGAAGACATCACTGGGCTCGGACAAAGATCTATAAGGCAGGGACATTCCCAAGTGTCTGCGTGGGTGAAGGCAGTGCCCTAGGCACGAATAAAGATCTCCAGCACAAACTAGGACATCAAATGAGGACCCGGTGCAGACAGGAGCTCAGCTGTGGAAGCAGCCCCCGAGACCTCTTAAGGAGCCTCGGGCAGAGGGGCAGACTGGGGACTACCAGGAGGCCTGACCCCGAGGACAAGGAGACCAGAGCCCTTCAGGAGCTTAGAAAGAGCAGGCAGACCCTGAGTGTGAAGGCACAGCTGAAAAAGAGCTGGGCTAACAATGGCAAGCCATAGGGAAGCCCAGAAGAAAAAGATTATCAAGAAAAACTCTGGAACACTCGACAACTTCTACACAGAGAAAATCCAGACAACAGAGGAGGACAAACAAAAATCCAAACCTTCCCAAAACAATGAAAGCTGGTCACAAACTATTGAAGAGTACAAAAATGAGATGTTGAAGAAGATGAAAGAGATCTGGCAAGAAAATAAGAGTGTAAAAGGCAGAATTTCGCAATTGGAAAGTGAGGCAAGTCAACTAAAGATCAGAAATCACCAAATTGAAAAGGAAAACCACAAATTATAGCCGAAAACCAAAAGATTATAGCTGAAAACCAGTCCTTAAAGGCTAGAATTGAACAATTAGAAGATAATGAACTCTCAAGACAACAAGAACAAATAAAACAAAGTTAAAAGACTGAAAAAATAGAAGGAAACATGAGATATCTAAATGAGAAAGTGACAGACCAAGAAAACTGATCTAGAAGAGACAATTTGAAAATCATTGGTCTCCCGAAAAGGGAGAAATCAATAGAAATTTGGACTCCATACCAAAAGAAATTTTTCAGCAAAATTGCCCTGAAGTTCTACAACAAGAGGGCAATATAGACATTGAAAGGATCCAAACATCACCCTCTACACTAGATCCAGAAAGAACAACATGCAGGAATATAATAGCCAAATTCAAGAGCTTCCAAGTAAAAGAAAAAATCTTACAAGAAGCCAGAAAGAGACAATTCAAATATCAAGGAGCACCAATCAGGATCACACAGGATCTGGCAACCTCCATGCTAAAAGACCAAAAAGCTTCTAACATGATATTCAGAAAGGCAAGAGAGCTGGGTCTTCAGCCATGGATCAACTACCCATCAAAACCGACTATATACTTCCAGGGGAAAGTATGGGCATTCAACAAAATTGAAGATTTCCAAGTTTTTGCACAAAAGAGACCAGGACTAAATGGAAAGTTTGATATCCAACCACAAAAATCAAGAGAAACATGAAAATGTAAATAAGAAACAGAGGGAAAAGAAGGAAAACTTATAATTTTTTTAATTTGACTCTTTAAGGACTTAAATAAGATCTAATTATCTGTATTACTATGAGGAAAAATGCTATGTATAATTCTCTATAGTGAACTCTACTCACTATTATAATATTCACTATTATAGCAACCAGAAGAATAATTCATAGGGAGAGGATAGGATACTAAATGGTCTAAGATGACATGGAGGGTGGGAAAGAGGGGGGGAATAGTAGGGGACACCAAGAAAAATCTGAGTAAATAAGAAAAATAGGATAATCTATTACACACAAAGAGGGCATGGGAAGGGGAGGGGATAAATACTATTATAAGAAGGTGGGTAAGAGAGCATTAAGAGGTAATAATCAAACCTTACTCTCAGTGTAATCAACCCAGAGAGGGAAGAGTAACTTTATTATCCATTCGGATAAAAATCTCCATCTAATCCTACTGAGAAAGTCAGAAGGGATAAACCAAAGGGAGCAGGGGAGTGGGGAGGTCAAAAAGGGGAGGGGAGAAGAAAGGGGAGGAAATTCATTAGGCCTTTAAAAAACAAAAAGAGGGGAATGACAAGGGAGTGGGAAGAAAGGGAAGTCAATCAAGGGAGGGGATAAGGGATACCTGCTCAAAGCAAACCACTGGTTTAAAAGGAAATAGTTTAAAAAGAAGGGGTGGGACTAGGGGACTATACCAAAATGTCAGTGAATGCACACCTGATCATTGTAACTCTGAATGTGAATGGGATGAACTCTCACATAAAATGGAAGCAAATAGCAGAGTGGATCAGAAACCAAAATCCTACCATATGTTGTCTACGAGAAACACATATGAGGTGGGTAGACACACACAAGTTTAAGTTTAAGGGCTTGAGCAAAAGGTTTTCGGTGTTAAATGAGAAAAAGAAGGCAGGAGTGGCTATTATGATCTCGCACAAAGCAAAAGTAAAAATAGATATGATTAAAAAAGTCAAGGAAGGTCATTACATCCTGATTAAAGGCAGTATAAACAATGGGGAAATAACACTGCACAATATGTATGCACCAAGTGGAATAGCATCCAAATTTATAAAGGAGATACTGGCAAAGCTCAAGAAGGAAATAGATAGTAAAACCATAATAGTGGGAGATCTAAATATTCATCTTTCAGATGTAAATAAATAAAACCAAAAAATAAATAAGAAAGAGGTAAGAGAGGTGAATGAAATCCTAGAAATATTAGATTTAATTGATATGTGGAGAAAAATAAATAGGGAGAAAAAGGAATACACCTTCTTTTCAGCTGCACATGGTACATTCACAAAGATTGACCATGTAATAGGGCGTAGAATCATTGCAAGCAAATGCAAAGAGCAGATATAATGAATGTAAGCTTCCCAGATCATAATGAAATAAAAATAATAATTAGCAATGGCACCTGGACAGGCAAATCAAAAACCAATTGGAAATTAAACAATATGATTCTCCAAAACCAATTTGTCAAAGAAGAAATCATATAAACAATCAACAGTTTCATTGAAGAGAATGACAATGATGAGACATCCTACTAAACTCTGTGGGATGCAGCCAAGGCAATACTCAGGGGGAAATTTATATCCTTGAGTGTATATATTAACAAATTAAGGAGGGCAGAAATTAATGAATTGGGTATACAACTCAAAAAATTAGAAAGCAAGCATTTTAAAAAACCCCAGATGAAAACTAAGTTAGAAATACAAAAATTAGAGGAGAAATTAATAAAATCAAAAGTAAAAGAACTATTGAATTAATAAATAAGACTACAAGCTGGTATTTTGAAAAAACAGATAAAATAGACAAAGTACTGGTCAATATAATAAGAAAAAAGAAAGGAAAAAACCAAATTGACAGTATTAAAGATGAAAAGGGAGACCCCACCTTTAATGAAGGGGAAATTAAGGCAATCATTAAGAACTATTTTGCCCAATTATATGGCAACAAATATAACAATTTAGGAGATATGGATGAATATTTACAAAAATAGAAATTGCCTAGATTAACAGCAGAAGAAATTGAATACCTAAATAATCCCATATCAGAAAGAAATTGAACAAGCCATCAAAGAACTCCCCAAGAAAAAAATCGCCAGGACCTGATGGACTGGCAAGTGAATTCTAACAGACATTCAAAGAGCAACTAATCCCAATACTATACAAATTGTGTAATATGATAAGCAAAGAAGGAGTCCTACCAAATTCCTTTTATGACACAAATATGGTACTGATCCCAAAGCCAGGGAGACCAAAAACAGAGAAAAAACTATAGACCAATCTCCCTAATGAATATAGATGCAAAAAATTTTAATAGAATATTAGCAAAGAGACTCCAGCAAGTAATTAAGAAGATCATCCACCATGATCAGGTGGGATTTATACCAGGAATGCAAGGATGGTTCAACATTAGGAAAACCATCCACATAATTGACCATATCAACAGTCTAACATACAAAAAGCTAATGATTATCTCAAAAGATGCTGAAAAAGCCTATGACAAAATACAACATCCATTCCTACTGAAAACATTGAAAAGTATAGGAATAGAAGGACCTTTCCTAAAAATAATAAACAGTATATACCTAAAACCATCAACAAACATCATATGCAATGGGGATATATTAGAAGCCTTCCCAATAAGATCAGGAGTAAAACAAGGATGCACATTATCACCTTTATTATTCAACATAGTACTAGAAACCCTAGCAGTAGCAATTAGAGAAGAAAAAGAAATTGAAGGTATCAAAATAGGCAAGGAGGAGACTAAGCTATCACTATTTGCAGATGATATGATGGTATACTTAAAACAATCTTAGAGAATCAACTAATAAGCTGGTAGAAATAATCAACAACTTTAGCAAAGTTGCAGGATACAAAATGAATGCATATAAATCATCAGCATTTCTATATATTGCCAACACATTAGAGCAGCAAGAAGTAGAAAGAGAAACACCATTTAAAATCACCCTAGACAATATAAAATACTTGGGAATCTATCTACCAAAACAAACACAGCAATTATACAAAACAACTACAAAACACTTTCCAAACAAATAAAACTGGAGCTCAGCAATTGGAAAGCCATTAATTGTTCATGGGTAGGACAACTAACATAATAAAAATGAACATTCTACCAAAATTAATTTACCTATTTAGTGCCATACCTATCAAACTACCAAAAGTCTTTTTTACTGAATTAGGAAAAACTATAACAAATTTCATTTGGAATAACAAAATTTCAAGAATATCAACGGAAATAATGAAAAAATGTGAAGGAAGGGGGCCTAGCAGTACCAGATATTAAACTATAGTAGAAAGCAGCAGTCATCAAAACAATATGGTCCTGACTAAGAGATAGAAGGGAGGATCAGTGGAATAGACTTGGGGTTAATGACAGAATTGGGGTGATATCGTTTTTTCTAGCTTTGGCTGAGTTCCAAAAGCTGTTAGGGGTTTGGCATCTTGAGGAAAAGGGCAGTTGGCTGGATCTTCCATGGAGGGAGGTTGTCAGTCAGCTGAGCTGCCTTGATTACCTAGCTTTAATATTGAAATTTAGCCTAGCTTTGACATATTTACTTAAGAAATTATTATTTTAGATAAACCCTTTATATCTTCCTTTCCTAATACCATCCCTGTCCTCCCTCCCTTACCTTATATGTCTGTGGAGTTAATAAGGAGAGTAATTATAGTGGAGTTAATCTCTGAAGAGTTATCTAATTGACAGCATTAGTTATAGTTAGTCAGTCATCATTTATTCCCTTTAGATAGCACTTTGTAAAGCTGAGTTTGAAGGCAGGTCCTTACTCAGACTCCATCTTTGCTTCCCTTCCCCAGCGGAGGTTCCTGAGACAACTGATAGAGCTTTCCTTTGATCCACCTTCCTAACAAACCTCCTTCAAAGAAAATAAACCCTTTTGTGTTTCAACAGCCCTATTAGTATAATTTGTCTGTTAGTTATCAAGAGGGAAGAAGAGGGAAAGAAACAACATACTCTGGGCTTAGAGGGAAGCTGGGCATCCATCTTGAAGGAAGGGGTTACTTCAAAACAAGTCCCTTCCTGTGAAATTAACTAAAGCCTGTTTGTTAATTTCAGTCTAGTCTATTTCCCTCAGCTTGTGTTTGAGTTTAAGTCCCAGTCTGTAAGCCTGCTGGGTTTGTCTGTTTAGTTTAATTTCTATTCTCCCTGAAGATCTCTGTTTCCCTTCTGTGTTATACTCCTGACTTCAGTCCTATTATACCCTGAATCTCCTTTAATCCCAGCCTACCTATAACTGAGATTACCTACTTAGCAAGTCTCCAACATTCTCCTTTCAAATTTCCTTATACCACACACCTTTTCCCAAATTACCCACATTACACAAGACAGTGTATGATAAAACCAAAGAGCCCAATTTTTGGGACATGAATCCACTATTTGACAAAAACTGCTGGGAAATCTGGAAAACAATATGGGAGAGATTAGGTTTAGATGAAGATCTCACACCCTACACCAAGATAAATTCAGAATGAGTGAATGACCTGAATATAAAGGGGGAAACTGTAAATAAGTTAAGTGAACACAAAATAGTATACCTGTCATGTCTCTGGGAAAGGAAAGATTTTAAAACCAAGCAAGAGTTAGAGAAAATTACAAAATGTAAATTAAATGGTTTTGATTATATTAAAATAAAAATCTTTTGTACAAACAAAAATAATGTAGCCAAAATCAGAAGGGAAACAACAAATTGGGAAAAAATCTTTATAACAAAAAACTCAGACAGGGGTCTAATTACTCAAATATACAAGGAGTTAAATCAATTGTATAAAAAGTCAAGCCATTCCCCAATTGAAAAATGGGCAAGAGACATCAATAGGCAATTTTCAGGTAAAGAAATCAAAAGTATCAATAAGCACATGAGAAAGTGTTCTAAATCTCTAATAATTAGAGAAATGCAAATACAAACATCTTTGTGGTATCACCTCACACCTAGCAAATTGGCTAAAATTAAAGAAGGTAAGAGTAATGAATGCTGGAGGGGATGTGGCAAATTTGGGACATTAATGCATTGCTGGTGGAGTTGTGAAATGATCCAACCATTCTGTCTGGCAATATGGAACTATGCTCAAAGGGCTATAAAAGAATGCCTGCCCTTTGATCCAGCCATACCATTGTTGGGTTTGTACCCCAAAGAGATCACAGATAAACAGACTTGTACGAAAATATTTATAGCTGTGCTTTTTGTGGTGGCAAAGAACTGGAAAAAGAGGGTATGTCCTTCAATTGGGGAATGGCTGAACAAATTGTGGTATATGCTGGTGATGGAATACTATTGTGCTAAAAAGAATAATAAACTGGAGGAATTCCATGTGAATTGGAAAGACCTCCAGGAACTGATGCAGAGAGAAAGGAGCAGAGCCAGAAGAACACTATACACAGAGACTGATATATTGTGGTAAAATCGAATGCAATGGACTTCTATACCAGCAGCAATGCAATGACACAAGACAGCTATGAGGGATTTATGGTAAAGAACACTACCCACATTCAGAGGAAGAACTGCAGGAAAGGAAACATAGAAGATAAACAATCGCTTGAACACATGGGTTGAGGTGGACATGATTAGGGATGTAGACTCAAAACGACCACACCAATGCAACTAACGACAATTTGGAAATAGGCCCTGAACAAGGACACATGTTACAACCAGTGGAAATGTGCATTGGCCATGGGTGGGGGGAGAGAGGGATGTGATGGGGAAAGTAGGGGCATGAAGCATGTAAACATGTTAAAAATGAATATTAATAAATGTTTAAAAAATATAACTCAACAACTAGGAGCAAATGACTTCACAAGGCAGAAAGAATCTATAAAACAAAATTTAAAAAATGAAAAATTTGAGGAAAATATGAAACACCTCATTGGCAGAACCTCAGATCTGGAAAACAGATTGAGGAGAGAAAATTTAAGAATTATTGGTCTACCAGAACATCATGACAAAAGGAAAAAGCCTGTACATCATCCTACAGGAAATTATCCAAGGAAACTGACCTGAAATCTCGATCAAGAGGGATTTGTGGAAATAGAAAGAATCCACAGATCACCTCCTACATTTAATCCACAACTGACAACTCCTAGAAATATTATAGCCAAATTAAAAAATTACCAGACCAAGGAAAAAATATTACAAGCTGCTAAGAAGAAGTAATTCAGATAACAGGGAACCACAGTTAGCATAACACAGGATCTGGCTACATCTACATTGAAGGACCAGAAAGCATGGAATATAATATTCCAGAAAGCAAGGGAACTGGGTCTATAACCAATAATCAATTATCCAGCAAAACTGACTATATTCTTACAGGGGAAAGTATGGTCATTTAATAAATTTGAAGACTTCCAAGCATTCATAAAGCAAAAATGAGACTAAAACAGAGAATTTACTGCCCTACCACAGAACTCAAAAGAAACACTAAAATGTAATTAAGAAAGGGGGAAAAATAACCTTTTCTTTATGGGACTCCATAATTTCAAATGATTTGTATCCCTATAAGAAAAGATGATACTTATTATTATCATCAGGGTAGCTAGAAGTATACTTAGAGGGAATAGTGGCAAAAAGCATAGGATGAAATGTCTCTCTCTCTCTTTCTCTCTCTCTCTCTCTCTCTCTCTCTATATATATATATATACATGTATATATATATATTTACATATATCTATGTATAAATATATATAAAACTAGAGGTAAAAAAGAAGATATTAAGAAAAATGGGAAAAGAGACAAAATGGAATAAATTTATATTCCACAAAGAAGTGCATGGAGGGAACAGGAGAGATGATCAATACATTGAAAGAATAAAGAGGTTGGAGAGAGGAAATACTTAGTTCTTAAATGCATTGAAATTAACTTAAAAAGGGAAGAATAATCAGATCCATTGGCGCAGAGAATTGATTCATGCCCTTTTGAGAAGTAGAAGTGTAACAAAAGGATTGGTGGGGAAAGAAGCAATAAGAGGGAGAGAGAAGGCCAGACTGGGAGTAGCTTAAAAAGACCCTAAAGAATAAGAGGGAAATAAGAAGGGAGGGGGTAGAAAAAAGAAGTACAATAAGGGAGGGGACTAGGAGAACTGATTAAAAACAAAATATTGGTATTGAAGGAAATAATGAAAGAAGAAAGGGAAGGACACAATTGATAATTATAACTCTGAATGTGAATGGGAAGAATTCGCCTATAAAATGGAAACTAATAGCAGAGTGAATTAGAAACCAAAATCCTACCATATGCTGTCTACAAGAAACACATATAAAGCAGGTAGACATATGTAGAGTAAAAATAAGAGGCTGGAGCAAAATCAATTGGGCTTCCACTGAGAAAAAGAAGACAGAAGTTGTGATCATGATATGTGACAAAGCCAAAGTAAAAATAGATCTGGTTAACAAAGAAGGGGAAGGTAATTACATCCTGAAAAAAGGCAGTATAGACAATGAAGAAATAGCCGTACTCAACTTATATGCACCAATTGGTATAGCATCTAAATTTCTAAAGGAGAAAATGACAGAGCTCAAGGAGGAAATAGTTAGTAAAACAATACTGGTAGAAGACCTGAACTTTCTCATATCAGATCTAGATAAATCAAACTAAAAAAATAACTGAGAAACAGGTAAGAGAGGTGAATGAAATCCTATAAAAATAGTTAATAGAATTATGGAGAAAAATTAATAGAGACAAAAAGGAATATACCTTTTCAGCAACACGTGGTACATTCACAAGAATTGACCATGTACTAAATTATGGCTCTTGAGCCATAATTGGCTCTTTCGAAGGCCTTAAATGGCTCTTTATGCAGGAGCCATTAAGTCAATTTTTTTAAGGCACTGTTACAAGAATGCACACTATTACAGGAGCTCACAGTGTGAGCACTGTACAGCTCTCACGAAATTACATTTTAAAAAACGTGGCGTTTATGGTTCTCACGGTCAAAAAGGTTGTCGAACCATGTACTAGAGCATAGAAACATGGAAAAAATGCAAAAGAGTAGAAATAATAAATGCAACTTTTTCAGATCACAATGCAATAGAAATAATAATTAGTAACAGTACACGGATAGGCAAATTAAAAAATTAATTGGAAACTAAATTATATGATTCTCCAAAATTAGTTAGTTAAAGAACAAATCATAGAAACAATTAGTAATTTCATAGAAGAGAATGACAATGATGAAAAGTCTACCAAAATATGTGGAATACAGCCAAAGCAGTACTCAGGAGGAAATTTACACTTTGAGTGCATATATTAATAAATTAGGGAAGGCAAAGATCAATTAATTGGGCATGCAAATTAAAAAAAAAAACTAGAAAGTGAACAAGATAAAAATCCCCAGTTAAATACTAAATTAAAGATTATAAAAATAAAAGGAGGAATTAATAAAATTGAAAGATTGAATTAATAAATAAGACCAGAAGTTGGTACTTTGAAAAAACAAATAAAATTGACAAAGTACTGGTCAATCTAATTTAAAAAAAAGTAAAGAAAAAACCAAATGAACAATATCAAAGATCAAAAGGGAGACCTCACCTCTAATGAAAAGGAAATTAAGGCAGTCATTAAAATGATTTTGCCCAATTATATGGCAATAAATACAACAATATAGGTGATATGGGTGAATATTTACAAAAATAAAAATTGACTAGATCAACAGCAGAAGAAAGAGAATATTTAAATAATGCAATATCAGAAAAAGAAATTGAACAAGCTATCAAAGAACTCCCTAAGAAAAAGTCCCCAGGACCAAATGTATTCACAAGTGAATTTGATCAAACATTAAAAGAACAACTAATTCCAATACTATAGAAACCATTTGACATAATAAGTAAAGAAAGAGTTCTACTAAATTCCTTTTTTGACACAAATATGGTACTGATCTGAAAGCCAGGTAGATCAAAAACAGAGAAAGAAAACTACAGGCCAATCTCCTTAATGAACATAGATGCAAAAATGTTATATAGAATTCTAGCAAAAAGACTCCAGCAAGTGATCAAGAGGGTTATTCATCATAATCTGGTGTGATTTATACTAGGAATGCAAGGTTGGTTCAATATTAAGAAAACCATTCAAATAATTCACCATATGAACAAGCGAACAAATAAAAACCACATGATTATCTTAATAGATGGTGAAAAAGCCTTTGACAAAATACAACACCCATACTTATTGAAAATACTAGAAAGTATAGGAATAGAAGAGCCTTTTCTAAAAATAATAAATAGTACATGTCTTTTTAAAAACATTTATTAATATTTATTTTTTAGAAAAGTTAACATGTTACATAATTCATGCTCTTACTTTCCCCTTCACCCCCCCAAAGTGCCCCCCACATGGCTGATGCATATTTCCACTGGTTTTAACATGTGTCATTTATCAAGACCTATTTCCAAATTTTTGATAGTTGCATTGGTGTGGTAGTTTTGAGTCTACATCCCCAATCATGTCTGCCTCAACCCAAGTGTTCAAGCAGTTGTTTTTTTTCTGTTTCCACTTTTGTATTTCTTCCTCTGAATGTGGCTAGCATTCTTTTCCATAAGTCCCTCAGAATTGTCTTGGGTCATTGCATTGCTGCTAATACTAAAGTCCATCGATTTTACCACAGTGTACTGGTCTCTGTGTACAATGATCTTCTGACTCTGCTCCTTTCACTTTGCATCAATTCCTAGAGATCTTTCCTGTTCACATGGAATTCCTCTAGTTTATTATTCCTTTGAGCACAATAGTATTCCATCACAATCATATAACCATAATTTGTTCAGCCATTCCCCAATTGAAGGGCATACCCCCCTTTTCCAGTTTTTTTGCCACCACAAAAAGTGCAGCTATAAATATTTTCGTACAAGTCTGTTTATCTATGATCTCTGGGGTACAAACTCAACAATGGTACAGCTGGATCAAAGGGCAGGCAGCCTTTTATAGCCCTTTGAGCATAGTTCCAAATTGCCAGCCAGAATGGTTGGATCAGTTTACAACTCCACCAGCAATGCATTAATGTCCCAATTTTGCCACATCCCCTCCAGCATTCATGACTCTCCCCTCCTTTCATTTTAGCCAATCTGCTAGGTGTGAGGTGAAACCTCAGAGTAGTTTGTATTTGCATTTCTCTAATTATTAGAGATTTAGAACACTTTATCATGTGCTTATTGATACTTTTGATTTCTTTATTTAAAAATTGCCTATTCATGTTTCTTGCCAATTTATCATTTGGGCTTGATTGTTTATGCAATTGGTATAATTCCTTGTATATCTGAGTAATTTGACCCCTGTCAGAGTTTTTTTTATAAAGATTTTTTTCCCAATTTGTTCTTTCCCTTCTGATTTTGGCTACATCGTTTTTGTTTGTACAAAAGCTTTTAAATTTTAAATTTGATATAATCAAATTAAATTAATTTGGTAAAAGGTAAATTAATTTGAGTAGAATGGTCATTTTTATTATGTTAGTTCATCCTACCCATGAGCAATCAATATTTTTCAAATTGTTTAGATTTAGTTTTAATTGTTTAGAAAGTGTTTTGTAGTTGTGTTCATATAATTCCTGTGTTTCTTTTAGTAGATAGATTTCTAAGTCTTTTATATAGTCTAGGGTGATTTTAAATGGTGTTTCTCTTTCTACGTCTTGCTGCTGTGATGTGTTGGAAATATATAGAAATGCTGATGATTTATGTGCATTTATTTTGTATCCTGCCACTTTGCTGAAGTTGTTGATTATTTCTACAAGCTTCTTAGTTGATTCTCTAGGATTTTTTAAGTAGACCATCATATGTTCTATAAAGAGTGGTAGCTTAGTCTCCTGATTGCCTACTTTGATACCTTCAATTTCTTTTTCTTCTCTAATTGCTACTGCTAGTGTTTCTAGTACAATGCTAAATAATAGAGGTGATAATGGGCATCCTTTTTTCACTCCTGATCTTATTGGGAAGGCTTCTAATTTATTCCCATTGCATATTATGCTTGATGATGGTTTTAGGTATATATTGTTTATTATTTTTAGGAAAGGTCCTTCTATTCCTATACTTTCCAGGGTTTTCAATAGGAATGGGTACTGTATTTTCTTAAAGGCTTTTTCAGTATCTATTGAGATAATCATGTGATTTTTGTTTGTTAGATTGTTGATATGGTCAATTATGTGGAGGGTTTTCCTAATGTGGAACCATCCTTCCATTCCTGGTATAAATCCCACCTGATCATGGTGGAAGATCCTCTTGATCATTTGCTGGATTCTCTTTTCTAGTATTCTATTTAAAATGTTTGCATCTATGTTCATTAGGGAGATCCATCTGCAGTTTTCTTTCTCTATTTTTGATCTACCTGTCTTTGGAATCAGTACCATATTTGTGTCATAGAAGGAATTTGGTAGGACTCCTTCTTTGCTTATTATATCAAATAATTTGTATAGTATTGGAATAAGTTGTTCTTTAAAGGTTTGATAGAATTCACTAATGAATCCATCAGGCCCTGGGGATTTTTATTAGGGATTTCTTTGATGGCTTGTTCAATTTCTCTTTCTGATATGGGATTATTTAGGCATTCTATTATTCTGCTGTTAATCTAGGCAATTTGTATTTTTGTAAATATTCATCCATGTCTCCTAGATTGCTATATTTATTGCCATATAATTGGGCAAAATAGTTTTAATGATTGCCTGAATTTCCCCTTCATTAGAGGTGAGGTCTCCCTTTTCATCTTTCATACTGTCAATTTGGTTTTCTTCTTTCCTTTTTTTATTAGATTGACCAGTGCTTTGTCTATTTTATTTGTTTTTTTTTTCAAAATACCAGCTTCTAGTCTTATTTATTAATTAAATAGTTCTTTTACTTTTGATTTTAATTATTTCCTTGATTTTAATATTTCTAATTTAGTTTTCATCTGGGGATTTTTAATTTCCTTGCTTTCTAATTTTTTAAGTTGCATGCGCAATTCATTAATCTCTGCCATCCATAATTTGTTAATATATGCACTCAAGGATATAAATTTCATCCTGAGTACTGCCTTGGTTACATCCCACAGAGTTTGGTAGAATGTCTCATCATTGTCATTCTCTTCAGTGAAATTGTTGATTGTTTCTATGATTTTTTATTTGAGAAATTGGTTTTGGAGAATCATATTATTTAATTTCCAATTAGTTTTTGATTTGCCTGTCCAGGTGCCCTTACTAATTATTATTTTTATTGCATTATGTTCTAAGAAGGTTACGTTTATTATTTCTGCTCTTTTGCATTCATTTGCAATGTTTCTATGCCCATGGTCAATCTTTGTGAATGTCCCATGTGCAGCTGAAAAGAAAGTGTATTCCTTTTTGTCCCTATTTATTTTTCTCCACGTATCTATTAAATCTAATTTTTCTAGGACTTCATTCATCTCTCTTACCTCTTTCTTATTTATTTTTTGTTTTGATTTATCTAGATCTGAAAGAGGAATATTTAGATCTCCCACTATTATGGTTTTACTAACTATTTCCTTCTTGAGATCTGCCAGTTTCTCCTTACAAATCTAGTTGCTATGCCATTTTTTCCATACATATTGAGCAATGTTATTTCCTCATTGTCTATACTGCCTTTAATCAGGATGTAATGACCTTCCTTGTCTTTTATAAACATATATATTTTTACTTTGGGTTTGTCAGAAATTATAATTGCCAATCCTGCCTTCTTTTTCTCTTTTGAAGCCCAAAGGATTTCGCTCAATCCCTTTACCTTATACCTGTGTATGTCTACCTGCCTCATTTGTGTTTCTTGTAGACAACATATGGTAGGATTTTGGTTTCTTATCCACTCTGCCATTTGCTTCCTTTTTATGAGCTAGTTCATCCCATTCTCATTCAGAGATATAATTATCAGTTGTGTATTTGCTTACATTTTGGTATCCTGTCCTAGTTCTACTCCTTCTTCTTACACTATTTTCTTTTAAACCAGTGGTTTGCTTTGAGCCAGTATCCCTTATCCCCTCCCTTGATTAACTTCCTTTTCTACCCCCTCCCTTTTTATTCCCCTCTTTTTATTTTTAAGGCCTAATGAATTCCCTCCCCCTTTTTCTCCCCTCCATTTTTTGACCTCTCCACTCCTCTGCTCCCCTTGGTTTGTCTCTTCTGACTTTTGCAATATGGTTAGATAGAGTTTTGTATCCCAATGGATAAAGTTAATCTTCCCTCTCAGGGTTAATTACACTGAGAGTAAGATTAAAATATTACTTCTGATATTATTAATTTGGGCTCGTCACCTAGGATAACGCTGATATTCTGACTGCTTTGTCTCCGTTCCCAAACAAGCTTTGAAACTGATTTAGGAAAGTACTTTAAATTTTGTATATTTAACAAGAAGGATAAGGGTAAAGGCCTGGGTAATAGGAAACCCTACTTTAACTGTTACTATTGAAACTCTCACTGTTGGTAAATGAAGAATCAATGCACCTTCCCTCTTGTTCAGCCTAGCCAGGGCTAAACCAGAGTAGGTAAACTTCTGGGAAATCTTCAGCTTCTTCTGTAGATCTTAAGCCTAACAGTTGAGATATATCCACCCTTTCCACCCCCTTCTTCATCTCCTGCCCACTTCCCCGATCCCTCCTGGGCCCTGGGAAGCCTAGATAACTAGATGAGGAAACTCCTAATATCTAGGGACAGTAGGCACCAAGGTGGTGGTCAAGTACAGGTTAATAACATTATATCAAGTACAGAAAGAGCCTGCAGAGAGATGACTGCACCCTCTCACTCCAAGACCAGGATCCACTGATCTCTAGCCTCAGGTCAGGTACAAGACCCAGAACTTCTGCTCAGGGTTCTCAACTGCCCCTCCTGACTCTCTCATGCCTCCCTGGGAACATTCTATTCAACTGACTTATCTGTCAATCATTGAATGAACTTCAAGCTCCCAGAGATTCAATATAACACTTCTTAATGCTTTCTTCCTCTCCTTCTTATAATAGTATTCATCCTTTCCCCTTCCCATGCCCTCTTTGTGTGTAATAGAATATCCTATTTTTCTTATTCATTCAAGTTTCTCTTGGTGTCCTCTACTATGCATTCCCCTCTTTCCCAACCCCTATATCATCTTGGGCCTTTTAGTGTTCCACCCTTTCCCTATGAATTATTCTTCTGATTACTATAATAGTGAATACTATAATAGTGAATAGAGTTCACTACAGAGAATTATATATAGCATTTCTCCACATAGGAATACTGATAATTAGATCTTATTGAAGCCCTTAAAGAGGCAAATTTAAAAATTATGAGTTTTCTTTCTTTCCCCTCTGTTTCTTATTTACATTTTCATGTTTCTCTTGATTTTTGTGGTTGGATATCAAACTTTCCATTTAGCCCTGGTCTTTTCTGTGCAAATACTTGGAAATCTTCAATTTTGTCGAATGCCCATACTTTCCCTTGGAAGTATATAGTCAGTTTTGATGGGTAATTGATCCATGGCTGAAGACCCAGCTCTCTTGCCTTTCTGAATATCATATTCCAAGCCTTGCGGTCTTTTAGTGTAGAGGCTGCCAGATCCTTTGTGATCCTGATTGGCACTCCTTGATATTTGAATTGTCTCTTTCTGGCTTCTTGTAAGATTTTTTCTTTTACTTAGAAGCTCTTGAATTTGGCTATTATATTCCTGGGCTTTGTCTTTTCTGGATCTAGTGTAGAGGGTGATGTATGGATCCTTTCAATGTCTATATTGCCCTCTTGTTGTAGAACTTCAGGGCAATTTTGCTGAATAATTTCTTTTAGTATGGAGTCCAAGTTTCTATTAATTTCTGATTTTTCTGGAAGACCAATGATTCTCAAATTGTCTCTTCTAGACCAGTTTTCTTGGTCTGTCACTTTCTCATTGAGATATTTCATGTTTCTTTCTATTTTATCAGTCTTTTGACTTTGTTTTATTTGTTCTTGCTGTCTTGAGAGATCATTAGCTTCTAATTGCTCAATTCTAGCCTTTATGGACTGGTTTTTGGCTATAATCTTTTGGTTTTCGGCTATAATCTTTTGATTTTCCTTTTTAATCTGGTCATTTCTGTTGTTCAATTTGGTTATCAGTTCATTTGATTTCTGAGCCTTACTTTCCAGTTGCAAAATTCTGACTTTTAAACTGTTTTTTTCTTGCCAGATCTCTTCCATCTTTCTCATCATCTCTGATTTGCACTCTTCAATAGCTTGTGACCAGTTTTCATTATTTTGGGAAGTTTGGATATGATTATCTGTTTGTTCTCCTCTGCTGTTTGCTCTGTTGTCTGGATTTTCTTTTGTAAAAGTTGTTGAGTGTTACAGATTTCTTCTTGATGATCTTTCTCTTCTGGGGTTCCAGATTTTGGCTTGCCATTGTGGTTAGCCCAGCCCCTTCTCAGCTTTATCCTCACACTCATGGTCTGTCTGCTCTCTCTAGGCTCCTGAGGTCTCAGGTCTCGTTGTTCTCGGGGTCAAGCCTCCTGGTGGTCCTCTCAGTCTGCCCCTCTTCTCAAGGCTCCTTTGGTAATCTCAGGGCGCTGCTTCCACAGCCCTGCTCCCTTTTGCACAGGGTCCCCACTAGAGGTCCAAGTCTGTGCTCAAGATCCTTGTCCACGCCTAAGTCAATGCCTTCACCTGCGCTAGTGCTCAGGGTCTGTATTCAAAGTCCACGTGTTCTTTAGTCTCTTGGGGTCCTAAGTCTTCCTGCTCTCAGGAACAGTCCCTGGAGCTGCCAATGACTTAATATGTGCCCCATACCTGCTTTAACTCTTGTGCACTGGCCTTGGCGTTGTATGTGGTGTGGGTGGTGGGGGAGGTTCTTCCTCCACTCGGGTTTTAGTGAGAGCTGTTTAACCCCTTTATAGAGTGGAAATGCCCCGATTCCACGTACCTTCAATGCTGTGCCCTGTTGTGGGGTCCCTTTGTTCATCTGGATTTGTTTTTATGTCCCCTTGAGGAGTCCTTTATGCTTTTATGCTTAGGAGAGATCAGGCAGCTGCTTGTTACTCTGCCACCATCTTAACCCAGAACCTCCCACTGATACTATCTACAAGATCTTTTCTTAGCATGATTTATTCATTCTTTTTCCTCCTGAGAGTGATGCTTTAATTGTTTGGGGTTAATATCTCCATATAATTGATCAATTAATCTCACTGCATTTACTTGAATAGATTTTGTGTCCCTCATGAGTTTGGGTTCCATATCTATGGAAAAAAATAGCCTTGTTGTTAGTAAACTGTGTGGAAATCAACAGGGAAACAGACTGACAAATCAAAGACAAGCAAACATAGCCAAATTTTGACTTCTCCAAAATTTGAACCTGTCATTTGGTAGAATGGTGAGTAGTTAGGTAGAAGAGAATACAAACAGCTTTGACTACTGCATAGGAGACTCATATTATTATATTTTCATTCATTTATCTTCATGTTAGTCACAGAGTTGATTTATGAATGTGCGTAAAATTCTCTGTTGCAAAATTTGAGTCTAAAATACAAATTAGTCATTTTCTTTAAAATGATTCTTTATTTCATACACTGTGAACTAGTTAATTTAATAGATAAATTTTTATAAGAAGTTGTATATGTATTATAATAATAACTGGTACTTCTAGATCTTTAAAGATTACCAAGTATTTAACATATGCCATCTAATTTTATTCTTATAAAAATGTGGGTATGATAGGTATTAATTCCATATCATGAATGGGTTAAAAGATTTTCAGAGAAGTCAAAGGACTTATCCATAGTCATTTAACCAAAAAGTGTACGAAGTAAGATTTGTCCATAGATCTTCACAACTCCATGTTTAATGCACTAACTGCTATGACAAGATGCTATAGAATCCCTGATAATACTGAAAGCTCCCTAAGAATAAGAACTTTGTCTTAGTATTATGTACATTATAATGAATTAATAAATATTTTTGTAGAAACAGCTATAACAGTTATCAATGCAGGGAGGCAGAGTTATCATGATAATGTGGAGAAATTGAATTATCCTGTCCCTTCTTCCTTTATCAAAGTGTTTTGTTTTGTTTTCCCCAGTTCCCTCTTCCTTTCAGGGATGTGGTAGCATACACTTAACAAACTCATCTCACCAAAAAGTATACTCCAGATTATACCAATTTGATATCTCAACATTCCGACATTTCACAATTCATGATTTCTCTTTCCCTCCAAACATATATCTCCCCAAAAAAGGCATTCAATATGATATAGATTTTGTATATATGTAAATAAATACATATATATTATCATACAATATATGTTTCCCTGTTCAGGATGTTGTGAAAGAAGACACACATTCTACAAGATAAATAAAAAAAATATGCTTCACTTTACATTCAAGACTCCCTCTGTTCCATCTTATGGTGGTGGATATTCTTTTTTTTTTTTGTCATGAATCTCTTGGAGTTGCCCTAGATCTTTGCCTTGTTGATAGCAGTTAAGTAATTCACAGTTAATCATCATGTATTATTGTTCTTACTATGCACAATATTCTCCTTGTTCTGATCATTTCAATTTTTGCTACTTTATAAAAGTCTTTGCAGGATTTTTTCTGATCCTGTTTGTCATTTCTAATGTCACAAAAGTTCTGCATGACAAGCATATACCACAACTTGTTCAGCCATTCTTCAATTGATAGACATCTCTTCAGTTTCCAGTCTTTTCTAGTATAACACGCTGCAATAAATATTTTTACTTTAGATAGGTTCTTTTTCCTGATCTCTAATCTTTTTGGGATAGAGACCTAGTAGTGGTATTTACAGAATTTTATGGCCCTTTGCAAATGGTTCCAGATTGCACTCCAAAAAGAACATATCAGATTGTAGCACCATAAGCACTGTATTAGTGTCTTAATTTTTCCACATTCCCTCCAATATTCATCTTTTTTGTCATGATAGCTAGTCTGATGATTGTAAAGTGGTACCTCAGTGTTGTTTTAATTTGTGTTTCTCTAATCAATAGTGATTTGAAGCATTTTTTTTCATATGACTAAAAATTAAAATTTCTTCATCTGAGCATTGCCTCTTCATATCCTTTAAAATCACTTGTCAGTTGGGAACTGTTTTGTATTCTTATTAATTTGACTGAGTTCTCTATAAATTCGAGAAGTGAAATCCTTTTTTTTAAAATTTTAAACATCTATTAATAATCATTTTTAACATGGTTACATGATTCATGCTCCTATTTTCCCCTTCAACCCCTGAATTCCCCTCCTCCATGGCCGACACACATTTCCACTGGTTTTATAATGTGTCCTTGATCAATACCTATTTCCAAATTGTTGTTAGTTGCATTGGTGTGGTAGTTTCGAGTCCACATCCCCAATCATGTCGACCCCAGTCCATGCGTTCAAGCAGTTGTTTTTCTTATATGTTTCCTCTCCTGCAGTCCTTCCCCTGGAAGTGGGTAGCATCTTTACCATAAATCCCTCAGAATTGTCCTGGGTTTTTGTATTGCTGCTGGTACAGAGGTCCATTACATTCGATTTTACCATAGTATATCAGTCTCTGTGTACAATGTTCTTTTGGCTCTGCTCCTTTCGTTCTGCATCTGTTCCTGGAGGTCTTTGCAGTTCACATGGAACTTCCCCAGTTTGTTATTCCATTCAGCACAATAGTATTCCATCACAAGCATATAACCATAATTTGTTCAGCCATTCCCCAATTGAACGGCATACCTCCCTTTTCCAGTTTTTTGCCACCACAAAAAGTGCAGCTATAAATATTTTCGTACAAGTCTGTTTATCTATGATCTCTTTGGGGTACAAACCCAGCAATGGTATAGATGGATCAAAGGGCAGGCATTCTTTTAAAGCCCTTTGAGCATAGTTCCATATTGCCAGCCAAAATGGTTGGATTAGTTCACAACTCCACCAGCAATGCATTAATGTCCCAATTTTGCCACATCCCCTCCAGCATTCATGACTCTCCCCTTCTTTAATTTTAGCCAATCTGCTAGGTGTGAGGTGATACTTCAGAGTTGTTTTGATTTGCATTTCTCTAATTATTAGAGATTTAAAGCTCTTTCTCATGTGTTTATTGATACTTTTGATTTCTTTACCTGAAAATTGCCTATTCATATCTCTTGCCCATTTATCAATTGGGGAATGGCTTGATTTTTTATACAATTGATTTAACTCCTTGAATATTTGAATAATTAGACCCCTGTCAGAGTTTTTCGTTATAAAGATATTTTCCCAATTTGTTGTTTCCCTTCTGATTTTGACTACATTGTTTTTGTTTGTACAAAAGCTTTTTAGTTGATATAATCAAAACCATTTAATTTACATTTTGTAATTTTCTCTAACTCTTGTTTAGTTTTAAATTCTTCCTTTCCCAAAGATCTGACAAGTATATTATTCTGTGTTCACTTAATTTATTTATAGTTTCCCTCCTTATATTCAAGTCATTCACGCATTCTGAATTTATTCTGTGTTCACTTAATTTATTTATAGTTTCCCTCCTTATATTCAAGTCATTCACCCATTCTGAATTTATCTTGGTGTAGGGTGTGAGATGTTGATCTAAGCCTAATCTCTCCCATATTGTTTTCCAAATTTCCCAGCAGTTTTTGTCAAATAGTGGATTCATGTCCCAAAAGTTGGGCTCTTTGGATTTATCATACACTGTCTTGCTGATGTCATTTACCCCAAATCTATTCCACTGATCCTCTCCTCTGTCTCTTAGCCAGTACCATATTGTTTTGATGACTGCTCCTTTATAGTATAGTTTAATATCTGGTACTGCTAGACCCCCTTCCTTCACATTTTTTCATTATTTCCCTTGATATTCTTGATCCTTTGTTATTCCAAATGAAATTGGTTATAGTTTTTTCTAATTCAGTAAAGAAGTTTTTTGGTAGTTTGATAGGTATGGCGCTAAATAGGTAAATTAATTTGGGAGGAATGGTCATTTTTATTATGTTAGCTCGTCCTACCCATGAGTAATTAATGGCTTTCCAATTGTTGAAATCCACTTTTATTTGTTTGGAAAGTGTTTTGTAGTTTCTTTCCTATAATTACTGTGTTTGTTTTGATAGATTCCTAAGTATTTTATATTGTCAATGGAGTTTCTCTTTCTACCTCTTGCTGCTCTAATGTGTTGGAAATGTATAGAAATGCTGATGATTTATGTGCATTTATTTTGTATCCTGCAACTTTGCTAAAGGTTTTGATTATTTCTACAAGCTTCTTAGTTGATTCTCTAGGATTTTTTAAGTAGACCATCATATCATCTGCAAAGAGTGATAGCTTAGGCTCTTCATTGCCTATTTTGATACCTTCAATTTCTTTTTCTTCTCTAATTGCTACTGCTAGTGTTTCTAGTACTATGTTGAATAATAGAGGTGATAATTTGATTCACACCTGATCTTATTGGGAAGGCTTCTAATTTATCCCCATTGCATATAATCCTTGTTGATGATTTTAAGTATATACTGTTTATTATTTTTAGGAAGGTCCTTCTATACCTATACTTTTCAGTATTTTCAATAGGAATGGATGCTGTATTTTGTCATAGGCTTTTTCAGCATCTATTGAGATAATCATGTGATTTTTGTTTGATAGACTATTGATATGGTCAATTATGTGGATGGTTTTCCTAATGTTGAACCATCATTGCATTCCTGGTATAAATCCCACCTGATCATGGTGGATGATCTTCTTAATTACTTGCTGGAGTCTCTTTGTTAGTAATCTATTTAAGATTCTATGCCCTATTACATGGTCAGTCTTTGTGAATGTACCATGTGCAGCTGAAAAGAAGGTGTATTCCTTTTTCTCCCTATTTATTTTTCTCCACATGTCAATTAAATCTAATTTTTCTAGGACTTCATTTGCCTCTCTTACCTCTTTCTTATTTATTTTTTGGTTTGATTTATCTAGACCTGAAAGAGGAATATTTAGATATCCCACTATTATGGTTTTACTATCTATTTCCTTATTGAGCTCTTCCAGTTTTTCCTTTATGAATTTGGATGCTATGTGACTTGGTGCATACATATTGAGCAGTGTTATTTCCTCATTGTTTTTACTGCCTTTAATCAGGATGTAATGACTCTCACTGTCTTTTTTAATCATATCTATTTTTACTTTTGCTTTGTCAGAAATCACAATAGTCATACCTACCTTCTTTTTCTCATTTGACCCCAATAGATTTTGTTCAAGCCTTGAACCTTAAACTTGTATATTTCTACAAACCTCATATGTGTTTCTTGTAGACAACATATGGTGGGATTTTGGTTTCTAATCCACTCTGCTATTTGCTTCCGTTTTATGTGAGTGTTCATTCCATTCATATTCAGAGTTGTAATTATCAGCTGTGCATTCCCTGACATTTTTGTATCCTCTCCTAGTTCTACCCCTTCTTCTTAACCTATTTCCTTTTAAACCAGTGGTTTGTTATTAACCTGGTATCCCTTATCCCATCCCTTGGTTGACTTCCCTTTCTACCCCCTCCCTTTTTATTCCCCTATTTTTGTTTTGAAGGCCTAATAAATTCCCTCCCCCTTCTTCTCCCTTCCCATTTTTTTTTNCATTCCCCTCTTTTTGTTTTTTAAAGGCCTAATGAATTTCCTCCCCTTTCTTCTCCCCTCCCCTTTTTGACCTCCCCACTCCCCTGCTCCCTTTGGTTTATCCCTTCTGACTTTCTCAGTAGGATTAGATGGAGATTTTTATCCGAATGGATAATAAAGTTACTCTTCCCTCTCTGGGTTGATTACACTGAGAGTAAGGTTTGATTATTACCTCTTAATGCTCTCTTACCCACCTTCTTATAATAGTATTTATCCCCTCCCCTTCCCATGCCCTCTTTGTGTGTAATAGATTATCCTATTTTTCTTATTTACTCAGATTTTTCTTGGTGTCCCCTACTATTCCCCCCCTCTTTCCCACCCTCCATGTCATCTTAGACCATTTAGTATCCTATCCTCTCCCTATGAATTATTCTTCTGGTTGCTATAATAGTGAATATTATAATAGTGAGTAGAGTTCACTATAGAGAATTATACATAGCATTTTTCCTCATAGTAATACAGATAATTAGATCTTATTTAAGTCCTTAAAGAGTCAAATTAAAAAAATTATAAGTTTTCCTTCTTTTCCCTCTGTTTCTTATTTACATTTTCATGTTTCTCTTGATTTTTGTGGTTGGATATCAAACTTTCCATTTAGCCCTGGTCTTTTCTGTGCAAATACTTGGAAATCTTCAATTTTGTTGAATGCCCATACTTTCCCCTGGAAGTATAAAGTCAATTTTGATGGGTAGTTGATCCATGGTTGCAGGCCCAGCTCTCTTGCCTTTCTGAATATCATGTTCCAAGCTTTGTGGTCTTTTTAGCGTGGAGGCTGCCAGATCCTGTGTGATCCTGATTGGTGCTCCTTGATATTTGAATTGTCTCTTTCTGGCTTCTTGTGAGATTTTTTCTTTTACTTGGAAACTCTTGAATTTGGTTATTATATTTCTGCATTTTGTTCTTTCTGGGTCTAGTGTAGAGGGTGATGTATGGATCCTTTCAATGTCTACATTGCCCTCTTGTTGTAGAACTTCAGGGCAATTTTGCTGAATAATTTCTTTTAGTATGGAGTCCAAATTTCTATTAATTTCTGATTTTTCTGGAAGACCAATGATTCTCAAATTGTCTCTTCTAGTCCGGTTTTCTTGGTCTGTCACTTTCTCATTGAGATATTTTATGTTTCCTTCTATTTTTTCAGTCTTTTGGCTTTGTTTTATTTGTTCTTGTTGTCTTAAGAGATCATTAGCTTCTAATTGTTCAATTCTAGCCTGTAAGGACTGGTTTTCCTTTTCAATCTGGTCATTTTTGGTCTTCTTTTGACTTGCCTCACTTTCCAATTGCAAAATTCTGCCTTTTAAACTGTTATTTTCTTGCCTGATTTCCTTTTGATCTACTTCCCATTCTCTGACCAAATCTTTTCCATCTTTCTCATCATCTCAGTTTTGAACATTTCAAGAGCTTATGACCAGTTTTGATTATCTTGGGATGGTTCAGATGTGATTGCTTATTTTTTCTCCTCTTCTGATTGCTCAGTAGTCTGGGTTTTCTCTGTGTAAAAGTTGTGGATTGTTAAAGATTTCTTTTTCTTCTTTTTCATCTTTCTTTCTTTCTTCTCGACTTCCTGAATCTGGGTAGCCATCATTAGCCAATAGCTTCTCAGCTTTATCCTCACACTCAGGGTCTGTCTGCGATCTTTTGGCTCCTGAGGTCTGAGGTCTGGTTTTTTCCAAGGTCAAGCCCCCTCATGGACCCTCTTGCTTGATCCTCTGCAGGAGGCTCCTTTTCAAGTCTCAGGGTGCTGCTTCCACAGTTGTATACCCCACTGCACTGGTTCCCCACTCAGGTTTTCAGAGCCTTCACTCCTGCCTGTGTCCGCCTCCGCCCGTGTCTCTACCCGCACCTGGGCTCCGTGTCCATGCTCAGAGTCCGTGTGCTTTCCTCAGCTTTTTGGGGTTCTAAATCTTGCTGCTCTTAGGAACAGGCCCTGGAGCTGTCAATGACTCGATGGGTGCCCCAAACTTGCTCTATTTCTTTTGACCTGGTTTCAGCGCTGCAGGTGGTGTGTGTGGGTGTGTGTGGTGGGTTGTTGCTCAGCCCGGGATTTAGTGAGAGCTGTTTCACCCCTTTATAGCATGGAAATGTCCCGATTCCACATACCTTCCATACTTCACCCTGTTGTGGGGTCCCTCTGTTCGACTGGGTTTGTTTTTATGCCCCCTTGAGGATTCCTGTGTGTTTCGGTCAGGAGAGGTTAAGAGCTGCTTCTTACTCTGCCGCCATCTTAACCCGGAACCTCTGAAACCTTTGTTAGAGAGACTTGCTATGAAGATTTTATTTTTTCCAATTTACTGTTAAGAAGTTTCTATACATAATTGAGTATGTATCAATCCTAATGAAAGTAGAGTTTAAGCACTGCCTGCCACCCCTTTATCTATTGATTCTTACATTCTTCCACATGGGAGATAACTTACTTTGAACTTTTTTGCCTTTTCTCTTTTCTTATCCTTTGATTTTTAAAAATATCATCCCCTCACATTCAAGTTACTCCCCATTCTCTGCCTATAAATGCTCCTATTCATTGCCCTGATAGTAATAAAGTTCCTAAGTATCTTCTCTATTTTAAGTACTTAAGGTATCTAAGATACTACAAATATCATAGATATCTTAAGTGTCTTTGTTACTTCCTTCTTACTAGTAATATAATCAGTTTAACTCCTTGTTTCTGCTTGGTTACCTTAAAGTATCTTAAGGATCTTAATTATCTCTTGTACTATAAATATCTTAAATATTCTAGTAATGACTTTTCCATGAAGGGAATTTATTCAGTTAGACACCACTAATTCCCTTGTGTTATTTTTTTCCATTTTCCTTCTTTTGAGTGTAAAATTTTATTATCAAATTTTCTTTACAGCTCTGGTCATTTAGTCATCAATGCCTAGAATTTCTCCATTTCATTAAATATCTATTTGATCCCCTGTAATATTGTGTTGAATTTGGTCACATAGATGATTTTTAGTTGTAGGGCTAGATCCTTTGCTGTATGAAATATATTCCATGCCTTCCAGACATATAAATATAATATAAAACATACTGGGTCTGATATAACCTGATTGTGGTTCTACAGATTTTGAATATATTTTTCTGGCTACTTGTATTTCTTTTTAAGACTAGGATTTCTGGAATTTGGCTATAATAATTCTGAGATTTTAAATTATAGGATGTCTTTCAGGAGGCAATTGGTGGATCCTTTAATTTTTATTTCTCTCCTCTTGTTCAAAAGTCCAGGACAGTTTTCCCTAACAATTTCTTTCATTATGATGTCTGTTTTTTTCATTTTTATTTTATTTTATTTTTATCATAGCTTTCAGGCAATTCATTGATTCTTAGATTCTCTCTCCTGGATATATTTTCCAGATTAGTTATTTTTCCACTTAGAGATTTCAAGTTCTCTACTACTTTTTAATTTTTTTAATTATTTATTTTTCTGCTCTTAATGAAATATTTAGCTTACATTCATTCAATTCTAATTTTTAGAAGAGATATTTTCTTCTTGAGGCTTTATATCAGTTTTTAGGAAGTTATTTTCCTGTTTGAGGTATTATATTTCCTTTTATAATGGGATTTTTTTTTACAATTTTCTTTTCTAATTTCTCTTCTAAGTACAATCTTATTTGCTTTTTCTATTCTTTTTAGAGTTCTTCCAGGAGTTTATTTTGGGTTTGACACCTTTTGCATTTTTCTTTAAAAAGCTTTATACATTTTCAGTTTTGTATTGCTATGCACTTCTGATTTTATATTGTTGAAATATCTTTCTAGCTTGTGGTTTTTCTCCTACTTTGTTCATTAAGGGGTATTTTTCCCCCTTGATTTTATCTATATGTTGAAATGTAGTTCTGTTCCTACAGTCTATCCTCTCCAATACTTGTACTATGCCTGGGATCAACTCAGTTATCTTGGTCTCAGATTGAGCATTCGGCAAGGGGCAGCTTGATTGGCCTGCTGTTTAGAGATTTTCAGCTTCTCAGTTCCAAAATCAATGAGGCTAGATTTTGTTGTGCTGAATTCCTCCCACTGCTGCCCAGTCTGTATTGTTGTGAGGATTACTTAGTTATTAGTTTATATATAGTTTATGTGGACCTAGCAGGAAGGGCTGGAGAATTCCAAGATGGAATGAAGTGTCATCTTGTTCACTGAGAGAGACTCCATGGTGGTTGGGACAAGTTGCAACTGACCCTAGGAGACACCAGATTGCCAGTGATCCTGTGGAAAGACTGTCACCTACTTGTGGGAGATTTTGGTAAAGACTGCTAAATTCCAACCTGAGTTGCAGGTCAACTTGGGCTGGGTCAGCTCCCAGAATCTACCCACCTGGAAGAGTACAGCAGGTGGTCCTAGAGGAGCAGAAACACCACTGGAGTGAGACTGGAGTGAGGCTGTGAGGATATCCACTTCAATCCTGCTTTTCTTTGGGCCCTGTCTTGCTTAGGTCTCAGTTAGTGGAGATAAGACCCTCCCCTGACCCTGGGTTTGCCCTTAGTCTGAAGAATGCAGTTATCCCCATTCCCATCCTTTATCTTAGTTGTCCCTGATTAAAGGTGTTATAAAACTCTTGACTTTACTTTGCTGGTTTCCATTGGCCTAGTCTAGATTCTGCAGAGTGGCAGTTGGGCCTAACTGCCATTTCAGTAACAGTTACCTCCTAGTAGTTAAACCTGGTCTCCCAACCTTGTTTCATCCTGTCACCTGTCATTCCTGTCACCCTCACACCCTCCTGGACCCACATTTTAATATTTAAGCTTACTTCCCTGGCTATTCTCCATTACAGTATTGGTTTGGTTTCCAATCTTACCTTGCTGAGGCTGGACTGAACTGGCTACATTCTTTTCTCTGCCACTTCCACTGTATTGAGATGGAGTGCCACTAAGTCTCATATTCCAGTGACCTCCTTGCTGTCTCTACAGGTTGCTCTAGGTTCGAGCACTGTTCACCCTTTCTTAAGCTGTTTTTGCAGCTTCAGTATTCATTTTCAGTCACTTTTGTTCTTCTGTGGGTATTTGAAGGGTGATTGGCAGGTTTCAAGTTGTTTCATACTTTGCCATCTCGGTCTGATTTCTTTAGTGTTCCCCAACTCAGTTGCCAGGATTCGTGTGCTCTGAAGTTTCCTCTAGCTCCTGCCACCTGTACCACCATCCAGCTCAGCAATACTCTGACACTCACTCATTCTCATGACACACTTTAAAATTTATTCTAAATACTTAATATTTTTCTCCAACACTATCTTACATATGCACATTCCAAGAAAATAATAAAATGATACATGCTTTGTGGCATTGCCAGTTTCCAAAGTATAAACTGAAGCACTGAAAATTTAAAATTCTTTCCAGTATTGGTTCAGGAAAGTTCCAGCACACAGTTTGCACAGTATTTCTTTTAAAACTATATCCAGACTATACTATAAAGAGGTGATCATCAAAACAATATGATACTGGCTAAGAGACAGAAGGATGAATCAGTGGAAGGGACTTGGGGAAAGTGACATCAGCAAGACAGTCTATGATAAACCCAAAGAGCCCAGCTTTTGGGACAAAAATCCACTAATTGACAAAAACAGCTGGGAAAATTGGAAAACAGTATGGGAAAGATTAGGTGTAGGTCAACACCTCACACCTAAACCAAGATAATTTCAGAATGGGTAAATGACTTAAATATAAAGAGGAAAATTATAAGTAAGTTAGGTGAACGGAATAGTATACCTATCATATCTATGGGAAAGGAAATAATTTAAGACCAAGAAGGAGATAGAAAACATTGAAAATGTAAAATGGATAATATTGATTTCATTAAATTTAAAAAAGTTTTTGTACGAACAAAAAAAAAAGGGAACAAAATTAGAAGGGAAGCAACACATTGGGAAAAAATCTTTATAACAAAAACCTCTGACAAAGATCTAATTCCTCAGATATTTAAGGAACTAAATCAATTGCACAAAAAACCAGGCAATTAACCAACTGATAATTGGGCAAGGGTAATAAATAGGCAGTTTTCAGATAAAGGAATCAAAGCTATCAATAAACACATGAAAAAGTGTTCTAATTTCTCATAATTAGAGAAATGCAAATCCAAACATCTCTGAGGTACCACCTCACACCTAGCAGATTGGCCAATTTGACAGTAAAGGAAAATAATAAATTTTGGAGGGGTTGTGGTAAAATTGGGATACTAATGTATTTCTGCTGGAGTCGTAAATTGATCCAGCCATTCTGGAGGGCAATTTGGAACTATATCCAAAGGGCTTTAAAAGACTGCCTGCCTTTTGATCCAACAGCACCACTGTTGGGTTTGTACTATTAAAATGAAATAGATAGAATGAAAAAGTTGCATAGGGTTTGGACATTGCATTTGATTTGCAAGGGTAGCAGGCAAATGGGCAGAACCAAATGGGTGAAGTTCTGGAATGATAGGAATAGATAAGAGAAGACGCTGAGATTCCAAAGGGGTCAGTTGATCTCTGGAGGTATATGAGAGCAGGAGCCTACTTTCTGTGGTCATACTTAGCTTGAGCTGGAGAAAGAAGTTGAGTTCCTGACTCACCTTGGAGGTTCCTGAATCTCAAGAAGTCTTCCCTGACCCTAACCCAGGAGAACATTGTACACGGAAACTGATACATTGTGACACAATGGAATATAATAGACTTTACTACAAGCAGCAATACAATGATCCAGGTCAATCCAGAGGAACTTATGAGAAAGAACTGTGGGATAGAAATGCAGAATAAAACATATGATCAATCATATGGTTTGTTAGGGATGTGATTGTAGATGTTGACTTTAAATGACCACTCCATTGGAAATATTAATAATATGGGAAAAGATTTTGAATAATGATACATGTATAACAGAATAGAATTCCTCATTGGCTAAGGGAGAGGGGAGGGAAGAGAGAAGGGAAAAAACAGAATCATGTAACTATAGAAATATATTCTAAAGTAATTAATTAATTAAAAATAAATAAAACTATCTCCAAAAGATGGTTAATGCTGGAAAAGAACTTAATCAATCAATTCATCTGTGAACAGTTATTATTGTAGTTTAGTCATTTTAATCACATCCAACTCTTTGTGACCTCATCGGGGTTTTCTTGGCAAAGGTAGTGGAGTGATTTGCCATTTATTTCACAATCTATCAGAAAAGTCAGGTAAACAACAATAAGTGAATTGTCCAGAGTTACCCAGGTAATGAGTGTCTGAGACCAGATTTTAATTCAGGAATATGAGTCTTCTTATCTTCAGACCTGGCTGATTATACATTATTCCATCTAGCTCCTCTCTTTACTTTATGCTACATGTCATACTAAATTTGGGGTATATTAAAAATATGCTCTTTTATTTCACAGAAGATATATTCTAATGGCCTAGACCCATAAATATAAAAACAAGATATCATGACCCTAAGGAACAAGAGTGCTAATTACTAACACACGCATATACACACACGTGCACACACATACACATATACATGCACACAATCTCATAATAAAAGCACCAGTGTTTTGGGAGGGGTGTGTGTGTGTGTGTGTGTGTGTGTGTGTGTGTGTGTGTTGTGGGTTTGAGCAAGGTTTGAGCAAACCTTTCAGAGAAGGGAGAATTTCTTCTGAGATTTGAAGAAATCTAAGTAAGCCATGAGTCTCTGAGTATGAGGACAGAAAAAGGAAATGCATGCAACTGGGAGATAGAATAATGTACTTAAGAAACATCAATAAGGATAGTATTCCTGGTTCATAGGAGTAAAGCTGGAAAGACTGGAAGTAAGACTGGAAAAGAAGAGAGTTCAGATTGTGAAGAAAGAAAGGAAAGTATCTACTATGGGCCAGAAACTGTGAAAGTCCTTTATAAATATTGTCTCATTTGATCCTCATAACAGCCCTGAGAGGTTGGTGTCATCATAATCTCTATTTAATATAATCATGGAAACTGGGCCATACAGAATTTAAGTAACTTTCCCAGGGCCACGAAATTAGAGAAATGTCTGAGGATGGATTTTAACTAATTCTATGACATGAAGCTAGATGTTTTGAAGGAAACTAAAGCAAAAGGGCTATGCACCTTTTCCTTCCTTCTTTAGAATTAATATTAAATATTGTTTCCAAGGCAGAAGAACAGTAAAGGCCAAACAATTGGGGTTAAGTAACTTGGTCAGGATCACACAGCTAGGAAATGTCTGAGATCAGATTTAAACCCAGGACATCCCATCCCTAAGCCTAGATCTCTACCTACTGAGCCACCTAGCTTCCCCCTCAACTGCTGTTTTACTGGTTTGTATTTTGGAAAGGAACCTCTTCCTAAATAAAAAAAAAACACTTAATTAAAACACAGACAGATTTTCTGTTCACATTGAAACATCCAAATTCAGATTTATAAAACCTCTAAAACCTACTTGCTTTTTTTATTTCATCTGTTCTTCATTTATACTTTCATTGCTAGCATTTAGAAAGTGCTCTGGGATCATATTTTATTAACCATACAGATTTTAATACTTTGTTCCATATATACTAAGAAAAATGTAAAATAATGCCATTTTAAGAAATAGCACTTTTTTAAAGTTATCACAACTTGTTGCAAAAATATGAGAAAGGAGAGGTAGGATTATACCAATAGGCAGATAATAGAGGAGTGGATCAATATCCTACCCTCCCCCCTACAAAAGCAAAGAGAAAAGTCTCAAAAAATGATCTTATCAACTTTCCATCTCCTACCTCCTCAAAGGTTAATGGCTAAATATGGAATTTATTTGCCTTCCAAGACTTGGCCCTGACATTAGGGATATGAGATATACAATGGTCTTATATTTCAGAGTATGGCATCTGACTGGAATGTTCTTTATCAGTCACAACTTTCAAGAGCAAAGTGTTTTCTCCTCCATGTCTTGCTTCCTTCTCTTGACTTCCAATTTTCCTACTTTACAAGGCTGTATGAAGTTCATTATTCAATTCACTCTGGGTGGAATGCCTATAGCTAAAGTCTGAAATCCCCTCAGATTTCAGTGAAGAATTAGGAAAAAATGTCATATGCCAGAAAGCTTCCCTATCTTTATCTCCCTTGGCTTTATGCATAAGCCTTTTTGAGCTGAGCTCTCAGTAATAGAAAACACTTCAAATGAAATTAATTCATTTATTGAAATAAAGAAAGTTTATTTTTAATTATATACATATATAATACATGGAAAATTATCTCAACTGTTAAAATTTCAGTTAATTTATCAATTTATTGCCTTTACTAGATTCTCTTTCATGATTATGAACTCATTCTAAAGAGAGGATTCTTTTATTTTCTTCAGATTTATTTTTTGTATTAAATATACATTTCTTCCTATGCCACTCTAACGTCCTTGTAAGTATTGTATCTTTTATTCAATTATCTGTATGCATGACCTAAGACTAGAATCATTCCTGGCACAATAACTTTATTAATAACTCACTGGGTTTTTAAAAATATTTTATTATTTTAGAAATATTTTCCATGGTGACATGATTCTTGTTTTCACTTTCACTTTTACCTCCTTTACACCAGCACCCATATCCAGTGCGCATTTCCACCAGTTTTAACATGTGGGATCAATCAAGACTTATTTACATATTATTGATATCATTGATTATTACATACCAATGATTGATTGCATTGGTGTGGTCATTTAGTGTCTGCATCCCCAACCTTGCCCGCATCAACCCATGTGTTCAAGTGGTTGCTTTTCTTCTATGTTTCCACTCCTGCAGTTCTTCCTCTGAATGTGGGTAGCGTTGTTTTCCATAAATCCCTCAGAATTGTTCTGGATCATTGCATTGCTGCCAGTACAGAAGTCCATTACATTCAATTTTACCACAGTGTATCAGTGTCTGTATACAAAGTTCTTCTGGCTCTGCTTCTTTCACTCTACATCAATTCCTGGAGGTCTTTCCAGTTCACATGGAATTCCCCAGTTTATTATTCCTTTGAGCACAATAGTAGTCCATCACCAACATATACCACAATTTGTTTAGCCACTCCCCAATTGAAGGACATCCCTTCATTTTCCAGTTTTTTGCCACCACAAAAAGCGCAGCTATAAATACTTTAATACAAGTCTGTTTATGATGTCTTTGGAGTACAAACCCAGAGTACTATGGCTGGATCAAAGGGCAGGCAGTCTTTTAGAGCTCTTTGGGCATAGTTTGACATTGCCATCCAGAATGGTTGGATCAGTTCACAATTCCACCAGCAATGCATTAATGTCCCAATTTTGCCACATTCCCTCCAATATTCATTACTCTCCCCTTCTATCATTTTAGTCAATCTGCTAGGTGTGAGATGATACCTCAGAGTTGTTTTGATTTGCATTTCTCTAATTATTAGAGATTTAGAACACTTTCTCATGTGCTTATTGATACTTTTGATTTCTTTATCTGAAAATTGCCTATTCATGTCCCTTGCCCATTTATCAATTGGGGAATGGCTTGATTTTTTATACAATTGTTTAGCTCCTTGTATATTTGAGTAATTAGACCTCTGTCAGAGTTTTTTGTTATAAAGACTTTTCCCCAGTTTGTTTTATCCCTTCAGATTTTGGTTGCATTATTTTTGTTAGTACAAAAACTTTTTTTAATATAATATAATCAAAATTGTTTATTTTACATTTTGTAAGTTTTTTTCTAATGTTTGCTTGGTTTTAAAATCTTCTCTTTCCCATAGATCTCAGAGGTATACTATTCACTATATATATTCACCAAATTTTCTTATAGTTTCCTTCTTTGTATTCAAGTCATTCATCCATTCTGAAGTTATCTTGCTGTAGTGTGTGAGGTGTTGGTCTAAACCTAATCTCTCCCATATTATTTTCCAATTTTCCCAACAGTTTTTTTGTCAAATAGTGGATTTTTGTCCCAAAAGTTGGGCTTTTTGGGTTTATCATACACTGTCTTGCTGGTGTCACTTACCCCAAGTCTATTTCACTGATCCTCCCTTCTGTCTTTTAGTCAATACCATATCATTTTGATGACCACTGCTTTATAGTATAGTTTAATATCTGGTACTGCTAAGCCCCCTTCCTTCATGGTTTTTTTCATTATTTTCTTTGATATTCTTGATCTTTTGTTCTTCCAAATGAACTTTGTTATACTTTTTTCTAATTCAGTAAAAATGTTATTTGTTAGTTTGATAGGTATGGCAGCAAATAGGTAAGTTAATTTGGGTAGAATGTTCATTTTTATTATGTTAACTCATCCTACCCATGAGCAATCAATGTTTTACCAATTTTCTAGATCTAGTTTTAATTGTTTGGAAAGAGTTTTGTGGTTGTGTTGGTATAATTCCTGTGTTAGATTCCTAAGTATTTTATATTGTCTAGGGTGATTTTAAATGGTGTTTGTCTTTCTACCTCTTCCTGCTGTGGTGTGTTGGAGATGTATAGAAATGGTGATGATTTATGTGCATTATTTTGTATCCTACAACTTTGCTAAAGTCGTTGATTATTTCTATTAGCTTTTTAGTTGATTCTCTAAGATTTTTTAAGTAGACCATCATATCATCTGCAAACAATGATAGCTTAGTCTCCTCATTGCCTATTTTAATACCTTCAATTTCTTTTTCTTCTCTAATTGCTACTGCTAGTGTTTCTAGTACAATGTTAAATAATAGAGGTGATAATGGGCACCCTTGTTTCACTCCTAATCTTATTGGGAAGGCTTCTAATTTATCCCCATTGCATATGATGCTTGTTGATGGTTTTAGATGCATACTGTTTATTATTTTTAGGAAAGATCCTTCCATTACTATACTTTCTAGAATTTTCAAAAGGAATGGGTGTTGTATTTTGTCAAAGGCTTTTTCAGCATCTATTGAGATAATCATGTGGTTTTTATTGGTTTCCTTGTTGATATGGTCAATTATGTGAATGGTTTTCCTCATGTTGAACCATCCTTGCATTTCTGGTATAAATCCCACCTGATCATCATGAATCACCCTCATGATCACTTGCTGGAGTGTCTCTGCTATTATTCTGTTTAAGATTTTTGCATCTATGTTCATTAAGGAGATTGGTCTGTAGTTTTATTTCTCTGTTTTTGATCTACCTGCTTTGGGATCAGTACCATATTTTTATCATCAAAGGAATTTGGTAGAACTCCTATTTTTCTTATTACGTCAAATAGTTTGTATAGTATTGGAATTAGTTCTTCTTTAAAGGTTTGATAGAATTCACTTGTGAATCCATCTGGTCCTGGGAATTTTTTCTTAGGGAGTTCTTTGATGGCTTATTCAATTTCTTTTTCTGATATGGGATTATTTAAGTATTCTTCTACTGTTTCTCCTACTGTTAATCTAGGCAATTTATATTTTTTTAAATATTCATCCATCTCACATGTGTGATCCTGTTTGGTGCTCCTTGATATCTGAATTGTCTCTTTCTGGCTTCTTATAATATTTTTTCTTTTACTTGGAAGCTCTTGAATTTAGCTATTATATTCCTGGGGGTTGCCTTTTCAGGGTGCAGTGTAGAGGGTGATCTATGGATCCTTTCCATGTCTATATTGCCCTCTTGTTTTAGAACTTCAGGGCAGTTTTGCTGAATAATTTCTTTTATTATGGAGTCCAAATTTCTACTATTTTCTGCTTTTTCAGGTAGACCAATGATTCTCAAATTGTCTCTTCTAGACCTATTTACTTGATCTGTCAATTGCTTAATGAGGTATTTCATTTTCCCTTCTATTTTATCAGCCTTTTCACTTTGCTTTATTTATTCTTGCTGTCTTGAGAGATTGTTGGCTTCTAATTGCCCTATTCTAACCTTTAGAGACTGGTTTTCCTTTTCAATCTGGTCTATCTGGTTCTTCAAAGCTTCCAGCTGGTCATTTCTGGTCTTTAGTTTGCTTATCAATTCATTTAATTTCTGAGCCTCACTTTCCAGTTGTGAAATTCTGCCTTTTAAACTGTTATTTTCTTGCCAGGTCTCTTCCATCTTTCTCATAATCTCAGATTTGAACTCTTCAAGATCTTGTGACCCATTTTCATTTGGGGGGGAAGGTTTGGATGTCTTTAATTGTTTGTCTTCCTCTGTTTTCTGTTTTTTTTCTGTGCAGAAGTTATTACGTGTTTGAGTTTTTTCTTGGTCTTCTTGTTTAATTCCTTAATTGGCATCATTATGTTTTATCTGCCAGAAGTCTGAGTAAAGCAATCTGATTCTCTTTGTATGGAGTTATAGAGCAGTTTTTTGCCTGAGGCTACTTTGTGAGTCTCTTGGCTTCTCTGAGGACCCTCTTGGGGTCTCTGGTATAGGTGTTTTAAGGGTCAAGCCCCTGTGATTCTAGCCAGCTGCCCAGAGCTTGGGACATGGCCCACGCTTCTTCCTCCACCTTAGATATTCCCTTGAATCAGAGCAAACTGGGTGCTGCTCCTGTCTCTCTCAGCCCCACTCCAATGTCCAAGGTCTGAGTTTTCTAGCCACCTGGGATCTCAGGTCTTGCTGCTCTCAGGGGGCAAGCTCCTGGTAGTGCCAGTTAGCTGCCAAGGGTATAGATTTTGTGCCCCTACTCACTCTAACTCTGGAGCACAGCCTCTGACTCTGGTACTGTGGGTGGGATGGGGGAGGGTTGATCCACTCACATTTTGATGGGAGCTATTTCCACCCCTTATAGGGTGGAAGTGCCAAAATCCCACGTACCTTAAATACTGTGCCCTATTGTCAGGTCCCTTCTTTCATCTGGATTTTGTTTTCTTGTCCTTTGGATGTACTCTATATCCATTGGTAAGGAGAGAAATTTGCCCTGCCTCTACTCTGCCACCATCTTAACCCAGAAGTCTCTAATAACTTACTGTTGATTAAGTATTTGTTTTATAATAATGCTCATCATCATAGCTAAAATTGGTATAGCACTTTTATAGTTCCAAAGCACTCTATATATGCTATTGGTTTCATCCTCAGAACATTTCAGTGAGGTCCCTATTTTCAAGATGTGGAATCTAAGGATGAAAGAGATTAAGTGATTTGCCCAGATTCTATATAGCTAGTAAATATCTTAGGTGAGAATTCAAACTGGGCTCTTTCTATCTCAAGTTCCATATTCTAAGAAATTTAATGTTGATAAGTTCTATAATGATATCTCTGCATATGATTAGGTTGAGATGAAATTATTTTCACTTAAAATTTTAGGTGGAATAATTATAATACTGACTTTACACATGAAATAAAGCCATTTCCTATATGAACTTAAAATATAACAAAATTTTGATGCTTTAATTTAGTCATTTTACTATTGATACCAGTAAACATTACATGGATAGGTTGTTGAATTTCATTCTCTGAATGGAAATCATCAAGACTGAAATTATTTCTTGGTTCAAGATAAATGAGATTAGTGATTTATTGCATTTTTTAATTGTAGACAAGTAATTTCCTTTGTTTAATTTTGAAAGATCTTGCTTAACTCTTCCAGTGAGCTGAAGAGAAAATATTTTAAAAACAGGAACAAATTATGATTAATTTTTGTTTCTACAATTCTTGGCTCTTAACTGGAAGACTCAAAATAAACAAAGGGAGGAGATCCTAAAGACAAAATGAGCTTGTTCTTGGAGCAAGAGAAGATAACAAGGAAACCCAAATGGAAAGAGGAAAAGAATATGCCAATAGCTTATGGAATGTCAATTCTAGGAGCTTCACAAAATACTCCTTCCTTCCCAGAAATGCCCTTGTGACACAGAAAAAGATATGATAGGAACCTCTACCACTTATCTTTTACTGAGATGTTGAACTTTGCCACCCACTTCAACAAAGTAAATATATTGGCAGTTATTTAAATCAGCTTTGATTTCTGTAAAGAGTACTTTGTAGCAATATTTCTGCATGTGTAATACTAGTTGGATTCTCAAGTATTTAATATATACTTTATAACATGATTAGAATTTCTTTTTTTCCTGTTTCTCCCTTCTAGGTTTCACTGGTACTATATAGAAAAGCTGAGAATATATGAGATTTTGTTTATATTCTGAAAGTTTGATAAGTGTTGTTTTCATTAGTTTTAATGAACTCAATAGGATTCACTAAGTAAAACAATACATAATCTTCAAAAAAGATTTTAAAAATTGCTTATCTATCTTCCTTTCTCAATTTTTTTCTTGTGACAATGCTATTTCCAGCACTTCTAATATAACATGATATAACAATAGTAACAATAAATATCATTGCTATACATACCTCTTATCTAGAAGTTGCTCTTTTAACTTTAAGAATTAATTTATAGTTCATTCAATTCATTTTGAGATTAAAGTTTTATATCTTATTTTGTTAATCTGGGTATTTTATATATTTAATATTCATTGTTTTTATTAAAGATAAGAGTTTTGTTGGCCTAAACTTTAAGTTGTTTTTAGTAATCTCTTTTATTTATTCTTCATTTCTTTTATATTCTCAATACACAATTTGATTTTCTTCTTTAAAAAAAAACCCGATGACTTAAAAAAAATGTTCATTTTATTATCCTCTGCAAAATTATAACATCATTTAACAATTCAGTTTTGTTTGTTTTCGATTTTCCATCCAAGGATTAGACAATGAGAGAAATTATAGATTTATTCTTAATACAGAATTCCAACTCCACCATTTTAGAGATAAGGAAATTAAATTATTAAAACTTGCCTAGGATCAAGCAATAAATGCCTAAGGCAGGATTTGAATTTACTTCTTCCTGATTCTAAACAAACTTACAGTGTCCAAAATATCCTCCTTTTTTCTCTGTCTTTGTTTAGTTGAAAGTTTTTAATTTGTTGCTTTTCTAATTCTTTTCCTATGTATATTTGTGTATACAAATATACACAAATACATATATGCACATACATTACATTACATGAAAATGATGTGCATGCATATATATTATGTTATATACAATATAAATATATCACATATTATGGTATATTATATTATTTTAAAATTATGTGCATGTACACATACACTTACATATTCCCCTTAGTACTGCTTTGGCTATGAGAAGATTAAGATGATTTTATATCATTTAATATCAATCTTATTTACAAGTAATTGATTTTGTCCTATAATTTTTTACATCATGACTGTCCCTGAACTTAGTCTAGAGAGTCAACTGGCTTTTATTGGGTTATTTTTAAAAATCCAGCTCTACTACAAATCACTCACCTGTTCTTGCCTCAAAGCATTTAACTGATCTTGTGGGATGTATGTGCACATAAAAGAGAAGGGTTTAATAACTCTGCACCACCAAACTATTCTTCAAGAATGTCTGGTTTGTTATCTTGCACCTAGACTCTCAGAAAGAAATGAGGGGATTGTTACTAGCTCTCTTTACCAAACTTTCAACCCATCATGTTTTTTCTTGCACCTCAGATATATAAACAATCATGTCACATGTACTGTTCTGTTCTTTTTTCTATACTCCCTAAAAATCTATCAGAGGAAAACTATCCATTTTCTCAGGCTCTTTGGCATGTATGGAGGCAAGTTGTTGACCTCTTTTTAACAGGCAGTATTGCCTGTTAAATCATTTTTTTCTTCCTCAGAGAATTGCCTCAGTTACTCCTTTTGCTCAATTTCAATATCTTTGAAAGTTTTGGTGTATTTTCTAATTATTGCCATTTTCTTCAATAAAAAATATTATTTTCTCCCAAGATTTGCTCTTTGATCCAACAATCATTTATAAAAAATATTTAAATATACCCATTTGTCTTTGAATAATTTTTTCAGATGTATTTTATTTAACATAATTCTTATTACATCGTGATCAGTTAAATTGTGTTTAATAATCCTGTTTATCTACATTTCTTTGTGAAGTTTTAATACTCATGGTCAATTTTAGTAAATGTGGCATGGACAACTGAGAGGTTTTATACTCTTTTGGTTTTACATTCATTAATTGCCAAAGGTTAAATCTAACTTTTCAAAAAATCTGTTTAGGACTATTGAGGAGTACATTAAATTCAAAAAATAATCTTGCTGTTTCATCTTATAATTCCATTCATCATAACTCTAAAGACTTATAATAGTATCTATCTAAATCTATCTAAATATGTTGGTATATATGTATAAATAGATGTGCCTGTGCATATGCATTTATGTGTGTATATAAGTGTACACACAGACATATGATATTAATCTTTTCCCAATGTGTCTTTAAGTACAATGTTTATCCTCTTTATCACACCAATTTAATGGCTTGTTTCTTTTAGGTATAATTTTGCCACATCTGCTATTCTGAATTTACCTAAAGTAAGATGGATTCTATTTTAATACATCATTATTTTTTTACTTCTAATACTGCCAACTTTAATACACTCTGTATTATCCTGGTTCAGAACAATTTGATTTTCAAGTCCCTCTGAAATCTCTGAAAGTCACAGGCTAACATAGAAAACAACACTTTAATTTTATCCATATTTTAATTCATTGTAGTTACTTTATTAAATAATTTACAATTATATTTTAATCTCATTCATACTACATTTTGGTATGATTTGGGCTATATATGACTTTTAGGCCACGTTTTAACACCTCTGTCCTGATCTCAGGGCAGATTGCTGTGGAGTTTCTCACTTCCTAGGGAATTCTTGAGAAAGTATTTGATTCTGGTTTCTGAAACATTTCCTGGTCAGATCTACCACAGTACTCCAATTTCAGTATCTTGAACTACCCTGGCCAAAAACTCTAAACTTTCTGCATTGGGATGCAAATTATTCCAAGCTTCAAGTCCCTCTGAAGCTTTACGGTTCAGAGTGATGGAAACGATTTTCCCCTTCTGGAGCATTCATGGCATTAGACTGACTATTCCACTCTCAGAAAGTACCATGCTTCCTGTGGCTTCCTCTTCAATGATTCCAGGCTTTCTTCCTCCCTATTAGACTCCACTCCATTCTTCTATTTCTTTACAATGCACCATAGGGATCTAATGCCCCTAAGGCATCTATGTTTCTGAACAATGTCTGATTTCCATTTTGTATCTGTACATTTTGGCAGGATTTCCTGGTGAAGGGGTGATGCAGGCATCTGGATTCTGTACAAAAATGTGCAGTCCTGGGTTGAATTAAGGCATTCATTTTTATTTTTACACAATTTCTTGATCATTCAGTCTTGGCTGTTTTTAGATCTATGCTGGAATGTCCACGATGGCAAAGCTTGATAGGAATCCCCTTGTCCTCCTACACTAAACTCCTTAAAAGTAAATAATTCCAGGCCATATAAAATAATGTCCTTAATGACTATAACAGTATAAAACAGAAGGTGATAGATGCCATAAAAGTAGTATAAACACAATTCTATTAGATTTTGGACAGAAACATTAAACATCTGCTTGTAGGAATCCAAGAATATTTGACAAGGAAGGTGGCATTTGACATAGCATTTAAATTGGCAAAATTATTGGAAAAGGCCTCTTTAAGAATAGTTCTACTTGGCTATTATATACAGGGAGAGTATAAAATAAGATGGGAACCTTGAACTTAGATATTCATTAAAGAGTCATTAAAAGTTTTGAAGCAAGTTAGCTATGTGATTGGATCATTCTTTTAGCAATATTTATATGGCAATATTGTAATGCATGAATTAAAATGAAAATGATTTATGGTGAAGATTCCTATTTCTACCAGATTAGAAAACATATATAAAAGATGTTTAGAGAAGAAACAAATCTTAGAAACATTTTTTAAAACATTTATCAATATTTATTTTTTAGAAAAGTTAACATGGTTACATAACTCTTACTTTCCCCTTCACCCTCCCAAAATCTCCCCCACCTTGGCTGATGCTTATTTCCACTGGTTTTAACATGTGTCATTGATCAAGACCTATTTCCAAACTGTTGATAGTTGCATTGGTGTGGTAGTTTTGAGTCTGCATTCCTAATCACGTCATCCTCAACCCATGCGTTCAAGCAGTTGTTTTTCTTCTGTTTCCACTCCTGTAGCTCTTCCTCTGAATATGGGTAGTGTTCTTTTCCATAAATCACTCCTGATTTTATTGGGAAGGCTTCTAATTTATCCCCATTGCAAATGATGCTTTTTGATGGTTTTAGGTATATACTGTTTATTATTTTTAGGAAAGGTCCTTCTATTCCTATGCTTTTCAGTGTTTTCGATAGGAATGGATGCAGTATTTTGTCAAAGGCTTTTTCAGCATCTATTGAGATGATCATGTGATTTTTGTTTGTTAGACTGTTGATATGGTCAATTATGTGGATGGTTTTCCTAATGTTGAACCATCCTTGCATTCCTGGTATTAATCCCATCTGATCATGGTGGATGATCTTCTCAATTACTTGCTGGAGTCTCTTTGCTAATATTCTATTTAAGATTTTTGCATCTATGTTCATTAGGGAGATTGGTCTATAGTTTTCTTTCTCTGTTTTTGGTCTACCTGGCTTTGGAATCAGTACCATATTTGTGTCGTAAAAGGAATTTGGTAGGACTCCTTCTTTGCTTATCATATCAAATGATTTGTATAGTATTGGGATTAGTTGCTCTTTGAATGTCTGATAGAATTCACTTGTGAATCCATCAGGTCCTGGTGGTTTTTTCTTAGGGAGTTCTTTGATGGCTTCTTCAATTCAAAAAAAAAAGATCAGGAGTTAAAAAAGGATGCCCATTATCACCTCTATTATTCAACAGAGTACTAGCATCATTAGCAGTAGCAATCAGCGAAGAAAAAGAAATTGAAGGTATCAAAATAGGCAATGAGGGGACTAAGCTATCACTCTTTACAGATGATATGATGGTATACTTAAAAAATCCTAGAGAATCAACTAAGAAGCTGGTAGAAATAATCAACAACTTTAGCAAAGTGGCAGGATACAAAATAAATGCACATAAATCATCAGCATTTCTATACATTTCCAACACATTAGAGCAGCAAGAAGTAGAAAGAGAAACACCATTTAAAATCACCCTAGACAATACAAAATACTTAGGAATCTATCTACCACAGCAAACACAGCAATTATAAGAAAACAACTACAAAACACTTTCCAAACAAATAAAACTGGATCTCAACAATTGGAAAGCAATTAATTGTTCATGGGTAGGATGAGCTAACATAATAAAAATGAACATTCTACCCAAATTAATTTACCTATTTAGCGCCATACCTACCAAATTGGCAAAAAACTTCTTTACAGAATTAGGAAAAACTATAACAAATTTCATTTGGAATAACAAAAGATCAACAATATCAAGGGAAATAATGAAAAAAAAATGTGAAGGAAGGGGGCCTAGCAGTACCAGATATTAAATTATACTATAAAGTAGGAGTCATCAAAACAATATGGTACTGGCTAAGAGATAGAAGGGAGGATCAGTGGAATAGACTTGGGGTTAATGACGTCAGCAAGACAGTGTATGATAAACCCAAAGAGCCCAACTTTTGGGACATGAATCCACTATTTGACAAAAACTGCTGGGGAATATGGAAAACAATATGGGAGAGATTAGGCTTAGATCAACATCTCATACCCTACACCTAGATAAATTCAGAATGGGTGAATGACTTGAGTATAAAGAGGGAAACTATAAATAAGTTAAGTTAAAAGAGAATAGTATACTTGTCAGATCTCTGGGAAAGGAAAGATTTTAAAACCAAGCAAGAGTTAGAGAAAATTACAAAATATAAATTAAATGATTCTGATTATATTAAGCTAAAAAGCTTTTGTACAAACAAAAACAATGTAGTCAAAATCAGAAGGGAAACAACAAATTGGGAAAAAATCTTTATAACAAAAAACTCTGACAGGGATCTAATTACTCAAATATACAAGGAGTTAAATCAATTGTATAAAAAATCATGCCATTCCTCAATTGATAAATGGGCAAGAGACGTGAATAGGCAATTCTCAGGTAAAGAAATCAAAAGTATCAATAAGCACATGAGAAAGTGTTCTAAATCTCTAATAAATAGAGAAATACAAATCAAAACAACTCTGAGGTATCACCTCACACCTAGCAGAATGGCTAAAATTAAAGAAGGGGAGAGTAATGAATGCTGGAGGGGATGTGGCAAATTTGGGACATTAATGCATTGCTGGTGGAGTTGTGAAATGATACAACCATTCTGGCTGGCAATTTGGAACTATGCTCAAAGGGCTATAAAAGAATGACTGCCCTTTGATCCAGCCTTACCATTGCTGGGTTTGTACCCCAAAGAGATCATAGATAAACAGACTTGTATGAAAATATTTATAGCTGCGCTTTTTGTAGTGGCAAAGACCTGGAAAAGGAGGGCATGCCCTTCAATTGGGGAATGGCTGAACTAACTGTGATATATGCTGGTGATGGAATACTATTGGGCTCAAAGGAATAATAAACTGGAGGAGTTCCAGGTGAACTGGAAAGACCTCCAGGAACTGATGCACAGCGAAAGGAGCAGAGCCAGAAGAAAACTGTACACAGAAATGGATATACTATGGTAAAATCTAATGTAATGGACCTCTGTACCAGCAACAATGCAATGACACAAGACAGCTATGAGGGATTTATGGTAAAGAATGCTACCCATATTCAGAGGAAGAACTGCAGGAGAGGAAACATAGAAGATAAACAATTGCTTGAATGCATGGGCTAAGGAAGACATGATTGGGGATGTAGACTCGAAATGAACTAACCAATGCAACTAACAACAATATGGAAATAGACCTTGAACAAGGACACATGTTACAAACAGTGGAAATGTGTTGGCCATCGGTGGGGGGAAAGTGGGGGGTGAAGAGGAAAGTAGGGGCATGAAGCATGTAAACAGGTTAAAAATGAATATTAATAAATGTTTAAATTTTAAAAAAAGATTTTTTGCATCTATGTTCCTTAGGGAGATTGGGCTGTAGTTTCCTTTCTCTGTTTTTGATCTCCCTTGCTTTGGAATCAGTACCATATTTGTGTCAAAAAGGAATTTGGTAGGACTCCTTCTTTGCTTATCATATCAAATAATTTGTATAATATTGGGATTAGTTGCTCTTTGAATGTCTGATAGAATTCACTTGTGAATCCATCAGGCCCTGTCGATTTTTTCTTAGGGAGTTCTTTGATGGCTTGTTCAATTTCTTTTTCTGATATGGGATTATTCAGGTATTCTATTCCTTCTGTTGTTAATCTAGGTAATTAATTTTTTTTGTAAATATTCATCCATATCTCCTAAATTGTTATATTTATTGCCACATAATTGGGCAAAATAGTTTTAAATGATTGCCTTAATTTCCCCTTCATTAGAGGTAAGGTCTCCCTTTTCAAATTTGATACTGTCAATTTGGTTTTCTTCTTTCCTTTTTTTATTAGATTGACCAATACTTTGTCTATTTTATCTGTTTTTTTCAAAATACCAGCTTGTAGTCTTATTTATTAATTCAATAGTTCTTTTACTCTCGATTTTATTAATTTCTCCCTTGATTTTTAGTATTTCTAATTTAGTTTTCATCTAGTGATTTTTAATTTGCTCTTTTTCTAGTTTTTTTAATTGCATGCCCAATTCATTAATCCCTGCCCTCTCTAATTTGTTAATATATGCACTCCAGGATATAAATTTCCCCCTGAGTACTGCCTTGGCTGCATCCCACAGAATTTGGTAGGATGTCTCATTGTTGTCATTTTCTCCAATGAAATTGTTGATTGTTTCTATGATTTCTTCTTTGACTAATTGGTTTTGGAGATTCATATTGTTTAATTTCAAATTAGTTTTTAATTTGCCTGTCCAGGTGCCCTTACTAATTATTATTTTTATTGCATTATGATCTGAGAAGGTTACTTTTATTATTTCTGCTCTTTTGCATTTGTTTGCAATGTTTCTATGCCCTATTACATGGTCAATTTTTGTGAATGTACGATGTGGAGCTGAAAAGAAGGTGTATTCCTTTTTGTCCCTATTTATTTTTCTCCACATATCAATTAAATCTAATTTTTCTAGGACTTCATTCGCCTCTCTTACCTCTTTCTTATTAATTTTTTTTGATTTATCTAGATCTGAAAGAGGAATATTTAGATCTCCCACTAGTATGGTTTTACTATCTATTTCTTTCTTGAGCTCTTCCAGTTTCTCTTTTATGAATGTGGATGCTATGTCACTTGGTGTATACATATTGAGCAGTGTTATTTCCTCATTGTTTATACTGCCTTTAATCAGGATGTAATGACCCTCCCTGTCTTTTTTAATCATCTCTATTTTTACTTTTGCTTTGTCAAAAATCCTAATAGCCACTCCTGCCTTCTTTTTCTCATTTGAAGCCCACAAGATTTTGCTCAAGCCTTGAACCTTAAACTTTTATATGTCTACCCACCTCATATGTGTTTCTTAACATAATGTAGGATTTTGGTTTCTCATCCACTCTACTATTTGCTTCTGTTTTATGAGCGAGTTCATTCCATTCACATTCAGAGTTATAATTATCAGTTGTTCATTCCCTGACATTTTTTTATCCTTCCCTAGTCCTACTCCTTCTTACACTATTTCCTTTTAAACCAGTGGTTTGCATTAAGCCAGTATCCCTTATCCCATCCCTTGATTAACTTCCCTTTCTACCCCCTCTCTTATTATTTCCCTCTTTTTATTTTTAAAGGTCTAATGAATTCTCTCCCCCTTCTTCTCCCCTCCCTTTTTTGACGTCCCCACTCTCCTGTTCCCCTTTGTTTATCCCTTCTGACTTTCTCAGTAGGGTTAGATAGAGTTTTATATCCCAATGGATAATATAGCTACTCTTCCCTCTCTGGATTGATTACACTGAGAGTAACATTTTAAAATTACCTCTTGATGCTCTCTTCCTCTCCTTCTTATAATAGTATTTGTCCTCTCCCCTTCCCATGGCCTCTCTGTGTGTAATTGAGTATCCTATTTTTCTTATTCCCTTGAGTTTCTCTTGGTGTCCCCTACTATTCACCTCTCCTTTCCCACCCCCCATATCTTCATAAACCATTATTATTACACCCTCTCCCTATGAATTATTCTTCTGTTTACTATAATAGTGAATAGAGTTCACTACAGAGAATTATACATAGCATTTCTCCACATAGGAATGGAGATAATTAGATCTTATTGAAGCCCTTAAAGAGGCAAATTTAAAAATTATGAGTTTTCTTTCTTTCCCCTCTGTTTCTTATTTACCTTTTCATGTTTCTCTTGATTTTTGTGGTTGGATATTGAAATTTCCATTTAGCCCTGGTCTTTTCTGTGCAAATACTTGGAAATCTTCAAATTTGTTGAATGCCTATACTTTCCCCTAGAAGTATATAGTCAGTTTTGATGGGTAGTTGATCCGTGGTTGAAGACAAATTTCTCTTGCCTTTCTGAATATCATATTCCAAGCCTTGCGGTCTTTTAGTGTAGAGGCTGCCAGATCCTTTGTGATCCTGATTGGCATTCCTTGATATTTGAATTGTCTCTTTCTGGCTTCTTGTAAGATTTTTTTTCTTTTACTTGGAAGCTCTTGAATTTGGCTATTATATTCCTGGGCTTTTTCTTTTCTGGATCTAGTGTAGAGGGTGATCTTTGGATCCTTTCAATGTCTATATTGCCCTCTTGTTGTAGAACTTCAGGACAATTTTGCTGAATAATTTAAGTATGGAGTCCAAGTTTCTATTAATTTCTGCTTTTTCTGGAAGACCAATAATTCTCAAATTGTGTCTTCTAGACCAGTTTTCTTGGTCTGTCACTTTTTCATTGAGATATTTCATGTTTCTTTCTATTTTATCAGTCTTTTGACTTTGTTTTATTTGTTCTTGCTGTCTTGAGAGATCATTAGCTTCTAATTGCTCAATTCTAGCCTTTATGGACTTGTTTTTGGCTATAATCTTTTGGTTTTCCTTTTCAATCCAGTCATTTCTGGTCTTCAGTTGACTTGCCTCACTTTCCAATTGTTAAATTCTACCTTTTAAACTATTATTTTCTTGCCAGATCTCTTCCATCTTTCTTATCATCTCAGATTTGAACTCTCCAATAGCTTGTGACCAGTTATCATTATTTTGAGAAGGTTTGGATGTGATTACTTGTTTGTTCTCCTCTGCTGTTTGCTCTGCTGTCTGGACTTTCTCTTTGTAAAAGCTGTCCAGTGTTACAGATTTCTTCTTGATGATCTTTCTCTTTTGGGGTTATTGAGAATGGCTTGCCATTGTTAACCCTGAGCCCTCTCAAGTTTTTCCTCACACCCAGAGTCTGTTTGTGCTCTCTAGGCTCCTACATTCTCAGATCTCGTTGTTCTCAGTGTCAAGCCTCTTGGTGGCCCCCTTATTTGTTCCTCTGTCTGAGGCTCCATTAATAATTTCTGGGCACTGTTTCCACAGTCGTGCATTCCTCTGCACTGGGTCCTCACTCAAGGTCCACTCCTGTGCTCAGGATCCGAGTCCACTCCTGCTCTCAGGATCCGTGGACTCAAGAGGCTGCACTTGCACCTGCACTCAGGGTCTGTGTTCAAAGTCTGAGTGCATTCTTTAGCCTCTTGGGGTCTTAAGTATTGCTACTCTTGGGAACAGGCCCTGGTGACCCCAGGTGGCTGCCACGGACTTAATGGGTGCCCAAGCTTGCTCTAGCTCTTGTGCGCTAGTTTTGGCACTGTAAGTGGTGTGGGGTGGGGAAGGGGGTTGCTCAACTTGCATTTAAGTGAGAGCATTTCACCCTCTTATAGCATGGAAATACCCCAATTCTATGTACCTTCAATGCTGCGCCCTGTTGTGGAGTCCCTTTGTTCCTCTGGATTTGTTTTTATGTCTTCTTGAGGAGTCCTATATGTTTCAATTAGGAGTGGTTAAGCAGCTGCTTTTTACTCAGCCGCCATCTTAATCAGCCAGAGATCTTCTTGATGATATTTCTCTTTTGGGGTTCTTGTTTTTGGCTTGCCATTGTTAGCCTTGAGCCCTCTCAGGTTTATCCTCACACTCAGGGTCTGTCTGCTCTCTTTAGGCTCCTGAGGTCTCAGGTCTAGTTGTTCTCAGGGTCAAGGCTCCTGGTGGTCCCCCTGCTTGTTCCTCTGCCCATGGCTCCTTCAACAGTCTCAGGGTGGTGCTTCCACAGTTGTGAACCCCTTTGCACTGGGCCCCCACTCAAGGTCCGGGCCTGAGCTCAAGATCTGAGTCTGGGCCTGCATCTGTGCCTGTACTCTTGCCTGAACTCAGGGTTTGTGTTCAAAGTCTGCATGCATTCTTTAGCCTCTTGGGGTCTTAAGTCTTGCTCCTCTCAGGAGCAGGCCCTGGTGACCCCAGGTAGCTGCCAGGTACTTAATGCATGCCCCAAACTTGCTCTAACTCTTGTGTGCTGGCTTTGGCACTGTAGGTAGTATGGGGTGGGGGAGGGGTTGCTCAGCTCACATTTTAGTGAGAGCTGTTTCACCCCTTTATAGCATTGAACTGCCCCGAATCCAAGTACCTCCAATGCTGCACCCTGTTGTGGGGTCCCTTTGTTCCTCTGGGTTTGTTTTTTATGTCTTCTTGAGGAGTCCTCTATGTTTCAGTTATGAGAGGTTAAGCAGCTGCTTTTTACTCTGCCGCCATCTTAACCAGGAAGTCCACCATTTTTCATGCTGATTAAAAGAAGGAAGAATCAGAGGCCTAGAAATTTATAACCTGATTGAATGGGACAAAAATGGGGCCATTAATGGAAATATAAGAACCACGATTAATAATGGAGCACAGAAGTTCTGGCTTTGCAATTAAATATTTCAGTCGATCAATCAGAAATATAAACCAGATATGAAAAAGACCTAGACATTTCCATTGAAATAGGTAAGAATTAAATGCATACACTAAGTTAAAATAAAGGAGGAATAGAATGTTTATGAATCATTTTGTGGATGCAAATGATGCTATTTATGTTGTGCTTTTTTGATTTATTAAGGAGCATCAACCAAGCCCTGTAGGACTTACATTAAAAAATAGTAAGCCAGTTTTGAATCCAAGAAATCTAATAATAAGCTAGCATAATGGTAGAAGCAATTCCACCTAAACTCTAAAAGAGATTTTTTTTAAGGGTTAGGATGAGGATTGGTTTTACTAATAAATAATTATAATTTAGTATTCAGCCTCCAAGATTAATTTAATCATTACAGTAGGAAGGATGACCACTATGATTCTTGTGAATCCAATTCTAGATAACCTCCCCCATATATTAGCACTGAGACTAAATCTGATCTGCACAAAAGTGAGCATACTAATTCAGACATCAAGTTATGGCTTGGTATACAATCATTCATAAGTTTTGTGCAAAAGGACTTGGGAAATAGAAACTAATTGTAATTCACAACCAAAGGGATGATTGGATAGAGAAAATTTGCATTTAATTATTCTTTAATAAAAAGGATTCAAAGAATCATATGAACAAGAAAGTCATTGCAAGGACTGTTGTTGTCTTCTCACTACCTATATGTATGAATAACTATCAAATCTTCATAGAAAGATGTCAAAAGATATCATATGTAGAAGTCTTTATAACTATTTGAAAGAATAGTAAACTAAAAGTATTATCTCAGAATTCTTTATTTTCTTATAGTGGTAGAATGAAAAAAAAAGAAAAAAAATTCAAAAATCTGTTGCTTGATAACTTCCAGACACTAAAACAAGAGAATTAAGATGGATGAGTATTCCATCAATATGCCAGAACTTAATAGGTTTTCCAGTAAAATTCACAGGGTGAATTAATATCCCACATAGGTAATTATCTTTGAAGAACACTGAAAAATTAAAAGATTCATTTAAGTTGGATCTTGTGTCAGAGAAGTCAACACATTAAGAGTTTAGTATATACTGTTTTCCAGGGAAACTTAATATGACTTCACAAACTCTTTCCTATATGGCACATTGGTCCAAAGTTATGTTAATACCTATAGAAAGGTTGAGGAACTACAGGGCATATACAGAGAACTGGACCATACTCTAATGGAATTATACATAAGAACTTGAAACTCACCAAATCATACATCATGACCAGGTGGGTTTTAAACCAGAATTTCTGTAATGGTTTAATATTAGGAAAATTATCAGAATAATTAACCACATCAATAACAAAACCAATATAAATCACACGATTAACTCAAAATATAAAGAAAAAGAAACTTTTGATAAAATGCAACACACATTACTTATTAAAAAAATAGAAACTATTGGAAGCAAGCATTATTTATAATGGAATGAGCTTGAACCCTTCCCAATAAGATCAGGAGTGAAGCAATAATGCCTCTTATAACCAATACTATTTAATATTGTACTAGAAATTCCAGCTAAAACAATAAGAGAAGAAATAAATAAAAGGAATTAGAATAGTCATTGAAGGAAAAAAGTTATTATTACTCATTCTTTGAAGATGATATGATAGTATACATAAAAAAACCCCAAAGAAGTAACAAAAATCTTATTGAAACAGTGAACTTTAGCAAAGTTGCAGGATATAAAATAAACCCATATTAGCATTTCCATTTACCACAAGCAAAGTACAACAGCAAGAGACAGAAAGAAATTCCACTAGACATAACTTTGGACGATATAAAATACAAAGAGTCTACCTACCAAAACAAACCCTACAATTATACGAACAAAATTACAAAACACTTTTCACACAAATAAAGATAGGTTTAAACAATTGGGAAAACATTAATTGCTCACACATAGGCCAAACCAAAATAATAAAACTGACAATTCTATCTAAATTAATTTACTTATTCAATGTCATACCAAACTTAAAATAATTTTGAAGAGCTAGAAAAATCATAACGAAATTCATCTGGAAAAAATATCGAGAATATCAAGGAAATTAATTAGAAAAAATATGAAAAATAAGGTCTAAATATACCCTATCTCAAATTGTATTATAAAATGGTAATCATTTAAAAAAATCTGATACTGGTGAGAAATAGAATAGTGAATCAGTGGAATCAGTTTATTAATTAACACATAGTAATAAATGGCCAAGTATTCAACTTAAAGATCAAATTTTGTGGGGGAAGAACTCATTATAAAAAAAAAATTGCTGGGAAAACTAGAAAACATTATGTCAGAAACAGGCATATCCCAACAATGCTCACAGTGTACCCAGATTAAAGTTGAAATGAATACTTGATCTAGAACTAAAGGATGATACCATAAACCAAATTAGAACACAGAATAATTTCTCTCTCAGACATTGATAAGGGAACAATATATGGCAAAATAATATTTAGAAAACATTACAAGAAGTGAAATCAGTAATGTTGATTACATTAAATTTAAAAGTTTGTAAAACAGAACCAATGCAAGTAATATTAGAAAAAACACAAAATACTAGGGGCTCTGATCTCAAATATTTAGCGAACTGACTCAAATATATATATATATATATATACATATATATATATGCATTCCCCAATTGATAAATGTTCAAAGGATAGGAACTGATGATTTTCAGATGAAGAAAATAAAATTATCTGTAATTAGTTATATGAAAAAAGCTCCAAATCACTATTGATTAGAAAAATGCAAATTAAAACAACTCTAAGATATCATAAATAAGGAATTTATCTAATGTTTGTTCTGTCTCCTTAGGAGATGAAATTCTAGGTTAGAGGAAGTTATCTCACTCTTGCTTTAAGAGACAGAGCAGATAGCTCTTACCCTCTGTCACTTTAAGAGGCCTAACATAAAAGAGAGAATTCAGCTGGTTCTGGGCTCTGGTCCCTCTGACTTCCTTGGGAGCAGGTTGCTGGATCATTCTCACAGACAACGAAGAACTGTTAGTTANATATATATATATATGTATATATATATATATATATGCATTCCCCAATTGATAAATGTTCAAAGGATAGGAACTGATGATTTTCAGATGAAGAAAATAAAATTATCTGTAATTAGTTATATGAAAAAAGCTCCAAATCACTATTGATTAGAAAAATGCAAATTAAAACAACTCTAAGATATCATAAATAAGGAATTTATCTAATGTTTGTTCTGTCTCCTTAGGAGATGAAATTCTAGGTTAGAGGAAGTTATCTCACTCTTGCTTTAAGAGACAGAGCAGATAGCTCTTACCCTCTGTCACTTTAAGAGGCCTAACATAAAAGAGAGAATTCAGCTGGTTCTGGGCTCTGGTCCCTCTGACTTCCTTGGGAGCAGGTTGCTGGATCATTCTCACAGACAACGAAGAACTGTTAGTTATTTTGAGAGAGTTACTTTGAGAATTGGAGATAAACCTACAAAGTAGAGTTAAAGTCTGATTCGGGAGAACTTTTCTTCTGAAGTAGGAAGGAGCTGTCAGAAGAGCTCTGTCCACTCTCTCTGACTTGGGAGCAGGGCCTGCATTGGAGTCTTTCTGCCAAGAGATTCTGACAGTTATATTTGACATTTTGATTTATATATTACTGTAAGGAGTTCATTATCAATTTAAGTTTTTTTGTTTAGCATAGATATAGGTAGAGAGAATTTTATCTTAGTTTAGTGAGAATAGTTTAAGAAGGCAAGAAGAAGCTGTAAAGAAAGCAGTTAGTTTGGGGGGGCAGTATTTAGATATTTTAGTATAGGGTTAAAAGATTTCCTATCCTATTCCTAACTCCTGTTTTCTCTCCCTAATTTTCCTCCAAATAAATAATAATTGAATCAAACTGCTTCTGGCCTTTTATCAACATTAAGCACAATAGTTTAACCCCCTAACAATCGTCTACAAAGTAGATTTAATATATCAGCTTTAGCTAATATTGTAAAGACTTTTGCAGGAAGCTTGGCCAACATGCATGTTGGCCAAGCATGAGTACCAGTTATTTGGTTGGAACACAGAATGCAGTGAGGGCATTTTGAGTTGGCATGAGACCAAAAGTTCAGTTGAGATTGGACTATAAAAGCAGAAAAGATCAGTTCATCATCCTCTCAATCTAGGGAGACTGGTGGGAGGAAGGATCATCTCAGGAGTGTCTCAAAGCTAGGATTAAGTGCCTAAACAGCTGATAGGGAATTCTGTGTATACCAGCATACAACACCATTATTGAAGAACATCTATAAAATCTCTACCAAAATAACAGCATAAAACCAACCAGAAGATCAACTATAAAAGCTAATTCTTAGTGGACTGAAGAAAACCTCAAGCTTTGGGGTTAGACCTTTGGCCTAGCCAGACAACTGGCCAAGCAGGCTTCAAGATACCAGCTGATTTATGATCAACAGCATAGTTAGATAAAGGTTTAGGATCTTCCTTTAATCCCTCTCTCCTTCACAATTTCTCCAATCCTTTCCTTTACCTTATCAATTATCATTAAACAGTTGTTATAAGAAAGCCATCACTGACCTGTTTATTCTAAGAGTTCTAGCAAGTTGTCAGTTAGAGATCCACCTGACATTGGTGAAGATAACTTCACAATTATTGATCTTCTGGGTGAATCCCTCTTAAATCACAATCAGAGATTGAAATCAAAGATCATCACCCTTGAAGTTATTAATCAATTGGATTACTAATTAAGGAAACAATCACTTCCTCATTAGTTAGATGGGAACCAGCGAAATCATTCAAATCCTCATGCATATCAGCAGATTCTATGCAGTTTCAGGCAGCATCAAAGATCACTGAAGCTACTGCTAAGTAAACCTATCTTGACATCCAGATAGGAGGTTTCATCAAACTTCTCATCGTTTCCCACCTCCATCAGTAAGATTACTGGGGCTGTACAATAATCATCTACAAGTTCCCCCCAGGATCATTACAATATATAACAACTTTAGCTTAATATAACAGTTCCATACTTATCAGATTGCCTAATGTGACTAAAGAAGGAAAATGCTAAATATTGGATGGAGTATGAGAAATTTGGGACACTAATATGCTGTTGATCAAATAGTGAACTGATACTGCTACCATTCTGGAGAGTAATTTGATCCATGCTCAAAGGACTATAAAACTTTGCATACTCTTTGACCCAGAAATAACACTATTGTGTTTGTATCCCAAGGAGAACAAAGATAAGGAAAAGGGAACAATTTCTACAAAAATATTTACATCAGCTTTTTTTGAAGTGGCAAAGAATTGGAACCCAAGGAGATGTCCATCAATTGGGGAATGGCTGAATATATTGTGGTATATGATTGTAATGCAATACTATTTGTACCATATGAAATGATGAACAGGAAGACTTCAGAATAAAATCTGGGAGGACATAAATGAACTGATGCAAAGTAAAGTGAGCAGAATCAGAAGAACAATGGATATAGTAAAGGAAAAGATGATCAGCTCTGAAGGACTAAACTATTATCAGCATTGAAAGGATTGAAGATAGTATCAAGAGATTCAGGATGGAAAATATAACTGCAGCCGAAAAAAGGAGCGATTGGAGGTGGCATGCAAATCAAAACATTCTATTTTTTGCTTTATTTCCTTTATGATTTTTTCTTGTAAGAGCAATATGTGTTATTGCATGGCAGGAGGAATGTGAAAATATGTATTGCATGGCAGCATTGGTATAACCTATATCAGATTATTTACCACCTTTGAGAGAGAAAAGATTAGAGAGGAAGGGAGAGAATATGCATTGAAAAATGTCAGATAAACTTTTTAAAAACTGTTTCTACATGTATTTGATAAAAAAGGTATTTAAAAGTGTTGTGTGCAGATGCAAAGCATGGAATCCCTGCAAAGGTACAGGGAGAGCCTCACCCAGAATTCCAGGGGACCCCCCTGGAGAACTTTGGGTGAGGGGCAGTTGAGAAGGGTTGAAGACAGTTAATTGGTGGCATTGGATGTGAGCAGACACTCTGTTTGTCTCTCCTGACTTGGGGTTTCTCCTGAGAAACCATTGTAGCTTAAGCTAGTGATTTCTACTCATAGGATTAGCCTATTTGTCATTACTATTCTTCATTAATATAATTATATAATTACTTAGCGATTAGAGAGTAAAATATTTATCAATAGCAAGAGAGCCAGTTTTAGTTAAAGGCTTCCTCTCCTCCAGTGAGGACGGGGAAGGGTCATCAATTTAGTTTAGGGTCACCTTTCCTTTATCCTAAACCCTTCATTAATTTCTTTAATTTTCCTTGTTAATTCCTAATATAACTTTTTTACCTTCAAAGCTGTGCCTGATAATTATTTGGAAGATACTTACAATTCAGTCTGTATATTTAGTTTGAATCCTGTTGGCTGCCAGTTTAAGATCTCCTCTGTCCTCAACAGTTAGATAGCTAGCTGTTATATCTCCTCTAACTGACCTGAGAGGAATATAAATTTAAGAAAGAAACATTATTGGGGTTTCAGCCATAACAGAAACTCACCAGAAGAATCTTATTCCTGTCTTCATTACCAACTGAAGCAGAAGCAGTTAGAGGGGGAGGGGTTTGAGAATCAGGAGTGTTTTACCCCCTCCTTTCCTCTCTGTAACCTGTCAATCTAGGGCTCTTGACTTAAAGCTATAGTTGGCCCTGAAACATTTATCTGCTTCTCCAAACTATCTGTTATTATCATCATAACAAAAGTTAAAAAAGACACACCAGAGGGTGGGTTATCAGTAAAAGTGAACTTTGTCTTGTTGATCTAATTGGCTGTCAGCCATTTTTTAAAATTTGATTATTATCATTTTATTCATCTTTTTTTGGGTGTATGCAATCAAAAAAGAAATAAAACATGCCATCATTTGTAAGATTTGCTGCCTTGTGTCATGATAGTAAATGAAAATGATATGACAGAAGGCAAGGGAACAACTGATCGAAACTCAAACTTCATTACTAGAGAGCATCTTAAAAACAAATGATAGGGGACCAGCTAGGTGACTCACTGGTTTAAGAGTCATAGTATAAGAGATGGGTATTCTAGGTTCAAATCTGGCTTCAGACACTGTGTGACCCTGGTCAAGTCATTTAACCTCCATTGCCTATCCCTAAACATTTCCTGTGGTGAAACTATTATAATATACAGTATTGATTCTAAGATGGAACATATGGGTTTAAAAAAATAAAAATTAAAAAAATTACATATATATATGTATATATATATATATATGACAGAAATTTGATCTAAGCAGTAGAGTGATGTTGTCTCCCATTTACTATTAATTCCATGATTAATAGGCATTTTCACTTTGTTTTTCCCTTTATTGAGCCTTAACTTATTTCTTTAAAACTCTAATTAAAAGGTACTCTTGCCCCTATACTCTGAGGCCAAACAAAACAAAGTTATTTTTTTCCTTTATATGACAGGACTTTAAATAATTAAACACAAATACCATATCTCCCCATTTCCTCTGAATCTTCTCTTCTCTAGGCTTAGCATGCCCAGTTTCTTCAAATGTTCCTAATATGACATGGACTTGAGGCCCTATACCATCATATTAGCCCTTATTGGGACTCATTCTAGATTATTAAAGTCCTTTTTTAAACTATTAAACCTATTTAAGGCCTGACAAGGTCAGAATACAGAAACATTTCTTCTTTTTATTCCTGGAAGTTATACTTCTCTAAATGAAGCAGAATGCTTCACTTACTACTATAAGCTTGCATATATCACTTTACCTCTCAGTGTCAGTTTCCTTTGTCTGTAAATTCAATGTGTGGGACTTTTTAAGCTAAAAAATTGCTTTAAACTTGATATCTTGATGTCAAGATCTTAGACAAGGTTGGATATCTTTTGAAATATCTATTTTTTCATAAATTTAGGAAAAGGAAAATATCTTTTTAGTTATGCAATCTTTCTAAAGTTATCATCAATAAACAAGAATTACAGCACAAACCAAACAGAAGAGGGTCTATATTGGGTTTTATGGGAGAAAGGAGAGGGAGAGATGATGGCAAGAGAATGCTGAGTGGGAAAATTATCAAAAATTAGTCATGGTTTTCCACACTGTATGGAGTGTTTAAGCAGAAATTATATTTCTGCCAATAAAGATTTTTGGCTTCTTCTTTTTGTTACAACAGAGAAAAATCAGAAGAATTTATCTTCAAATTAGACTATATATATAAATATGTACACATATATGTATGAATAAATATATATATACATACATAAGTCTAATATATAATATACATACAAAATAATATACATAATATATTTAATATATAATATATACATATGTCCATCCATATATTTATATAGCTATAGATACATATATATATGTATATTTGTTTGTTTGTTTTAAGCTCAATTTCCATCTTAGAATCAGTACTATGTATTGGTCCCAAAGCATAAGAGCAATAACAGCTAGACAGTGGGGGTTAAGTGATTGCCAACAGTCACATAGCTAGGAAGTGTCTGAGGTCAGATTTGAACCCAGGAAATTCTACCTCTAGGCCTAGCTTTCAAACCGTCCTGCTCTCTATGATAGAAATCCATACATATGCATATATATACACATAGTTTTCACCTATATCCATTTACTCATATATCTGTAAGCTATATCTATCTATATCTCTCTGTTTTTACATTAGATCAAAATAGAAAATAGATATGTCTACATGAAAATTACTAGGGAAATGTAAATATACAGATATAGATTCTAATATATCTATTTTACATATATACATATTTAAATATAAATCTAGTTATATGTATTATCTGTTTAGACAATATCTCATCTATCTCTCTAAACATTTATATAGAGATATATGTGTAATATTACATCACATATGTATATATGCTTATATACACATTACATATGATATTTAATCAGAGAATAGGTTTGCTATATATACACAAAAACAAATGCACAGTTTAATGTTGAAATATAGTTAGATAGTTGTGGAGATGTTGCTTTACATCTTCAGATTAATGATTTTATTTCACTAATTTTTTTTTATTTTGTTAGTTCTTCATGGATCTTCTTTTGGTTTATATCCTTATATTAGACTTCCAAATACAATAGAGAAAATAATTGTTATACAGGTTTTATTATTAAATAATTTTGGAAAAGAATCAATTTGTGGAGTAAATTAGTCATCACACAAAAACCCCACAACATAAATTTTGCCTGATGTTAAAGAATATATATATCATTCTGATTTATAAATTTGTCTTTTATTTGAATAATAAATTATGATGCAGAAATTATGATGCAGAAATAAATTCAGATGAAGGCAGTTCTTCAATGTTTACTAGAATTACAATAAATCTTGTAATTCATTAGTCACATGAATTAAGTGTATCAGTAGGATATCTCTTACCACCATCAATAAATTGACAGAAAGTGAATCTTTTTTCAGATGTTCTCTCACAAATAGATATTTCCTAGAATTTTAAATTAATCATTAAATAAATCCATAATATAGAAATTCAAAAATGAAGAAATTAGAATCATTATGTTGGCTTAATTTTTCAGCATTCTTGAAATTTTATGTTGTGAGAAAATGAAAGAAATAATAAAAATAAATTAAGTTAATAGCTTTAAATATTTTCAAATGTTGTTATATGAGCTCATTTTTCTTTCATGTCTTGCCATATCTGTGACTATGACATAATTAACATGCTAATATTTCAGTATTGTCATTGTAGGCTACAGATATTTTGGGAAGGTCAAATGTCTAATGTTTCTTTTTTCTCTAGAGTCATTCTCCTACCCCACAAATTCCAATGTTTATTGCCTGTAGGATAAAGTAAAAGCTCTAGTATTTTGTTGTTAAAGCCCTCCATAGTCTGTCCTCAGCCCATTATATATTTCAACTTAGTTTTTCAGTTTTATCCTTTATTATTTTGCTTCATTGACTCTATGGTCCAGCCAAATGTTCTTTTTGTTCCTCATAGATGTTATTCTTTTTCCTATCACAATAATACCACCATCTCCTACATCTAGAATTCACTAGTCTCCCCACCTCTGCCTCATATAACTTTTATCTTCTATTAACGCACAGCTCAAGTACCTCTTATTCTCATTCATGCTAGTACTCTCCTTACAATCTCATTTTTATTAATATTTGCTATACAAATATATACATATGCATATATTCTGTTTTTACTTATTTACTTGTCTCACTGTATAGAAAGGAGTATGGATTGTTTCATTCTCTGTACTTGTACTTTTAACACCTAGTATAGAGCTTGCCACACAGTAGCTACTTAATAAATACTTAAGAGATTGTTGGAGGATTGAGGGAGGGAAAGGGACAAAACAAGCAATTATGTAACTCTTACTCTGTGCCAGGCACTGGATTAAGTGCTTTACAAATATTATCTAATTTGATCCTCATAATAATCCTTAGGAGTAATGCTGTTATTATATTCAAGAAGTCAAGTAACTTTCCCAGGGCCGTAAAGCTAGTAAATGTCTCATGTTGAATTTGAATTCAAGCTTTCCTGTAACCAAGGCCAGTGATCTTTTCAGTGCACTACTACCTGCCTAATATTGAGTATGATGGTTGTAGCTGTAAGTCAGAAACTAGAATATAATAAAGAACCTTCCTTCCCTTTATCCAATTAAATAGTCAATCAATAATTATTTGTGGAAGAACTTCTATGAGATACATATTTTAGTGTATATGTTTTAGAGGACAAAATAAATATTAAACACGGTCTCCATGCATAAGGATCTTAAGTGAAAAGAAAGAGAAAATGCCTAGAGTCAGAAGAAGATAGAACTAAAGAAATTATTCTTAGCAAAATAGTTTGGGGAAACAGAACAAAAAACAAACAATTTATTTTTTAGGAGAGGTAAGGCTCAAACCACTGGCATTGTTTTGTTTCAATGCTTAATTCACTCTGCATTCAAGATGCAAATATAATCATTTGAATGCAATTTTCCTTCTTCTAATGTAATATAGTACTAAATTTTGCAATGCAGACCGAGAATGGAACAAATCATTAAAAAATACTAACTTTCCAGTACAGTTATAAAGATAAAGAAATTCAAAAAAAAGAGCACACATTGAGAATTACTCATCGAGGCTAGTTTTTCAAAACCTCTGTATACTTTTCTTACAAATCTTAGATTAGTTGAACCCATGTTTTTACAATTTCATTTTATTTACAAAAACAGGTTGTATGCCAACCTCACTGCATAACCAATCATTCATATGGTCTCAAAATAACATTTAATCCTGAGCCCTACTGCCCAATATTCCACCACTTAACCTTTTCCTCACAATAAATATGTTCCACAGGTCAGCAAATAAGGTAAAACTGATTCAAGTATCCACATCAACTCTCCAGTTATTATTAGGTAAATCCTAATGCCACATCATATCTAGTGCTATCCAGAAGATCACTTGAGGACTCATATTTATGGGTCGGTATTAGAAAGAATCCAACTCCTTTTCCTTTTTTACTTTGGTTGAGAGAATGAATTTCATAGGATGAGTAGGAAGATATGTTTGTATCAAATGCATTAAAGTTTTCATTAGCTAATCTTTCCCTCCCTTTAAAGGCTATTTTTCAAACTCTTCTATTTGAATTGTTGTCCTTACCATCTTTCCAAGTCATACAGTGTGTCATGATAATCCTGATGGTATGAGGATCTGAAGCTGGATAAAGTGAGTGAGTCCTAAGTGAAACACTCAAGTTGTAGTAGTGAATCCCAAAGGATCCCCCACAGCAGTAGCTGCTACTAAATATGGAGGATCTGCTGTACCCAAACTCCAGATATAGCAGTGTTCCAGAGTATCCTGCCAGTCAAAGAATCTGCTGTTTGAATTATATAGATACTTGTCTATCCGACTCTCTGGCCTCAATCAGATAACTCTTGATGGACTGCAAATTAAGCCTTGATATGAATGATACACTTCACCTCTTCCCTTCTAATATCCCAAAGATGTAATCACTAAACTCTAGGATTATAGAGGAAGCCCAGTTTATGGTAAGTTTGAAAATTGATTGCTAATAGGCTTAGGGAAGGGAAGCAGGTAATGGCTGGGAAGAAGGGAAACAAGAAGTCTTTAAATAGCTAAGGCTAATGATGTTTTGATGATATCTGGATTGATGATAATCAGGGTTGCCAGTTGGTCTGATTGGGCCAGACTGGCCCCAACCTAGATCAAGGCTGCTGATAACTGTTGCTGTTTCTTCTTGATGGTTAATTGTGGTTCAGGTTATATTAGAATCAAGTTGATTCAGGATCAGGGACTGATGAAATTGATTAGTACAGGTTGCTGGTTTAATAAACTCACCTCAGGCTTACCCTCACCAAACCCAATCTCAAAATTGATATCTCTTCTCAGTTTAAATCCTTCCTTTCATATCTGAGCTGCAACTTCAACTCCCATGGCTCTTGCCAGCTCAGTTCATTCTATATTCTAATCAGTTTATTAATCAAGTCCATCATCTTGATTTCCACATGGCTGTGCAATTCATCATTACAAGTGTCAAAACTCAGTTTTATTATTATTTTCTTGCTCTGAACCACATTATATATCCCTCAATTGCCAAATCGGGTTGTTTTTACCATCACAACCTGTCTCACTTCTGTCACTTTCTCTCCATTCACAGAAACCACTCTAGTTCCATTCCTCCTTTTTTTTGGCATGGGTAACTGCAATGGCTTCCTAATTTGCTTCTTCCTTCAATTTTCCCCCTACTGCAGTCTATCCTCAAAGCAACTGCCAAAGTAGCTTTTCTTAAATGTATTCTTGAATAGAAGACATTACAAAATATTTACTGTGTTCTAGGCATTATGCTATTCAGTGAAGATATGATGACAAATACATACTCCATTTCTTCAAAGTGTTCCTAGTCTAAGGAAGATTATATCATGTAAATACCTTGGAAATACAAGATATATACAGTATACATGAAAGGTAATTTCAGACAGAAGACATCATCAGTTGGGTCTGGGATAGGAAATAAATACAGAAGTAGGGAATAGTGTTAGGGTTCAAAATGGGTGGCCTCCAGAGGAACACACGAGACAATGCAATCAAAGCAGGAGAAAGCTTTATTGCCAGTGCGCTCTGGGGGAACTCAGCAAGAGAGTCCCCTGGGGTGCATTCAGAAGAGGGAATATATATGTTTCTAGGATATAGGTGCCTTTGTCTTAGGGTTAGCTAATAGCAAGACAGAGGGAGTAGGGATGTTTCCAGGTGCCACAGGATATGATTCTTAATCTTCAAGGCTGTTCTGTCTAGGAATCTTCAAGGCTGTTCCATCTAGGGGAGGAGTTGTGGCCCTGGGGCTGTCAGCCAGGAGTTGTGTCCCTGGGACTGCAAGTCAGAGATTACTGCCGAGCTTGAGCCAGGCATGACGTTATCCAAACCCCCCTGCTTAATTGCCAAGTTTAGCTTTTTGGCTATAATATTCTTTCTTATAAGCTATAATATTTCTATAAGCTATAATATTTCTATAAGCTTTTTTGGCTATAACAATAGGAAAGGCATTCTGCTGAAAGTGGAATTTGAACTTAAACTTATAGGAAGCTAGGAAAAACAAGAGGCAAAGTTAAGGAAGAGAGCATTACAAGCATGGTGGGTGGGAAAAGGTAGGGGACTATGTATGTCAGGGAATAGACATTTTAAAAAAGCAGAGTCAAAAGATTGAATAGAAAATTAAATGAATAGTATAAAGGTGAATGTCACTGGATGGTAAAGTGTAAAAAAAATGGAAAAGTAGGAAAAGAGCTAAAAAATCCACAAACTACCAAATGAACAAAGTCTAATGGTTTTTGATGAAACTATTGTTTAAAGTCCTTTGCAATCTGTAACCAAGATGTTTTAACAGCCTTATTATACTTTTAATCTATGTATTCCAAAGTAAACTTACTTTTTCATCTTGCTGTTTTTCATGCTCATGCATAAAAGAAAGCTAAAATATATAAACATGAATAAGATATAAAAGACAATGTCATCCACTATTCAGATACATAAAAAGATAGATTAATAGGTTTGGGTTTAAGGTTTTTGGTAGAATTAAAATCAAGGAAAATTTATTCTTGTTTGATTCTTGTTTGATTGTAGATGGTATAGCAGCTTCGGAGAAAGTTTTTGAGTTCCAGTGTCCACCCAGCCCCTTATTATCAGAGAGATATGAGGAAGGAAGTGCTTGTTTGGGGTGCCTGGATAGAGGAGCAGGGCATGCAAAAAATATCCTTAGGGCTGGGAAGAGAGGGAATGGAGCAATTCCCCCTGTGCTGGAGGCAGCATACCTGCCAATACTTTGCCAAAGCTGGTATATGGTATCTCCATAAAGAGAAGAAAAGTCCTAATATTTTCTGGCTGTTCTGCTCTATTATTGATTATTGCATTAAATATATTTTAATTAAAATTATTTTTAGAAAAGAAATACCTATTTGTCTAGTCATATTGATCAGGATAACTAAAGAAATAATTATTAAAATAAAAATATTTGTCATTCTTTTAGCCCCACTAGGAAATACCTTTTTTCCCTGTAAAGTAGCAGAACGCATTAAATCTCATTGACCTCAAAGCAAAAAGAAATCTAAAAATTATTATTGATGAGGTTAAATACCTTAGGATGTTACTTATTAAATTATTCATCTCAACCTTTAAAATTTCAATTTCATGTATATTATGTAATGATATTATATAATGAGAATTAAAATTTAGTACAGTATTATGAGTATATAATTTTATATATATATATATATATAATTTGGGGTGCATATTCAGAATACTTTACCAATACTAGAGTATTATGAAAAAAAGTTTGAAGGCTATTGACAATTAAACAACATTATTAATAAATATTTAAGTATGAAATTGAATATGTGGCATCTAAGTCATTTAAGGAAATACTAAATCAATTGTAAAAAAATTATTGATAGTGATAGAGTCACTGGAAAGGACATTCATAAACTATTTAAAGAGAAAGAAAAAATTGAAAGATACACAAATGAAGAATATAGAGCTGATTTAGAAGTTTTTTTCCTTCCTTTAACAAGACTTTTTCCTAATATAATATAATTTTCTTAAGAGTAGGTATTGTTTCAAGTGTGTCCTTATATTCCTAGAATATAGTAGAGAAGGCAGAAAAAATAAGAGAGGAAAAAAGAGACAAAGAAACAGACAATCAAATACAGGGACAGAGAAACTGGGACAGATAGAGAAGAAAGGATAAAATAGGTAAATGGGCATGAAGGTAAAACCTCTGGAAATAAACTGACTTGAAAGTAATGTAAGCAAAACAAATTATAAGGCCAAAGTGTTTACTTCAAAAACTAAAAAAGAAAAAAAAAAGATATTCTATTTTCTCATTTGTGGAAGGTCCAATGAGTATGATTAAAGACATGCATTTTGGGGATAAAGAAACTGATGCTCCCAGAAGTCCGAGAGGTAATTTCTACTCTGAAGATCTAGTTTCAAATCATAATTCTGTTATTTACATTTGCATGACTTTGGAATTGTCACAATCTCTATAGATCACAGTTTGGTCATCTATAAAATTACTTTGCTGAATTATATATTATATAAGAGCCCTTCCCCTTAGGGGATATCATTAATATTCAAAGAAGTGGGAGAAAGGAAAAATAAATACAAAATAAATTTTATCCTAAAGTAAACAGGAATTTATTTGGTGCCGTTAGTCACAAGGAAAAAAAAATGAATGTTATAAAAATCAGATTAAAAAGAAATAAGTGGATGAAAATGTCTATGAAAAAATGTGAAGGGAATAAATCTGAAATCTAATAAAATGAAAGAGAATTGATGAATCAGTAAGAAATAAGTTGTAAGAGTTTTCTAATTATTAGTCTAAACTAGGGGTAGAAAAAACTACAACCTATTTGCCAATTTATGCCTAGCACATCTTTCTGCATAGTTTCCAAGCTATTTTTTAAATTGGATTTTAATATAAAAACAGGCAATGAGTATTTGGCCAAAGGGCTAATGAAATTTGTCATTGAGACTTGATTGGTGCATGGAACTAGGCTGTAATCCAATGATGTGGCTTCATAATGGCATAAGGTATATAACTATATCTATAAATCCAACTTTTTAACCTTAAATTTATGCTACTTCTTTACAAATTAATACATTTTATTACCCAGGCATGCTTCCATATAAAGACTATTTCAAATGAACAGTTTCCTTCTTTATATTTAAGTCTTTCACCCATTCTGAATTTATCTTGGTGTAGGGTGTGAGATGTTGATCTAAACCTAATCTTTCCCATATTGTTTTCCAAATTTCCCAGCAGTTTTTGTCAAATAGTGGATTCATGTCCCAAAAGTTGGGCTCTTTGGGTTTATCATATACTGTCTTGCTGATGTCATTTACCCCAAGTCTATTCCACTGATCCTCCCTTCTGTCTCTTAGCCAGTAGCATATTGTTTTGATGACCACTGCTTTATAGTATAGTTTAATATCCGGTACTGCTAGGCCACCTTCCTTTACATTTTTTTTCATTATTTCCCTTGATATTCTGGTCCTTTTGTTCTTCCAAATGAACTTTGTTATAGTTTTTTCTAATCCAGTAAAAAAGTTTTTTGGTAGTTTGATAGGTATGACACTAAATAGGTAAATTAATTTTGGTAGAATGGTCATTTTTATTGTTAGCTCGTCCTATCCATGAGCAATCAATGTTTTTCCAATTGTTTAGATCTAGTTTTAATTGTTTGGAAAGTGCTTTATAGTTGTGTTCCTATAATTCCTCTGTTTGTTTTGGCAGACAGATTCCTAAGTATTTTATATTTGTCTAAGGTGATTTTAAATGGTGTTTTGTGGGAAGCCAATAAGAGAATAGATAAAAATAGATAAAAATCTGAGACTCCTCTTTTGGCCCCATTTTGTGATCCTTGTGATTTCTTGTTGAAAAGTATTGTGACCTTATTGAAAACCTTTAAGTTCCTAAAGGAATGCTGCTGCCTGTTATAGCCAAGGCCAAGATACTCCCCAACTTGGGTTTCTGATAAGAACCTAGTCAAAATTCAGCCTTGGCCTTGGTCTATTCTAAAGCCACTGTTTTGGGTTTTGATGTGACATAATTTGTAACTTCTGCACAACTGCAAAGTTTTGGGGGGGGGTTCTTTTGTGTGAAATGAGTCTTGAAACATATATAATAAACTCCATGCTCCTGGAGCCAGAGCTGGAAGCATGAGGTAAAAGACAACTCCCTTGTCCTGTCCTTATTTCCTTATCAACTAAACTGTCCTTATCAGATTATCAGAGGTGATAAAGAGATCTCCACAGTGTTTCTCTTTCTACTTCTTGCTTCTGTGATGTGCTGGAAATATATAGAAATGCTGATGATTTATGTACATTTATAGTTATCCTGCAACTTTGTTAAAGTTGTTGATTATTTCTATTAGCTTTTTAGTTGATTCTCCAGAACTTTTTAAGTAGATCATCATATCATCTGCAAACAGTGATAGCTTAGTTTCCTCATTGCCCATTTTAATACCTAACAATTTCTTTTTCTTCTCTAATTGCTACTGCTAGTGTTTCTAGTACAATATTAAATAATAGAGGTGATAATGGGTATCCTTGTTTCACTCCTGATCTTATTGGGAAGGCTTCTAATATATCCCCATGACATATGATGCTTGTTGATGGTTTTAGATATATACTGTTTCTTATTTTTAGGAAAGGTCCTTCTATTCCTATACTTTCTAGAGTTTTCAATAGGAATGGTTATTGAATTTTGTAAAAGGCTATTTCTGCATCTATTGAGATAATCATGTGATTTCTGTTGGTTTGCTTATTCATCTGGTCAATTATGTGGATTGTTTTCCTACTATTAAACCATCCTTGTATTCCTGGTATAAATCCCACTTGATCATAATGAATAACCCTCGTGATCACTTGCTGGTGTATTTTTGCTAGTATTCTGTTTAAGATTTTTGCATCTATGTTCATTAAGGAGATTCACATGTAGTTTTCTTTCTCTGTTTTTGATCTACCTGGCTTTGGCATCAGTACCATATTTGTATCATAAAAGGAATTAGGTAGAACTCCTTCTTTGCTTATTATGTCAAATAGTTTGTATAGTATTGAAATTAGTTGTTCTTTGAAGGTTTCATAGAATTAATTTGTGAGTCCATCTGGTCCTGTGGATTTTTTCTTAGGCAGTTCTTTAATTAGATTGACACGTACTTTGTCAATTTTGTTTGTTTTTTCAAAGTACCAGCTTCTAGTCTTATTTATTAATTCAATAGTTCTTTTACTTTTAATTTTATTGATTTACGCTTTAATTTTTGCAATTTCTAATTGGGTTTTTAGCTGTGGATTTTTAATTTGTTCCCTTTCTGGTTTTTTTTAATTTGCATGACGAGTTCATTGATCTTTGCCCTCTCTAATTTGTTAATATATGCAGTCAAGGTTATAAATTTCCCCCTGACTACTGCCTTAGCTGCACCCCACAGAGTTTGGTAGGATTTCTCATCATTGTCATTCTCTTCAGTGAAATTACTGATTGTTTCTATGATTTCTTCTATAACTGGCTGGTTTTGGAGAATCATATTATTTAATTTCCAATTAGTTTTTGGTTTGCCTGTCCATGTGCACTTACTAATTATTATTTTTATTACATTATAATCTGAAAAGTTACATTTATTATTTCTGCTCTTTTGCATTTGTTTGCAATGTTTCTATACCATAATACATGGTCAACCTTTGTGAATATACCATGTGCAGCTGAAATAAAGGTGTATTCCGTTTTGTCCCTAGTTATTTTTCTCTGCATATCAACTAAATCTAATTTTTCTAGGATTTCATTTACCTCTCTTATCTATTCTTATTTATTTTTTTGTTTGATTTATCTAGATCTGAAAGAGGAATATTTAGGTATCCCACTACTATGGCTTTACTCTCTATTTCCTTCTTGAGCTCTGCCAGTTTCTCCTTTAGGAATTTGGATGCTATACTATTTGGTGCATACATGTTGAGTAATTTTATTTCCTCATTGTCTATACTGCCTTTCATCACGATGTAATTACCTTCCCTGTCTCTTTTAATCAGATCTATTTTTACTTTGGATTTGTAAGAAATCATGATTGTCACTCATGCCTTTTTTTCCCTCATTTGAAGCCCAAAAGATTTTGCTCCACCCCTTGACCTTAAACCTGTGTATGTCCACCCATCTCATATGTGTTCCTTGTAGACAACATATGGTAGGATTTTGTTTTCTAATACACACTGCTATTTGCTTCCTTTTTATGGGTGAGTTCATCCCATTCACATTCTGACTTATAATTATCAGTTGTACATTTGCTGACATTTTTGTATCCTCTCCTAGTTCTACTCCTTCTTACGCTATTTCCTTTTAAACCAGTGGTTAGTTTTAGACCAGTCCCCCTTGTCCCCTCTCTTGATTTCCTTCCCTTTCCATCCCTTCCCTTATTATTCCCCTCTTTTTATTTTTTAAGGTCTAATGAATTCCCTCCTACCTCTCCTCCCCTCCCTTTTTTTGACCTCCTCACTCCCCTGCTGCCCTTGGTTAATCCCTTCTGACTTTGTCAGTAGGGTTAGATAGAATTCTATATACCAATGGATATAGCTACTATTCCCTCTCAGGATTAATTCTGCTGAGAGTAAGGTTTAAATAGTACCTCTTAATGCTAGCTTCCTCTCCTTCTTAGAATAGTATTCATCCCTTCCCCTTCCCATGCTCTCCTTAGGTGGTATAAAATATCCTATTTTCTTATTCAAGTTTCTCTTGATGTCCCCTACTATTCACTCCCCTCTTTTTTCCCCCACCCATCTCATCTTAGATCATTTAGTGCTCCAACCTCTCCCTGTGAATTATTCTTCTAATAACTCTAACAGTGAATACAGTTTTTGAAAATTACACATAACATTTCTCCACATAGGATACAAATAATTTGATCTTGTTAAAGCCCTTACAGAGGCAAATTTAAAAAGAGTTTTCTTTCTTTCCCCTGTTTCTTATTTACTTTTTCATGTTTCTCTTGGTTTTTTTGGTTGGATATCAAACTTTCCCTTTAATCCTGGTCTTTTTTGTGCAAATACTTGGAAATCTGTCTTGTTGAATGCCCATACTTTCCCCTGGAAGTATATAGTCAGTTTTGATGGGTAGGTGATCCTTGGTTGTAGAGCCAGTTCTCTTTCCTTTCTGAATATCATATTCCAAGATTTGCAGTCTTGTAGTGTGGAGGCTGCTAGATCCTGTGTGATCCTGATTGGTGTTCCTTGATATCTGAATTGTCTCTTTCTGGCTTCTTGTAATATTTTTTTTCATTTACTTGGAAGTTCTGAAATGTGGCTATTATATTCCTGGGTATTGTCTTGTTAGGGTTTAGTGTAGAGGGCCATCTATCGATCCTTTCAGTGTCTATATTGCCCTCTTGTTGTAGAACTTCAGGGCAGTATTGCTGAAAAATTTCTTTTAGTATGGAGTCCAAATTTCTATTAATTTCTGCTTTTTCAGGAAGACCAATGATTATCAAATTGTTTCTTCTAGACTTGTTTTCTTGGTCTATTAACTTCTCATTGAAATATTTCATATTTCCTTCTATTTTTTCAGTCTTTTGACTTTGCTTTATTGATTCTTGTTGTCTTGTGAGATCATGGTTTTCAGGTAACGTCTTTTGCTTTTCCTTTTCAATCTGGTCTAGCTGGTTCTTCAAAGCTTTCAGCTGGTCATTTCTGGTCTTTAATTTGCTTATCAATTAATTTGGTTTCTGAGCAAAATTGTGCCTTTTATACTGTTATTTTCTTGCCAGATCTCTTCCATCTTTCTCATGAGCTCAGATTTGAACTCTTCAAGATGTTGTGACCAATTTCATTTTTTGGGGAAGGTTTGGATGTGTTTAAATTGTTGTCCTCCTCTGTTTTCTGGGGTTTTTTTCTGTGCAAAAGTTATCGAGTGTTAAAGTTTTTTTCTTTGTCTTCTTTTTTATTTCTTGAGCTTTGCTTGGCATCATTGTGCTTTATTCACCAGAAGTCTGAGTATGGCAATCTGATTCTCTTTGTATGGTGTTAAGGAGCAGTTTTAATCTGAGGCTACTTTGTGAGTCTCCTGGTTTCTCTGGGGACCCTCCTGGGGTCTCATGTCTAGCTGTTTTCAGGGTCAAGCCACTGTGTTCCTAGCCAGCTGCCTACAGCCTTGAACTTGGCCCACATTTGCTCCTCTACCTGGGGTTTTCTCCTGAGTCTGAGTGAGCTTGGCGCTACTGCTGCCTCTCTCAGGCCCACTCCAGTGTCCAACATCAGAGTTTTCCAGACTCCTGGGGTCTCTTGTCTAGCTGTTTTCAAGGTCAAGCCCCCATGGTCCTAGCCAGCTGCCCAGAGCCCAGAACTTGGCCCATGATTGCTCCACCACCTGAAGTTTTCCCCCTGAGTCTGAGTGTGCTGGGCCCTGCTGCTGCCTCTCTCAGCCCCACTCCAGTGTCCAAGGTCTGAGTTTTCCAGCCACCTGGTGTTTCAGATCTTGCTGCTCTCAGGGGCAAGCTCCTAGTGGTGCCAGTTAGCTGCCAACGAGCTAGATTTTGTGCCCCTGCTGGCCCTAACTCTGTAGTGCAGCCTCTGACTCTGGTAGGGTGAGTGGGGTGGGGTAGGTGTGATCTGCTTGTGTTTTGTTGGGAGCTATTTCCCCCTGTATGGTGGGGAAGTGCCCAAATCCCACATACCTTCAATACTGTTCCCTATTTTGGGGTCGCTTCTTTCATCTGGATTTTGTTTTCTTTTCCTTTGGAGGTATGCTATATCTGTTTGTAAAGAGAGAAAGTCACCCTGCCTCTACTCTGCCATCTTAACCTGGAAGTCAATAGTCATTTATTAGCTTATTTTATATACATACATACATACATACATACATAAATACATATGTATGTATGTATAGTACTGTTTCTTTTTTTCTGTTTAGCAATGCTATGCCACCTTCTATATGTCAGGTACTGTGCTTAGCACTTTAAAAATATTATCATATTTGATTCTTACAATAGCCTCAAGAGCTAGGGATTCTATAAGGGTGATTTGATAACACAGTTTTAAGCATTTGCTATAGCTTGTACAAAAGCATGGATACATGTTGCATTAGGAGAATAGCAATTTCCAATTTGGCTGGAACTAAAAGTTAACAAAAGGGGGTAATCTGCAATATGAATATAAAAGTAGACAGAAGCCAGATTGTGAAGGGTTTACATGTAAGAGACAATCATATTTTATTGTGGAGGCATTTGAGAACAACTTCTTGAGATGGGCACAATTTAAAGAATATTAATTTGAGTGAGGTATAGAGAAAAAGAAAGGGTTCTCTTAAGAATGAAATTGTATAGGTATATGGTATATGAAATTTATATAGGATATGAGATATTAGTCTATACCTAGATTCTGCCATACTGTTTTTTAATTTCCCCATCTGTTTTAGTTGAAGAGCGAGTTCTTAGTCCAAAATCTGGGATCTTTGGTTTTATCAAACACTAATTTGCTAAGTTCATTTAAACATATATGTTGTGTAATTGAATCAACTCCATTGATCTACCATTCTATTTCTTAGCCAGTATCAGTTTTTTTTGATTATTGCTTCTTTATAGTAAAGTTTGAGATCTGGTACTGATAGTCTCCTTCCTTCACATTTTTTAAAATTGGTTCTCTTGATATTCTTAAACTTTTGTTCTTTCATATGAATTTTGTTATTATTTTTTCTAATTCTTTAAAATAATTATTTTGTAATTTGATTGGTATGACACTGAATAAATAAATTAATTTAGGTTGGATTGTCATTTTTATTATATTAGCTTGGCCTATCCATGAGCAATTAATACTTTTCAAATTGTTTAGATTTCATTTTATTTATGTGAAGATTATTTTGTAATTGCATTCATATAATTCCTGTATTTGCCTTGACAAGTGAATTCCCGGGTATTTTATATTGTCTGGTATGATTTTATTCATTTATTTTTAAATATATATTTTTAAAATAAAAACCCTTACCTTTCGTCTTGGAGTCACTATTATGTATTGGCTCCAAGACAGAAGAGGGGTAAGGGTTAGGCAATGGGGGTTAAGTGACTTGCCTAGGGTCACACAGCTGGGAAGTGTCTGAGGCAATATTTGAACCTAGAACCTCCCATCTCTAGGCTTGGCTCTCAATCCACTGAGCTACCCAGCTGTCCCCTCTAGTATGAATTTTTTTTTTAATTTTAAACCCTTAACTTCTGTGTATTGACTTATAGGTGGAAGAGTGGTAAGGGTAGGCAATGGGGGTCAAGTGACTTGCCCAGGGTCACACAGCTGGGAAGTGTCTGAGGCAGTATTTGAACCTAGGACCTCCCGTCTCTAGGTCTGGCTCTCAATCCACTGAGCTACCCATCTGCCCCTCTAGTGTGATTTTAAAAGGATATATCTTTCTAACTCTTGCTGCTTCTTAGAAAGTGCAATATTGTATTCTTCTAGAATATTTAAAATTAATAATGTAGAAAACGTAGAAAGAACCCAACCAAATACCTCCAGAGAATAATGTGATCTCCTCTATGGTCTCATTTTTTATAGTCCTTTTCCATGTCACTTCCTTTCCCTGGGTGCTGGACTATCACATCTTATGAACCAATCAAAGTCTCTCTGATCTGGACCCATAACTCTTAGTTCTGGGTCATGTTCTTGGTCCTCTTAAATTGTGACCTCTGTTTGGAGTGTTCTAGCCACATTAATGGGCCAGCTTGCACAAGCAGAAAGTTCACAATCCTGGAAGGAAGGGGTTCCCTTTACACATGTTGATGGACTTTTTGTTAATATAAAGAAATGTTAATGATTTAGATGAATTTATTTTGTATCCTGCAACTTTACTAAAGTTATTATTTCTACTAGTTTTTAATTTTCTTTCAGATTTTTGAAGTAAACCATCAAATCATATACAAAGAATGATGGTTTAGTTTCCTCATTGCCTACTTTAATTCCATCAATTTCTTTTTGTTTCCTTATTGCTAAATCTAGCATTTCTAATACAATATTAAATAATAGTTGTAATAATAGGCATCCATGCTTCACTTTTGATCTACCTTTGAAAGGTTTTGAACTTTATTCATATCACAGATGATACTTGTTGAAGGTTTTAGATAGATATTGCTTATTATGGCAAGTTGTGTTTTAAGTAGTTCATTCTGGAAGTGATCTGTGGATTCTTTCAATTTCTAGTTTATTCTCTTTTTCAAGAATATCTTGGCAATTTTTTTGATAATTTCTTGTATTAAGATATCCAAACTTTTTTTCCCTTTGTTTCTTTGTTTCTTTCTTTTTTCCCTTCTTTCTTGTTCTCTCTCTCTCTCTGTCTCTGTCTCTCTCTCTCTCTCTCCCTCCCTCCCTCTCTCCTTCCCTCCCTCCCTCCCTCCCCTTTCCCCCTCTGGATCTATTTTCAAGGTCAGTTTTTTTAATGAGATATTTCACATTTTCTTCTATTTTTTCCATGCCTTTAATTTTGATGTGTTTTTTAAAATTTTTAATTGCCTAATTTAAAATTTTTTTCCATGGTTATATGACTCTTCTTCTTTACCTCCCCTCCTATTACCCCCCTCCAATAGCCAATGTGCAATTCCACTGGGTTTTACATGTGTCATTGATCAAGATCTATTTCCATATTATTGATGTTTGCACTAGGGTGATAGTTTAGAGTCTACATTCCCAATCATATTCTCATTGACCCATGTAATCAAGGACTTATTATTCTTCTAAGTTTTTGCTCCCACAGTTCTTTCTCAGGATGTGAATAGCATTCTTTCTCAATTGTCCCTCAGAAATATCTTGGGTCATTGCATTGCTACTGGTAGAGAAGTCCATTACATTTGATTGTGCCACAGTATATCCGTTTCTGTGTATAAAGGTCTCCTGATTCTACTCTTTTTACTCTGCATTAATTCCTGGAGGTCATTCCAGTTCACATGGAATTCCTCCAGTTCATTATTCCTTTTAGCACAACAGTATTCCATCACCAACAGATACCACAATTTGTTTAGCCACTCCCCAATTGAAGGGCATCCTCTCATTTTCCAATTTTTTGCCACCACAAACAAGGCAGCCATAAATATTTTTTGTTCAAGTCTTTTTCCTTATTATCTCTTTGGGGTATAAACCCAGCAGTGGTATGGCTAGATCAAAGGGCAGGCAGTCTTTGTAAGTACTTTGGGCATAGTCCAAAATTGCCATCTAGAATGGTTAGATCAATTCACAACTCCACTAGCAATGCATTAATGTCCCTATTTTGCCACATCCCCTCCAACATTTATTACTTTCCTTTACTGTCATGTTAATCAATCTGCTGGTTGTGAAGTAGTACCTCAGAGTAGTTATGATTTGCATTTCTCTAATTATAAGAGATTTAGAACACTTTTTCATGTGCTTATTGATAGTTTTCAGTGCTTTATCTGAAAATTGCCTATTCATGTCCCTTACCTATGTATCAATTGGAGAATAGCTTGACTTTTGTACAAGTAATTTAGCTCCTTATATATTTGAGTAATTAGACTTTTGTCAGATATTTTTATTATAAAGATTTTTTTCCAATTTCTTGCTTCCCTTCTAATTTTGGTTAATGCATTGTTTCTTGATGTCTCCTAAAGTTAATAGCTTCCAATTTCTTGACTTTAATTTTTAAGAGATGATTTTCTTCTCTCAATTTTGAGCCTCCTTTTTGATTTTTTTCTTGCATTGTTTTCATTTCTCTTCCCAATATTTCTTCTGTCTCTCTTAATTGGTTTTTGAAATCCTTTTTGATTTCTTCTAAATCTGAATCCAATCCATATTTTTTGTGGACTTTGTGTGTGTTTCCTTTGCTTTCACTGTCCCTTTTTTTAGCTGTGCCTTGCTCTTTGAATACATAAAAATATTCTATTCTATTGTTAGTTATGTTTTGTTTGTTTGCTCATTTTCACAGCCTTTTTCTTGATGTTCACTTTTTTTTAAAGGTGGATCTTTTTTTTTAAAGGTAGGTATCCTCTGAGAGGATAGGGTGCTCTCTTAAACTTCAATTCTTCTTTGGCCTTATTTCTGGATTTCTACAAGTTTCTTTTCTTCCAAAATAGTATGATGACCTGTAATATGGGAACTCTTAGAGCTACCTCCCACTGCTCATTCAATCACCCCCAGAGACTGCTGATAGTTCAAATTCTAGCCTAAGTTTTAGATGAAGGCTTTTGGTCTCACTCTGGGCTTGATCATGTCAGGCACACCGCACACAGCAGACTGCCTTGCACAGGGTTTCCTCTTTGAGCTTTGGCAAAAGCTAACCAGGATTTCACAAGCCAGAACCTGGAACAGTAGATATGGCTTGGGGAGTTCTTGCTGTTGATTTGCTCCTTTCTCCTTGCTGTACCATCCTGTTGACTGTCCTGTCCTCTCACCCTCATGCCCCAGACACTCTATGCTCATCTTTCAAGTCATTCTCTTCATGAAAGTTGTTTCACTTTGTCTCCTTGTTGGTTCTCTCACTCTTGTATTTTTGTGGCATTATTTTAAGATTGGTTGGAGAGGATTCTTATGGTGTTTTTGAGCTTCTCTACTTCTATTCTTGACTCTCTTCTTTCCACATTTGTTAAAAGAGGATATTTCATAGTTTCTTTTGATAGCATTCTATAATTCCAGATTTCATTTTCATCTAAATCATAACTGGTTGTGGTTTTAAATTATGTCAATTAGCAACTCAAGGGTAAAAATTTTTCTTGTATTATAATTGAAGTTTAGCAGGAAAACAGAGAGTGAAAAATAGACAATTTTTTACATATCATATGACTAAAGATGGAAGCTGAAAAGAAATAATAGAGTTTGAAATGTAAAAATTCCATCATTTTCACCTACAGATATCTTATTTTTATGAAAATGAATCATTTGTGATAACAAAGCAACCCTCTTTTTATAAAATCCCCCTTCTTTTTCATTTTCAGGAACTGAGAGTTTTTCATACCAGTTATTTTGAAAATTAATTGTTTTGGTGTAGAACCAAAAGGGAGAGTGTATTCTCACACAACAAACCCCAAAAGGATATTCAGCTGCAAGTAGTAAATTGACAAAGTTGAAAAAGCCTAAATTTAGAAGTATTATCCTTCTGTACCACCAGTTACTGAATGAAAAGATACAGACTGTATGAAGAAAACATATCCTGTCTTTAGCCAAAAGATTATCTTTTCCATACTCCTCCATTTATAATCTACCTGGCAAAATGAAGCAAAATTTAACTTAAGGGATGGTGATTTGTGTGTGTTTTTCAAAATTATGCAACTGGGTCCAACTAGATGCATTAAGCATAAATACTGTGCCAGGAAGACTTAGATTAAAATATCAAATGCCTGGAGTATAAAAAACTGCAAGATTTCTTTTTGTAAGGAGCAGCAGAAGAGTAGTAAGATTCAGATAAAATTATAATAACTCAGGAATGAGATCTAATAATCACACATATCCAAAAACCAAAACACAGGAAATATCCCAATGTATGACTTTCCTATGTTGTTACTTCCCATTGTGACCCTTCTCTCCCAAATCTTATCTGTATCTTTTAGATTTAGTGCACAGTTGAATACTCTGTTTCCTTTTTATTAGTTCCTTTTTAGCTTAGGTCAATGAAGGACTTAAACTCACACAAGAGATATTGAGAAATAAGAACAATTTCAAAGTTTCCATTGCATTATGGTTTCAGTCATTACTAGGAAAAGACTTAAGATTTTGGAAGTACATTTTAATACAACTGCCTCATTTTCTAGAGGAAAAAATCGAAGCCCTAAAGTTAATATAACCTGCCCAGGTTCTCAGCATTTGTTAAGGTAAGAAGTGATGTCTTAACCCAGGATATAAATTCTGATCTAGTTCTCTCTGCTGTACTTTTCCAGTAATCATAATGTAAGAGTTTGAGAGATTTAATTTTTCTTAAATGGTCTCAGCTCACAATGTCACCATATAATAAAGTCATATTCTAAGGTGCTAATGGTAATTAGATGATAATACAAGAAAACTTTTGTGAAGTATGGATACATCATACTCAGAAAAGCTGTAACAAGACTTAAAGAAGAATGCTGCAAGAGATGAAATGAAGACTTCATCTCCTGGAATGGTAATCATTGAAATACCTGATGTTCATTAGAAGAAAGTTGAATTTAATCTATTGCCTTTTAGCTCTACTAACAGTTTAAGAGAGGTAAAAGCTCTTAAGAAGAGTCTGATTCTCTTTGTTACTCATCTGTTTTGAGATATAAAAGTATAAAGGAAAATACATTTTGGTACCTTTTTACCATAAGTATAAGTTTAAGTTAATTAGATGACAGAACATCCTGTGTGATAAAAACTAGATGAGCTTATGTGCATTGCACAAACAACTGGAGCATAGTATTTGGATATGGGCATAACTGTGTCATAACCAGAAATGGAAAACTGATTATACAATGCAAAATCCAGTTGAAATGGGAACTGACTGGGAATGTTTTCACTGCCCAGAAAAGTGACTTGAAAAGTTTCTCTGTTATAGTGTTACAGGAGAGTAGAGTAACATTACATTAATGCCTTTTAAGGGTGATTTTTTATTTAAAACAACAGAAACAAAAAAAAGAAGTTTTAAATGGAAAAATATCCCAAATTTCCTATGTGAGATTCATATTGCAGAGAGGAATTCAAGCTGCAAAGGGAGGTTCAGGCTACAGCTCAGAATTCCAGAGGGCCCCCTGAGAACTCTGAGAGAGGGGGCAGTTAAGGCAGTTAAGAGGGTTGGTGCCTGGGGATTCAAGTAGGCAGGTCACTGGTTTGGGGTCCTGGGTTGCGCTTGTGGCTTGAAGCTTGAATCTGAGCAAAGTCATTTTACTTTCTAGCTGCCAACCTGCTTTACCTTGATTTGACATTCAACTACATCTCAGTTTACCTCTGTTTAGTTATCTAGATATAGAGGAAGAATATTTATAGGGATAGAGAGTAGATTAGCTATGCAAGTTACATTTCCCCTTTTGGGGGGAGGGGCTGCTGGGACATAACAGTTTCAGGGCTTCCCAGACCTTGTCAATCCTTATTTCATCTCTCTTCCTTCCCATCCCCACATATCATTAAACCTTTAATCAATTGGGAGCAGTACCTGCTTATCTTTAGGGAAATACTCACAACTTCCCCAAGCTGAGTTCCTCTTACTTGGTAGCCTTGGGATATATCCTATCCTCTGTGCCTGTGAGCTTCTCAGGCTTCTCCAATATAGTCTTGTGGGGAAATAATTTAGAGAAAGTTATCATCTTTAGGAGTTTTTAGTCTTTCTTAACCTACTGTCTGAGTCCAGAAGATATCAGATCAATCTCCATATTGTAAATGACTTTCTAACTGCTTAGTGGGAAGGGGGAAGAGAAGGAGCACTCAGCAAGATCCTGCCCCTCCCTTCAGTCAAGCCTGTATGTGTGTGTCCCTTCATAGACCAAAGGATCAGAGAGATTTGATCCTACAGACCTCTGTCATCTAACTGCTTCCCAAATACAACACCTAGTACCATGAAAATTAGGATAGTCATTCATTGAAATGTATTCATTGAAACTACTGAATTTCAACTTATATTGTTAAATTAAACTTAATTCTCTAAAGCGGCTATCACAAAATAGGAAATAACCATAAGATCCCTCTGATGCTTACAATACATGATGGACAATTCTAAAGCAAGGAAGTTTCTATATTTGAATCAACCAGAGCTATCCTAAGTGTATATTTTTGTTCAATAGCCTTCTCCTATAATAACTAGGTAAATAGATATTTTGCTGAACAAAGAAAACATATTCTCTCATTAGCCACAATATTATATTTTTCCAGACTCTTCCATTTATAAACTGAAGAGCAAAAGAAATATTTTTTTTACCAAGGAAAGAGATAGTATGTAGATTTCTAAATCATGAAACTGGATCTTTCAAACAGCCTATTCCTATGTAAATTTATTCAGATATTAAAAAGAAACTATCAGGGTACTGGGCCCAGCTAGGGGGAGAACTAATTGCTACTTTATCATCAGTAAAGACCATAAAGGGAGATGGTCCATGAAGGGATCTAGGATATCATAACATGATGTCTAGAATTATTTTACCATAAGAATATCAGTGATCCTAATTCATATGTCCTACTGCTAACATATTTATTTATTTGTAATATTTTTCCATGCCTACATGATTCATAATTTTCCCCACTTCTCTTCCCCCCCCCGGGAAGCTGACAAACAATTCCACTGGGTTATACATGCATCATTGTTCAAAACCTATTTCCATGTTATTCATATTTGCAACAGAGTGATCATTTAACCCTAATCATATCCCCATTGAACCACATGATTGATCCTATGTTTTTCTTCTGCACTTCTGTTTCCATAGTTCTTTCTCTGGGTGTGAATAGTGTTCTTTTTCATAACTTCCTCTGGATTGTCCTGGATCATTGCATTGTGTTAAGATGATAATAACAGATAGTTTGGAGAAGCAGATAAATGTGTCAGGGCCAAATAGAGCTTTAAGTCAAGAGCCAGAGATTGACAGGCTTCAGTGAGGGAAAAGGAGGGGGCTAAACACTCCTGGCTCTCAAACCCCTTCCCCTCTAACTGCTTCTGCTTCAGTTGGTAATAAAGACAGGAATAAGATTCTTCTGGTAAGTTTCAGTTATGGCTGAAACCCCAATTGATGTTCCTTTTCTTAAATTTATATTCCTCACAGGTCAGTATGATGAGTATAGAGAAATTAGTTATCTAATAGTTGAGGACAGAGGAGATCTTCTTAAACTGGCAGCCAACAGGATTCAAACTAAATGTACAGACTGAGTTGTGAGTATCTTTCCCAAATAATTATCAGGCACAGATTTGAAGATAAAGGTTATATTAAGTAATAACAAGGGAAACTAAAAAGGGTAAATGAGGGTTTTAGGATAATGAGAGGAAACCCTGAACTGCTAAGTAGATGCTGCCCTTCCCCCTCTTCTCAAGAGGGGATGAAGCACTTAACTGAAACTGGCTCTCTTACTATTGATAAATATCTTACTCTCTAATCACTAAGTAATTATATAATTATATTAATGAAGAATAGTAATAACAAACAGGCTAACCCTATGAGTAGAAACCACTAGCTTATGCTATAATGGCCACCTCAGGAGAAACCCCAAGTCAGGAGAAGCAAGCAGAGTGTCTGCTCACATCCACTCCCACCAAATAACTGTCTCCAACCCTTCTCAACTGTCCCCTCACCCAAAGTTCTCCAGGGGGGTCCCCTGGAATTCTGGGTGAGGCTATCCCTGTACCTTTGCAGGGATTCCATGCTTTGCATCTCCACACAGCACATTGTTACTACTAGAGAAGTCCATTACATTCAATTGTGCCACAGTGTATCAAACTCTGTGTACAGTGTTCTACTGGTTTTACTTCTTTTACTCTGCATCAATTCCTGGAGATCTTTCCACTTTACAGAGAAATCATCCAGTTCATCATTCCTTTCAGCAAAATAATATTCCATCACCAACAGATACCACAATTTGTTCAGCCATTCTCCTAATGATGGACACCCCCTCACTTTCCAATTTTTTACTGCCATAAAAAGCATGGCTATAAATATTTTTGTACAAGTCTTTTTCCCTATTATTTCTTTGAGGTACAATTCAACAGTGGTATGGCTGGGTCAAAGAACAGGCATTCTTTTAAAGTCCTTTACACTTAATTCCAAATTGCCCTCCAGAATGGTTGGATTAATTCACAACTCCATCCAATACCTACTGCTAACTTTTAAGAAGTATGTGATCACTATATCTCATGAGTACTATGTACAATGGTGTGATGAGAGAAAGTAAGCCAGATTTACAGTATAATAATGATCATGAACTTGTAAAGCTAAATTATTTTATGAATATTAAAAGTACTATATATTAATTGTTCATTGTCACATATTGTCATATAAGTAGAGTTCTTTATCACTGAACAAAATATTGTTAATCAGTGGTAGTAACAGTGATCTTTCCTGAACTCCACTGTAAGCTACTGTCATGTGTTTGACATTTCTACTTGGTCTAGATTTTCCTAGTCTTTGTATTTCCATCTTTATCTCCTTGATTTTTGTTTGGGATTGCAATTTCTTTTTCTGGACCTCTTTAGCACCAATTCATAATTTAAATTCTTTTGATTGTCATTTTAGGACTCAAACTTATAATCCTTTCTAATACTCTTGCTGTCTTATAAGAAAGATTTCCATATATGTCCATTTTTGCTGAATTTTTTCTCTTGCACTTACTATAATTCTACTCAAGTTAGAAAGACAGAATGATGTAGAATAAATAAAGAATGATATTAGTTTTGAATGTTGACTCTGCTACTTAATACTGGTATGATCATTAGCAAGTCACTTTACCTGTGCCTCAGTTTTCTCACCTTCAAAATGAGAGCTTTGGAATACATGATTTCTAAGGCCCCTTACAACTCTACATGATTCTATGACCATTATAGAGTAGTAGATCAATATAGATGTTAACCTTCAGAAAGTTAAAATTATTATACATATTCCCATGAATTTCAGTAAAAGATTTTCATATAGTATGGAAGCAATGTGAAAGAATGAATTAATAGTAATCTAGATGTACAATATTCCCTTCCATATTAATTATTTGGAAAGATTCCTATATTATCTGTTAATAAATTATAGTAGAACTGAACTAAATCTAAATAAAACTGAGAGTGAACATAATATTGAAGCTAAAAAAATCATTCCACAATTCTATTGATAGAACAAACTGATTACATTACTTCCTAAATGAAATCTACAATACTCAAAAGCAAAGGTGACAAATGAATCATCTTTTCTTCATAAACTTCTCACTGCTAAGTTACATATCTATATTAACCAGATTGAATTAAATGCAGTGGAAATGGTTTAGGATCTTGACATCTGTAAGGCTCTGGGTGAAATACTGGGAATACAAAGCTTCAGAACCTGCTGTCTTGGAGCTTATAAACAAATAGGGGACAAAATAAGGCAATTATAGAAATAATTATGGGATAAAGAATCAAATGACAAAGAAGAAATGGGAAAATTCTTTGATAAATTTCGTGATTGAAAAAGATCATATGGGATAGCCATGAGTCAGGAAAGCCATTAGGAGTAAGGCTTGACTTGTCTGCCATATGCTGCTTTTAATTTTCTTCTCAGGTGCCTTTGCTTCAGCTAAAGTGCTTTGCCTGCCCATTGAGTCACAATTGGTGGGAATAACTGCTCCTTTATCCACAGGAGGCAATTACGATGGATAGGGTAGAAGCAGGAATGATTGTCTTCTGGGTTCTATTACTCTTAGGGTTCCCATGCTTTCCAAGAGGAAAGACAAAATAAAATAGGGATGAAAAGGGAAATTGTGAAAGTTACAGTGTGAGAAGCATCCAGGACAAAGTACATGAGTCCAGGTGAAAAAGATGTGATAGAGGTAGGATCAACAGATCATGACGTTCTATTGGTTTGTGGGATAGGGAAAGGGAAGAATAAAAATGATTTCGAGGGTTTAATACTATGTAATTGAAAAGATGGTAGTGTCCTAAACAGTAAAATTAGAGGAAATACCTGGAATTGAGGAGGAAGGGGCCTGAGAAAAGAAAAGTAATCAAAGAGTTGGAAGTAAAGGAGAGCTTTTTGAAGATATCTAAATAAAAGTAATAAATATGTGATAATGGATAGCCTAAAAAAATACGAGAAAAGAGGCAAGGATATAATTTTTGAGGAACAACATAATTTAAGGGATTTGGGATATATGTGGACTCAGTAATAGAGAGAGCAAAAAACTAGTCAATTATGAAGAGAATCAACAACATGGTCAAGAAAGCAAAGCAAGGAGAGATAATATTTTTCACTAGCCATTTTTGTTCAGTCAGTTCTGTCTGATTCTCTGTGACTCTATTTGGGGTTTTCTTGAGAAATGTACTGGTCTGGTTTGCCATTTCTTTCTCTAGAAATTTTACATTTTATAGATGGGAAACTGAGGCAAACCTAATCAAGTGAGAAGTCCAGGATCACACAGCTATTAAGTGTCTGAAGCCAGATTTGAATTCAGTTCTTCCTTACTCCTGACACTGAAAATGATATAAGTAAAAAAATAATCAAAGCAAAATGACCTACTTTTAAATATGTAAATACTTAATTCAAGATTACTCTGAATCTAAGAGGTAGAAAGAAGGTATTCAAAAAGAAATGTGGAAAGGAGATATATAAAATAACCATTGTATATATCTTTATGTATTATACTGTAGAGACTTATTCGTTAATTAAGAGTTCATTAGAAAATAGAGTTAAGTAGCATAATTTATTGATAAATACATGAGAGAGATTAATAAATTGGGTTTCTTTAAATCTAAATGGAATTTTAGAGATGGATGATGGGTAAAAGAGAATTTTCCCAAACAGCTTTGGGAAAGGCAGTTAATACAATGTCTCACTCTCTGGGCTGACCCTGTCCGAGGAAGGATGCCCAAAGAGCAGCTCTGCAAGATTGAAAAATCTCGGTGAATTCACATCAAAAGAGATCATCTATCGGACCAGAGAAGAGAAGGAGATTGTTGGTTGCAGTACCAGTGCAAGCCCCAGCAGGAGCAGAAGAGAATATGCTGTGTGAGTGGAGAGTGTCTGTGGAGGTTCTAAAGCTGTTTGTTCCATCTAAGCAGCAAGTAAGAGAAACCTGATTTATTATTCTTGTTTATAAGGTTATAATTAGAATAGGATAGATAGATAAGGTTTTAGGGGTTTTATATAGATTAGGATGAGAGGTTAGCTTCTACTCAGTCAAAGATGAAGATGGTCTTTGCACACCAGACTGGTTGGGTGGATATAGTAAGATTTTATTACAATAGGGATCTACATAATTATAAGAATTACCCTTCTACTTGTTTTTCCTTTTACTATCCCTTCTTCTTAAATTTTTATAACAACAATATATATATATATATTTCTATAACAACAATATATATATATATACATATATATATATATATATATTTCTATAACTGGCCTGGGCCAGAATTATTAGACTGCTTTAAGAAGCCATCTTTCTCAACAGTCAAATCAACAGCCTGTCCACTCAGCACATAAATATTGGTAAACCCATACTAATACCCACAATCTATAAGGATCAATAATCCTCATAAGAATATATATATATATATATATATATATATATGGCTATTTATATGTGTGTATGCACACATATGTAAAGTGTTTTGCAAACTCTAAAGCGTTTTTCAAACACTTTAGAGTTTGCAAAATACTTTATATATTTTATCTCTTTTGATGTTCCAATAGCATTGGGAGATAGATTCTATTTTCTCCATTTTATATAAGGGGGTAAAATTGAAGCAGAAAGAGATTAAATGATTTGCCCAGGAAAACACAGGTGACTAGGTGCCAAAGAGCAATATCATTATAAGGTCTATATACAAAAGAAAAAAAAGATAAGCAAAAAGGATCTATTTGTAC
>NC_058130.1:300288927-300313112 GCF_016433145.1 Gracilinanus agilis | reverse complement strand
ATATATATATATATATATATATATATGTTTATATCTTGACATTTCATCCTGTACAGTTTGTCAGTGTTCCCTCTAAATAAACTTCTAGTTACCTGTTGATAATAACAATTTTTAATATATGCCAATATCTTCTTTTCTTCTAGGGATACAAATCAATTGAACTTATTGGGTCCCTTAAAGAAAATATTTTTTTTTCTTCCTCCCGTTTTCTCAACTACCTTATGGTGATTCTCTTGAGTTCTGTGTTTAGGCAGAAAACTCTTTGTTTAAGTCTGTTTTTTTCTTTATGAATGCTTAGAAGTCCTCAATTTTATTTAATGATCATATATTCTCCTGAAAAAATATAGTCAGTTTTTCTGGATAGTTTATTCTTGGTTGTAGACTCAGTTCTCTTGCTTTTCAGAATATTATGTTCTATGCCTTCTGGTCTTTCAATATAGATGCATCCAGGTTCTGAGTTATCCTAATTGTGGTTCCCTGGTATCTGAATGACTTCTCTTTAGCAGCTTGTAATATTTTTTCCTTGGTCTGGTAGTTTTTAAATTTGGTTGTAATATTTCTGGAAGTTGTCGCTTGTGGATTAAATAAAGGAGGTGATCTGCGGATTCTTTCAACTTCCACTTTTCCCTCTTGTTTGAGAATGTCAGGGCAGTTTTCTTGGATAATTTCGTGTAGGATGATGTCTAAACTTTTTATTTTGTTATGATATTCTGGTAGACCAATAATTCTTAAATTGTCTCTTCAAGATCTGTTCTCCAGATCTCTGGTTGTTTCAATGAGGTGTTTCATATTATTCTCAAATTTTTCATTTTTTTAAATTATGTTTTTTATATTCTTTCTGCCTTGTAAAGTCATTTGCTTCTATTTTTGAGTTCTATTTTTTAAAAACTGAATTTCATCCCTGGATTTTTGGTCTTCTTTCTCCTTCTAGTCTGATTTTTTTTTGTAGATCATCTTTTGCCTTCTTTTCTTCATTTTCAAACTGGTCAATTCTGGCTTTTAATATCTTATTTTCTTTTCTTAGTTTATGTATTTCCTTTTTCAAATTGTCTTCAGCCTCTCTTGATTACTTTTTGATTTCCTGAAGTTCTTGAGTTAATTGAATTTTGAGATCTTTCAAAGCCTGGCTCCAATTTGCTGGAGCTTCCTGATCTTCTATTTCATTTGCTCTTTTTACTTCCTGGAAAAAAGCTGTCAATTGTCATTTCTTTTCTCTTTTTCTGTTGTTTACTCATATTTTTTCCTTCTCTGTTCTGCTAGTTTAATCAGAGGTATTTAATGAGCTTTGATGAAAGATCTTCCCCCAGTTGGCAATGGTTCTCTGCAGTCTATTAGAGAGGGGACTTTGAGTTTCCCTGCCCTCTGAAGACTTCTTGTATGTCCAATTGATGGTATTAAGCCTGGACTGGATTAGTCTGCATTGCTTAATGTGCCCTGAAGCTAAAACCTTGAGAGGTGTAGGAAAATATAAGTGAGGTAATGGGGTCACCAGGGATACTACAATAAACTAAGTGGTTTGTGGGAACACACTCTAGGATTTATGAGAGATTGGACCAGTGTGAAGAGTCCAGAGGTTACTGGATTTTCACAGGAATGGCAGTTGATCTTATCTGTCACCCAGCTTCCACTAGACCAGAGTATGGTAACAGGATAACAAGGTAAAAGGGACTTAATAGCTTTAATTATGTTAGACTAAAAGGTGGGAAAGGATTTCTATACTTAAAATCTAAGGGATAAAACCACAGGGCAATGGGAGAACTTATTCTACTCTAACTTAGTGATCTAAACTAACAGAGCCCAAGCCACTATAAATGGAGTTTCTGGGTTTCTGCCTCAAACCTGGAACCTGCCAGGCTTGAGTACAGTTAGGGCTTTTGTGGCTTTGGGATTCTCACTACAATCCACTGATGATCTCTGGATGCCAGAAGCTAAAGTTGTCTCAGGAACCAAGTAGAAAAGGTTTTGCTTGAAGCACTGTCCTCTTCTCTTGGCTCTGTAGATCTTGTCCTTTTGCTAGCTGCCACACCACACAGGATCACAGGGGAAATCAGGAAACAGGATGTCCTTTGCTCTGAGGTCTCCCAGGCTGGCAACAGTTTTGCCCAACACTAATGGAGTCCACACTCAGGGCACAGACAGACTTCCTCCTCCTTCATTCCAACCTGGAATTCCCAGCTCCAGCTCCTTCCTGCTAGGTACTTCCTAATCAATATATAATCAATACCTAATAACCAGCTAATCTAATCTTACTCATAACAGAGGGAAAAAAGTGGGGGGACAAGATGGAGTGTTTTCACTGAACTGTCCACCAGTAGGATCCCTCTGCTCTGTCCTGCTGTTTAACCTGATTTTCTTTCATCTTGAAGCCCTTTGTTCTCTATTTCAGTGTGGTAAAGCTAGAGGGTATGAAGTTTTGCTACATCTAAGCCACCATCTTTCTAGGGTTTTTGCTGTGGCTTTCTCTGGCTTTCTCTCTGGTTTTCTCCTCCTGCCACCTCCCCAGTGCCTGTGTTCAACTCCCTGAGTGTGGCACCAGGAAGGCCCTGTCTTCAGGCCCAGAGATTTCAGGGCCACTGGAGACTCCGCATTGCCCATGGGGGAAGTGTCCTGGGATTCCCCTTCTATAGCCTCAGACCCAACAGTTTAAGAATTCAAGCCTTTTTCTTGGTGTACCTCTTGAGCTGTCTAGTAGTAGGATCCCCCTACTCTGTCCCATTGTTAGATTTGGTCCTCTTTCTTCTTGAAGTGCATTGTTTTCCATCTTGGTGTGGAAAGAGAGCAGAGTTTTTAAGATTTGCTCCGTCTAAGCCACTGTCTTCCCAGAATTCCAATGAATTTTTCTCTAGTATGAATGATATGTGTAATTGTTCATAATGTGATGAACATTGAAATATGTATTTTATATAACCCACATCATATTACCTACTATCTGGGTGAGAGGGAAGGAGCAAAAGGGAATTAGACAACATAGATCTCAAAATGTCAGAAAATAATTAGTGAAAATTGCCTTAATATATAATCTGGAAAAAAATTAAAACTTAGAAAACATAAAATGAAAAAAAAAATATCATTACTTTTTCTTTATCTCAAAGACATCAAAGACAGAAGAAAGGGACCTATTTGTACAAAGATATTTATAGTAGCTCTTTTTGTGATGTTAAAAAATTTTGAAACTGAAGAGATGTTTATCAATTGTGGAATGGCTGAAGAAGCTGTGACATATAATTATAATGGAATACCATTGTTCCCTAAGAAATAACAATTGTCGAATCTTTAAAAAAATGGTAAAGATTTATATGAAGTAATACAAAGTGAATAGAGTAGAACCAAGAGAACGTCTACACAGTAATAGCAATAATGTACCAACTATGAATGGATTAATTATCAGCAATGCCAGGATCCAAAACAACTCCACGAGAATCATGATGAAAAAGGTTACCCAATACCATAGAAATATTTGGTAGAGCCTGAGTACAGTTTGAAGTATAGAATTTTTCACATTATTTTCTTTTTAAGTTGCTTTCTTGTTGTATATGTACCATGTTGCCTTTCACAACATTACAAACATATGAATATGTATTCCATGATTGCATATGTATAACCTATTTGTCATATTACCTGCTCATTTATGGATGGAAAAGTAAGAGTAGAGGGAGGGAAGGAGAAAGGGAAAGAACATGAATTGCAAATTATCAGGAAATAATTATTAAAAGATGTATCTACATGTAATCTATAAAAAAATAATAAAAAAGTAAAAGTTTAAGGCAGAACTTGAGCTAAGGTACTCCTGAATCCAGGTTCATTACTCTATCCAATGTCACTTAATTGAAAAAGAAGGTAGAAACAGAAAGGGAAGGCAAGAAGACAGGAGATGGACAAAGGTGAAATTCATCTCCATATTTTTGTTAAGGCCAGGTCCTGCTTCTCTTCCAGCCTATATGAGAAAAAGAAAACAAAAATTTAATTCAACTGAAATATGGAAAGAGACTTCTATCATACTACATTCAATAACTATTGCTTGAAAGAATGTAGATCCTACCTGTCTTGGTGAAGATGTGGCAGGAGTGCCCTGGCATTTAGACTGCTCCATTCCCCCTCTCTAACCTGCCTGTGGATATGTTTTTGCATCCTCCACCCCACTGCCCAACAGACCAAAGCAAGCATTTCATCCCTCCTCTCTCTAGGGTAATGGGGCAAGGCAGGATGGGGTGGGAGGCTCACAGGTGGCTTAAAGGTACAGTTTGGGCACACAGCCTCTAAAAGGTTCACCAACACTGCCTAGACTATGTCAAGCACTATCTGCAATAAATAGAAATGTATTAAAAATATTTAAATTTTAATTTTAATTTTAAATTCAAAGTAAAGGGAATTAATACTAAATTAAAAATAAAGGGAATTTAAATTAAAAATTCAAATTAAATTAAAATATTTAAAATTAAATAATATTTTTTAAAATAGAAAGTATATTATGTGACTGACCCACACTCACAATAGCCTCTGAAGGTTATCTTCCTTCCCCATACTGAGCTAATTTTAGGTAATGATAATATACTGAAGGAATTTCTGCCTAAGCGACTGCTGATGAACTACCCTTTCAGCTCTGTTACCTCTGATTTTCAATATTCTCTGAAAGTCTACTTTCCATTGTCTACAAATGGACACACACCCCTTCTTGATATAGATCTTTTGACCTTACTATTCACTTGAAATTATTGTCTCCAAGGTTACTTACCAATGACTTCTGATATAGTGTGTGTGTTTTGCTTCAACTACTTACATGTTTTTATCTCCTTTGAGATCTGCCTAAAACCCCACCTTTTTGAGGAAAGCCTTAGCTAACTCTGCTAAATCCCAGTGCCTCCTCTCTCCTGATTGTTACATACTTATCCTGTATATAACAAAACATAATTGTTGTCCTTTAGGAGCTTATGATCTGACTGATCTTGCCCTTAGCACAGTTTTCAGGACATAATGATTATTTTTTTCCTTTTCAAAATTTATTTATGACTGTGTATAACAGGGGTTGGCAATGTATGGCTCTTGAGCCATATCCAGCACTTTTGAGGGCCAGATATGGCTCTTTCTGCAGGAGCCATAAAGTCAATTTTTTTTCAGATGCTGTTACAGGAGTGCGCACTGTGAGCACTGACAGATGAACTGCAGCACAGTAATTAACAGTTTCTGCATGACATCGTGCGTCACGTGATAAGTCAACTTCATAATGTCACATGTCATGTACCTTTCGATACCGTGACTATCTTCTAAGATAGAAGGCTCTTTCATTGATATTGCCATGCGAGACGAATCCTGGTCTTTAGTTTGGCTTCGTAGGTGTGCTGTGTGTTCCTCCTTCTGCCCTCCTTTTACTCTTTCCACACCCGTTACTGACATCTTGGGGCTCTGTATAGTGATTGATCACTTTTGTCTACATTCTCTGCCCCTCTGCCTCTGATTTACATGCCTTTATCTCAGTGCATATATACATTTACAATCCTGTCTCACTTTTTTTACCTATTCTGCTGCTATATTTATTTTTCAGTGAGGACATTGCCTTGTTTGTTACCCCTCTGCCTCTGATTTACATGGCTTTATCTCAGCATATTTATTTATTTACAGTCCATCACTGGAACTGTCTCACTTGTTTTACCTATTCTGCTGCTATATTGATTTTTCAGTGAGGACACTGCCTCGTTGTTACCTCTCTTCATGGGGTCTGCACTCCCTATTTGTGGCATTGTTATTGTTTTTAACTTTTCTACCTGCTCTTAAAGGGGAACTATGGTCAGATTACATCTTTACATATGCTTCATTAGTGAGAAGCATTTCTCCCCAGTAGTTGTTTCATTTGATACAGAATGATTGAGTAGGCAGCACTGATAAACACCTGTACCAGGAAATGTGTGTGATGTGTCCTGGCTAGTTTTCCATGAAAGGGTACCGTCCTCCCCCACTACTTACTAATGCCTGCACACAAGTCATGTTGTTTTCTATAATCTCCTGATCTCCTACTTAATTTATGTGGCCAAATGGCTTAACCAGCAGGCCGGCAGCTTTTTCTTCTCCTGTTGCCTGACTTGCGAGAGGGAGAGGAAAAAGTATTTTTCCCTTAATTTTTCTCTCTTTATTTCAGCAATTTTCTTAGTGTAAAGGAGTTTTATATGTATGTGTGCAGTTATATCAGCATTATAGTGCCCCATTAAGTCTTGTTTTTTGATTAATAAAATAGCTTGAATTGGATGTTTTTCTTTCTTTTTGTTTTCACTGCTGGAGAAGGGGACAGGCCCTTGCTGGTATTTAACTTCAAATTTTCTAATTAAACTGAACTGCACTTTCCTTCCTTTTTTTTTTATAGGATTTTTTTTTTTGTATTTTAAACCCTTAACTTCTGTGTATTGACTGATAGGTGGAAGAGTGGTAAGGGTAGGCAATGGGGGTCAAGTGACTTGCCCAGGATCACACAGCTGGGAAGTGTCTGAGGCCGGATTTGAACCTAGGACCTCCCATCTCTAGGCCTGGCTCTCAATCCACTGAGCTACCCAGCTGCCCCCTTTCCTTCCTTTTAATAAAGTAGTCAGCTAACTAATTGCAGAAACCCTTTTATTGAAGAAGATGGCTAAAAGAAGGAGTATTAAAGGATGATGAGTATCATACTTTTCAGCAGAAATGGACAGAGGAATTCACCTTTGTAGAGAGAGCAGGTTCTGCAGTGTGTCTAATATGCAATAAAACAATTTCATCAATGAAATGGTCAAATATAAAGCGACACTTTGACCTATACCATACTACATTTGCATCGAAATATCCTGTGGGGGACAGCAGGAAGAAAGCATGTGAAGAGCTACTGTGCAGAGTGCAAGTTAGTCAGCAGCAACTCCGTGTTTGGACCCAACAAGGTGACTAGAATTCGGCTAGCTTTGCTGCTACTTTAGCAATTGTGAGAAATGGAAAGCCATTCACAGATGGGGAGTATGCCAAAACATTCATGCTTGATGTTGCCAATGAACTTTTTGATGACTTTTCAGATAAAGACAAGATAATCAAACAAATAAAAGGCATGCCTCTGTTGACAAAAACTCTTCACAATCGTACGATAATGATGGCAAACCAAATTGAGGAAACACAACTGAAGGACATAAATGCAGCACTATACTTTTCTCTCACTGTGGATGAGTCAACAGACATAAGCCATTTATCCCAGTTCAGCATGATTGCAAGGTATGTTGTCGGTGACATACTGCTTGAGGAGTCTTGCTGTTTTGCCTTTGAAAGGGACAACAAGAGGGAAGGATTTATTGAAGTCTTTCACTGAGCTTGCTAATGAAAAAAATCTACTGATGGATAAACTTATTTCAGTGTGTACTGATGGTGCTCCGCGCATGGTGGGGAAAAACAGAGGATTCGTAGCTCTTCTTTGTGAACATGAAAAGAGACCCATCCTAAGTTTTCACTGCATCCTACATCAGGAGGCGCTTCGTGCTCATATGTGTGGTGAGCAGCTTGGTGAGGTGATGTCACTGCTCATTCAGGTGGTCAATTTTATTGTTACCTGAGCTTCACTCGTCTTTTTAAGTTCATAACCCATCCACACGAGTGTGCAGTGGGCAGTGCTGACCTGAGTTACATCCCCAGTGTCTCCATCAGAGATTTTGAGCTTCAAGCTGCTGATCTGAAGGCCTCAGACATGTGGGTGAATAAGTTCAAGTCACTGAATGGAGATTTGGAAAGACTTGCATGACAGCAAGCAGAGTTGGCGAGCAATCACACGACCAAAAAGGTTGCAGACCCCTGGTGTATAACATTCTGATTCTGCACACTTCACTTTGTATTAATTTCTAAGTTCCTATAAGACTTCTAAGGTTTATCTGAAAACATTATGATCATTATTTATTTTAGTCCAATAGTAAGTATCTCATCACAATGAAACACTAACTTATTCTGCCATTCTCAAAATGATGGGTGTTCTTTTAATTTCCAATTATTTGTTATTACAAAAATATTGCTATAAACATTTTTGAAAAATAGGTTCTTTTTTCCCTCTTCTTTGATCTTTTTGGAAAATATTTTTGGAACACTTTCAGTGCTTTTCTTTTCCTCATCCATCTTTTTTTTTTTTTATATGACGCTAATAAAATCACCTCACTATCATGATCTCTGTCTATAAAGTCATTCTACCTGCCATAATGACAAAGTTCTTTAGAGTTACATATATTCCCATATGAAAACAAGCAATTTAATCTTATTGATGATTTCTCTTACATATTTACTTTTTAATAGTTCTCTTTGAACTTGTATTTTAATAAATTAATCTTTGTTTTTTATCAGGAATCTTTGGAAATTCTCTATTTCATTAAATATCCATTCCCTCCCAAAAGAATGATGCTCATTTTACTGGGATATTATTCCTCATTATAATCCCAGCTTTTCCCCTTGTATTTCAAAATTTCTGCTCCTTTACTAAGTAAGCAACTAAATCTTGGGTAATTGTAACAGGAGCTCCATGGTTTTTGAATGGTTTCTTTCTAGAAATACTTTTTTCTTTGAGTATTGAGTTACAGTAGTTTTTTCCCCCTCATATTCCCATAATTTATTGGTATGCAGTGTAAGATGTTAGTCTGTACCTACTTTCTTCAAAACTAATTTCCAGCTTTTCCAGAAATTTTTGTTAAATGAGCATTTTTTATCCCTAACTCATGAATATATTTATGTTTATCAAATACCAGGTGACTGTTTTTTTTTTTACTTCCATTTAATAAGTGCCCAGTCTGATCCATTACTCTATTTCTTAGTCAGAAATCAGGTTATTTTCATGTTTTATGTTTTGTAATATAGTTTGAAATCTAGTACTGTTAAATCACCTCTGTTCATTTTTTATTGATTCCAATGATATTTATTAATTTTTTTCTACCATATGAATTTTGATACTATTTTTTCTAGTTCTATAAAATAATTCTTTGGTAGTTTGATTGGTATGGCACTGAACAGGTATATTAACTTAAAGAAAATTGGTAATTTTTATTAAATTAGTCTGATTTTAGCATGAGCAATTAATATATCACCATTTTTTTAAACCTTTCATTGTGTGTGCAGAGTACATATAGGTCCTGGATTTTTCTTGGCACCTACCTCAAATATTGTCTGGAGTTGTATAAAATGGAATTTCTCTTTGTATCTCTGTCTGCTGAGTTTTGTTGGTAGTTCTGTTTATAGAAATGCTGGTGTAAGTGATGTATGTTTTTTTTTCACCATGATAAATATGAAATTCATACTATATAATAATAGATATACAATCTATATCATATTACCTGCCATCTTAGGGAAGAAAAAGGGAGAGAACATTGATAAAAAATATTAGAGGGGGCAGCTGAGTAGCTCAGTGGATTGAACGCCAGGCCTAGAGGTCCTAGGTTCAAATCTGGCCTCAGACACTTCCCAGCTGTGTGACCCTGGGCAAGTCACTTGACTCCCATTGCCTTCCCTTACCAGTCTTCTTCCTTGGAACCAATACTGTGTATTGGCTTCAAGTCAGAAAGAAGGTAAGGGTTTAAAAAAATGTGTCAAAGCATGATTATTTAAAACTGTACAATAATGAAATCTTGGGAAAAAAATCTTATGGAGAAATGCTGAATACTTAGATGGGTTTATTTTCTATCCTACAACTCTGCTAAAACGTTTGTTTCTAATACAATACTTTTTCAGTTGATTTTTTAGGGTTGTCTACCCTGTCATAGTGTCTAGAAAGACTGGTAGTTCCATATCTCATTGTCTATTTTCATTTCCTTAATTTATTTTCCTCCTTTTATTCTTCTAGCCAGAATTTCTAGTACAATATTGAATAATAGTAGTGATAATAGACATCATTGCTTCCCCCACACACACACACACACACACACTGCCCAGCGACCTTTTTGGGGATGCCTCCAGTTTATATCCAATGCAGAAAATGCTTGTTCTTAGCTTTAGATTGATACTATTTATCATTTTAAGAAAGGCCCTGTTTATTCTCATACTTTTTGCTGTGTTTTTTTTATAGAATTGGGTGTTCCATTTGCTCCAAATCTTTTTCTGAATCTTATCATATAACGATATATTTTTTTTTGCTTTTGTCATTAAAAAGTTCAATTATACTTACTATTTTCATTGTTTATAAAGTGTACATTGAACCAGGCCTCCATTTCTGCTATAAATCTTACTTTTTTAGTGTAAGATATTTGTCATACATTGCTGTAATTACACTGACAATTTCATTTAAATGTTTTTAATCAAAATTCATTAAAGAGGTTTTCTTTCCTTGTTTTTGTTATTTCTGGTTTAGGAATAAAATCCATATTTGTTTCAGAAAAGGAATGTTGTAGGACTCTCTTAACCTATTGCTTCCAAAATGATTAGATTGTATAAGGATAAGTTTTTCCTTGCATATTTAGTAGAAGTAACTTTTAAACCCATCTGATCCAATAGATTATATTTTGTTAAGGAAATTACTTATGGCTTGTTCAATTTTTTTTCTATGATAAGGGTATATAAGTATCAACCTGGTCAATTTATATTTTTGTAAGTATTTCTCTAATTCACTTAAATTTTTAGTTTTGCTGGCATGCATTTATATAAAATAAATCCTGATAAGTGCTTTAATTTCGTTTTCATTGCTTGTGCATTTACTATCATTTTTTTATTCTGGTGTTTTGGTTTCCTTTTTCAAGTTATTGAAGCAAATTAACCAATAATTTGTCCAATTTATTATTATCTTTATTAAAAATTTTCTAATATTATTTGTTTTTGTATTTTGTATTTTCAGTTTTACTATCTCTACTTTGAATTTCAAGATTTCCATTTTGATTATCTTTGTAATTTTAAATGTTATTCTTTTTTATAATTTTTGCATAATTAATCCATTGCTTTTCTTTCACTTTTATTGATGTATGCATTTAGAAATATAAATTTTCCCCTCACTACTACTTTGGCTGCTTTCTTTTATTTGGAAATTCTTACATAGAGAAAGCTCCACAGAGGATGTGTGTTATTTTCCGGAATCTGCTGGATTTAGCCCAAAATCTTTATTGTCCCTACTCTTGAAAGTTTTGTTCTCTAAAGTAAAAGATATTGTTGATAAGTCACAGTCTGCTTGCTGTCTTCACAGTATGATTTCTCTTCTGAGTAAGATGAAAGTTGCTATAGATGAATCATGGGATTCACAGTCAGTATTCCTTCCCTTGGTAACAACAAATGCACATTGCTTGTATATAGTTTGAGAATAATGCAGATGCATAATTTGGACATTCTGTTGCAACACAAATAATTGATAATGTGGTTGAGAAAAAAAAAATTAGAACAGGTGTAGGAATTGACCTAAAGGGATTCACTAAATCATTTGTGCACTTGTGCTTATGTTTTAAATATTCACATATTCACCCCCAGTTCTATTCTTTCTCTCTGTCTCTCTCTGTCTCTTTCTTTCTCTCTCTCTCTCAGTAAAGGAATATATGGATATGCATTTTCCACTTAAGGAATGACTACTTTGCCTACAATCCAAAAGTTTTGGACATTTGCCAAATCAATGTCATTTTCTTTGTTATAGTTATTCACTGTTTCTGTGATTTAATCTTTTACCCACAGATTATTTAGTATTAAATTATTTAGTCTCCAAATAATTTTAATTCTTTCTTAAATGTTATTTAATATTATTCTGGTTTATTGTATTCATTAAGGAATTTGTAATTTTTTTATTTCCTTGAGCTGTTTATGCCCCACTACAATTTTATTTATAAACTGAAATCTATCATATCTTAATTTTTAAGATTTCCTTTCAGCTCTCTAACATTTCTTGTTTTTCATTTTGTTAAATTTGTCTAGACATTAAGAAGTTACATTAGTCTCCCAGAATCATGATTTTGATGCCATTTCCCCCTGTAATTCAATTAATATTTCCTTTAGATATTTAAATATGTCTCTTTGTACCCATATATTAAGTAAATAATATAGACTCATTATCGTTGGTGCCTTTAAAAATAATGTAGTTGCCTCTTTATTTTTAATTCTGTTAAACTGTTTTCTTATTTTAATTCTTGATTGCTATCACTCCTTTTCTTCAATACACCTGTTTCATAGCTTGTATCCAGTGCCTCATTTTAAGTGTGTTAGTCTGCTTTATTTTGTTTCATTATCTCATAAATATCTTATTGTTAGTGTTATGCCCAGAGAAGTATCCCAATAAATAAGTCTTGAACCAATAATGCAAGATGCAAAGGGACTTTATTGTCTAGCTCGAGCTAGGGTCTCCCACCTAAAGTTGGTGAGTGACCCCGAGCTGTGCCTGGGCTAGAGTTTTTATGGAGTAGTATTTAGAATGCAACAGGGTAGAGGAATGTCCTTAGTTTAGGACATCTTGTAGATAAGGGGAATGTCCTAAGGTAGATAAGGTGAATTCCTGAGGGGAAGAGATCAAAGGGAGAAGGGGAAGGTCTTCAGGGTAGATAAGGTCAGTCCCTGGAGACTGGGGGTCTGCAAGGCTGGGATTCCAGTGGATTCTATTTCACCATAATGTCATATAAGGATCAGGCCCATAATGTCATACAGGGATCAGGATTTTTAATTCTAACTCTTTCTAGGTTCCACATTCCCCACTTCTGGAGTTGGATCATAAAGAAATCATTCTTAAATGTCATTACAATCAGATGGTATCAGAGAGATAGCTCAGTACTGTTGCTGAAGAACTATAAGCTATACAGTGTTGATACGATCTAGGACAAAGGTCACTAGTCCATCATAGTGGAAGCATAGGAATTTTCCTGCCTATAGTTTGCCTGAAAACCTTTTCACCATGGGAGTACAATGTTCTATGCTGTCTTCCGGGCACAATGTCCCACAATGTCCCATGCTGTCTCCCCTCTCCCCCCCTTCTGAACATCTAAGGGAAAAGGGCTGATGGTTTCAATATTCTGTAGCTTCTTCAAGCTGAAAAAGGGTGTAGAATCTCTGAGAGGGGGAGCAGGAGGAGGAGGAGGAGCTGCGGGCACAGGGTTTTCAGGGGTGTCTCTGCAGCAAATGCCAGGGTCCTGAAGGCTCGGAGAACAGGGACTGTTTCCCCAGACTGGCAGACTTGTCACAAGGGAGAGCATCCATCCCTAAGGCAGAAGGATAGAACCTAGGACTGGGGCAAAAACTAGGACACCAGATACAAAGAGAAAAAATTAGCACAATAGAAACTGATATTAAACACTAACATTTGGGTATCTTAGCCAACGGATTTTATCCCCAGAAATCATCCTCTGACAGGAATTGAACCTTTTAGGAAATTTGATCCCTAAGTTGTTTGCAGAGTTGGCACGTGATGTTTCTATTAAAGAATACCCTTTTGCAAAGCCTACATTAATATGGCATCTATAACTACTTGAATAACAACACTTTACAGATAAATTTATTTATCCCAGATTCTAGAGGAAATCCAGAAAGCCCTGGGTTATTTCCAGGGTCAAGATCCAAACTTCAGTTGTGGTAAATTAAGGCTGCAAGCTATAAGTCATCTATCACTAAACTTCACCTACTTCTCAAAGTATGTTCCCTAACAATTTGATAATTTTCAATTATTAACCTAATAGGTTGTTTGGGGAGATGGAAACATTAATTTACAACGTGCATTAAGTGCTGATTATGGGAACTTTCTCCAAAAAGGGAAGGCAGAGGGGAAAAACTTTTCCTCATGTCCCAAGGGACACATAGTGAGGGGCTCCATGTACAGGCCAAAGCTGTTCCTGGCTCATGCCATCCTTGTGTCACTCAAGGATTAGTAGCCTAGATGGTCAGAAGAGGTCCAGTCCAGGTTGAGCCCTAGAATTGCCTCTCTAACCATCACAGAACATTCTCTGTCTTTTGCAATATATCATCATTGGATCCCAGAAGCCTTCTCCTTCCTTAAAGACAAGTCTTTCCCATTACAGCTCAGAGAAATTCTGCTAAGCAGCAGTCTTGAAACAATTTCCATACCTTCAAACAAGCCTTTCACTACCAGGCTGATCAATCAGTTATTTTTACATATTTTGGCAATAATTAACATATCACACTCTAGTCACAAAACCTGAACTAAGGAACAGGAGTGCTGGATTGAGTAGCTCCACAGTAAATATAAATCAGGGCTGTTATCGTCTCCTGTACCTGGGCCATCTGAAAGACTAAGACAAGCCAACAGGAATCTCTTCAGTGTAACTTTCAAGAGAAATCCAGAATCATTTGTGATTTTCCCAACACCATATACACTAATTTTAGAAATTATCCCTAGATCAAGCATCCAATTATAAGAGTAGAACATCTATCTATTCTTTTTCACCTCACTATCTGTTCTCTTTCATCTCTCCTCTCTCCTTCTTCCTCTCTCTTTTCCCTCAAACCCTCTGCTTAAAAGCACAGCACAACTTCCATTTACCCATAAGGAATCTGCATATTCAGGACATTCAAGTCTCTCTTTCTTCAGTATTCCAACACAACATACCTCTTCACTTTCTCTGTAACCATTACAAAAATAAACATACCATTTGGTATCCCTTCAAATGCTAATCAATAACTCCCAAGAATTGAGACACTGTACCTTTAGCATAGTCCTCATCAATTATAAGATTCAGTTCATAGTACAAATTTGTAAACTGAGGTAACCACTGAGGAGTGAACAAAACCTATGGTACAGTCAGGTTGACAATGAGCTTTTGCTTACATTCAAACAATATTTAAAATACATGTTTTAGCAACAATTTATGTAAAAATCATATTTAAAGGAATATCACAACGCATGTATAGTATTACAGGGTCTATTTCCAAGATTTGAAACCTTTTAAGCACTGTAAACCTTAAAGCAAGCCTTTTGACAAGCAGGCTGCTTATCTATTTTTAAAACCAGGAAGTCAAATATAATAATAAAGTTAGTCAATTGTAATACACTGAGATGAAAAACCATTTGTGATAGGGTTTTTTTAACCCCCCCCCCAAAAAAACCATTTATGATCAATTTAAACACTTAAACCTATTATATTTTTAAACTTCTTATGATGGGAGGACAGATAAGGATGGAAAACAGTCTTCTTGAGATTAACATGGGCTTTGTGCAGAGATGGCAGAGACCCTGCACCCCCCAAACCAGGCAGGCAGTGGACAGGGAAACTCCCTTCCCCTGTAACAAAAGAGATACACCTTCAGCCACACTTTGATAGCCTAAGCCCAGAGGATCCCAGACAGATCCTCCACTCACCGAGTCCAAGGAGATAAGTCCACACTTTTGAAAAGGGGAAATGGGGGGGCAACCCCTGACAGTTGCTTCACTCGTGCCGCCATGCCATGCCACGGAGGACAGCCCCCCAGGGCTGCTCCACCCATGCTATCCTGCTGGCCACCAATCCCATCTTAGCAATAAATCTCCCTCACTTCTAAGCTAAGCCTGGAGTCCTCTCATTCCAGAGAAGGGCCTCCACGCCACCCCCAACCCAGGGGCTCACCATTTGCATCTTTATAACAACCATACTGCTAAAAATAAAAAAAAAAACACCCTGTTTTACAAAATATCCGTGACTTTTCCATCAACTCTTACTTGCTTGAACATCTCCTTAAACCCTCTTAAGTATACAATTAAAACATACTCATCTTTAAACTCTTTAAGATCTTACTTATGTACTGTTGCTATATCAGTTCCTAAGTATCAAAGTGGAACAATTAAAAGTATTTCTCTCTTTCCTTCCTGTTTGCTTATGAGCAATTTACCCTAAGGCTGCCTGGCTTGATTTAGGTTTTTATGACTTAAAGCTTGTCTCTTATCTCTCTTTAACAAATGAGATCACCACAATTTAAAATTTTGTATGTATCAAAGCTTTCATAATAAATTATTCCCTATGAATTTTAGTTTGAACTCCACAGCTTCTAAATAACTTCAAGTCCTTTAGTAATCTTTCAGTATGTAAAAACAACTGAATTGCAAAGCATTTACTCTTATTCCTTTCAAACCTCTGTTTAAAACAGGATAGAACCTCCAGTTTAGTTTCTTTTTACCTCAAAGCATTGCTATATTACTGATTTAATTTCATCGATATTACTCTGATTTACCTTTTGTTGTATCTATTTTGTACCAGAATTTACACCTATTATTTCTTTACTCTTATTTCCTCCAGCTCCTCCTTCTTTACCATTAATACAAAAAGAGGAAAGGTGCTATATTTAATTGCATGTAATCCTTATATCAAACCCTATTAGATCCTGGGCTGGTCAAATTTCCCTTGTTAATTTCATACAGTTTGCACATCATATATCCTTAACCTATTCAGGTGGAAAACTTAATTCTTTTTATAGTCTAAATGCATACATATTTTGTATTCATTCATCATTATTTTCTAGCAATTTGAGTCTGAACATATGTTAATCTCTAGATCACAGATTCCTTTTTATACACTTTACACATTTAAAAACAAAACCAAAAACCAAAAACCCCAAACCCTTCCCTTCCCTTTTGGAGTCAGTACTGTGTATTGGCTCTCAGGCAGAAGAGTGGTAAGGGTAGGCAATGGGGGTCAAGTGACTTGCCCAGGGTCACACAGCTGGGAAGTGTCTGTGACCAGATTTGAGCCTAGGACCTCCCGTCTCTAGGCCTGGCTCTCAATCCACTGAGCTACCCAGCTGCCTCCCTGTACACATTTTTTAAAAAACAATTCATACAACTCTTAGTCAAAACAACACTTTTTAGAAATTCTATCTTTTGCGAAATACCCAATTCTTAGTACCTGTATTATTAAAACCCATGCATAGATTAACCATTTAAAAAAAACAAAAACTTCTTGGGTGTCATATGATTACTTGTTGCTAGTTCTTACAGCACATACATTAAAAGAACATCTCATTTGAAAAATCCCAAGTTTAAATTCTAGAATTAAGTTCTCAATAATAACATTGCAACTTTATCTGAATGACTTTTACATTTACAAAGTAGAAACCAAGGCTTAACAAACTTCTAACCATGATTTTTTTGTGCTCAACAAAATCTGGTTAATATTTCACATTTGACTGACAAACAGTTACCACAATAAATAAAATTACATTGTACCATATCAAAAATCATTAGCAATCTTCAACCCTTAAAATCAAATTTTAAGTGAAAAATGCTTCTAATTGTGGAGTAAAACCTCCCTTTTCTGCTCTGAATTTTTCTCTTTTTCGCACCTTTGGGGGCTCATCCAACGGAAGAAAGAGGAAAAAATCATTGAACAGATACTTGCTTTTGTCCTCTGCTGAGGATTTTTGACTGTGGGAAGTTCAATCTTCAAACTCCCCCCTTTTCTTTCTTTCTTTTTTTTTAATGTCCAATTTAAGAATACATAGAGACAAGACTGTGACAAAGACAACAGTAAATAGAAACATACAACTTTGTGACAAGCATGCTTTAAAAGGAAAAAAAAAATCAGTGCTTTAGGATCCATGATTAAAAAGAAATATTTGCAGTGACAAAATTGCTATCTGCTCCCAGTGGGAGTTTGGAGGTGAGCTGGTCATGAGGCTGATTGGATTTATAGATAAGGGGAATGTCCTAAGGTAGATAAGGTGAATTCCTGAGGGGAAGAGATCAAAGGGAGAAGGGGAAGGTCTTCAGGGTAGATAAGGTCAGTCCCTGGAGACTGGGGGTCTGCAAGGCTGGGATTCCAGTGGATTCTATTTCACCATAATGTCATATAAGGATCAGGCCCATAATGTCATACAGGGATCAGGATTTTTAATTCTAACTCTTTCTAGGTTCCACATTAGATTGTGCTTTGAGTTCATGTTCTGCTACCTTTTTCCATTTTATTAGTAATATCATCTGATAAATATTTAAGACCATTAATTTTGTATTTCATTCTATCCTATGCTCATTTTTTTCCTATTTTGCCTCCTACCTCATTTATCAAGAATGTTGTAAAAAGTCATGGGGGAGGTGGGGCAGCTGGGTAGCTCAGTGGAGTGAGAGTCAGGCCTAGAGACAGGAGGTGCTAGGTTCAAACCCGGCCTCAGCCACTTCCCAGCTGTGTGACCCTGGGCAAGCTACTTGATCCCCATTACCCACCCTTACCAATCTTCCACCTATGAGACAATACACTGAAGTACAAGGGTTTAAAAAAAAAAAGTCATGGGGGAAGGAAGTGCATTTGATATTACTGACATATAATGGAAGTGATTTGTTTATCCACTCTATTTTATCTTCCCCTCATTTTGACCAAGCTTACAAATTATTTTTTTCTTTTGATTTTCTCTTTAACATCTATCAACAAACGTTTTGTTTTACTTTGGAATAATCCCTGAACCAATCAGATTGTTCTCCTTTTCTCCTGGTAATCTCTTTTTAAAAATAACTCCCTTCATAACACTTAAAGACATCAAATTCTGGAGGGACAACTCCCCACAACCCTGTAGAATGAATTATAAAATAACAAATATTCCTCCAATTACTTCTCATTACTTTAATATATTTGGCTTTCTAGTTGTCTCTGGATTCCTATACTTAACATTTCAAAATAGCTACTCAGTTCTTACTCTTCTTTCTCAAAACTTTATATGTTTTGTCTTAGAATCAGTACTGTATATTAGTTCCAAGGTAAAATAATGGTCAGGACCAGGTAATGGGGGTTAAGTGACTTGTCAAGCTAGGAAGTGTCTAAGAACAGATTTGAGCCCATCATCTATTTCTAGGCCTTGGCTCTCAATCTAGACTTATATGACTCAATTCCATTACACCAGGAATTATTTTATACTAAAATCACTACCTGTTCTAATATCCAAACAGATCGAAACTAAATGGAAAGGATCTACTTGTACAAAAAATATTTATAGCAACAAAGAATTGGATTCTGAAGGGCTGCCCATTAATTTGGGAATGGCTGATGTTATGAATGAAAAGGGATCTGGCCAGAGTCAAGCATTTATTTATAAAATGAGAAAGTGGGAGGAGAGAGAGAGAGAGAGAGAGAGAGAGAGAGAGAGAGAGAGAGAGAGAGAGAGAGAGAGAGAGAGATGTTTCCTTTAAGGAAATATTAGCCTGAATAGAATTGATTCTCCATTTGACTGGCTAGCTCTTTACCCACCACAACAACAGTGGGGTTGTGATATCTCAATTGAGGAAGGGAAGAGAGTTTCTCCTTCCCATGATCACATTTTTAAATCCCCTTAACTCCTCCCTGTGTGGTGAGGTTGCTCATTGACTCCAGAGGACAACAGGGGATGTCAGGCCATTAGATATGACTTTCCTCTATAACACCCATCTTTGGGGAAAATTTTCAGAGAAACTTTCCTTCACACACTGAACAAGATGTGGTATATGATTGTAATGCAACACTATTGAGCCATAAGATATGGCAAACAGGATCATCACACACACACACACATACACACACAAATTAAACAAACCTGGAAAGCCTAATATAAAATATAGCAAAGCAAAGTGCACAAAACCAGGAAAAAATTGCACACAGTAACAGCAATATTATACACTGACCAAATTATGAGTGATTTAACTATTATCAGCCATGCGAATATCTAAGATAACACCATTTTAATCATGGATGCCTGATTTAAAAAAAAAGTTTATGCATCACCATAAAAAGAACTGATAGTCTGCATACAGATTAAAGGTTATCATTTTTCATTTTATTTCCTTCATGCCTTTTTTCTTATAAAATGACTTCTTTTATAACATGACAAATATGAAAATATGTATTGGATGAAAGTACATGGATTACCTATATCATATTACCTATCATTTCAGGGAGGGAAAGTGATAAAGAATATAAATCTCTAAAAGTTAGAAAATGATATTGAAAATTGTTTCGACCTATAATCAGGAAAAATATAATTTTAAAAGAGAACAGAAAAAATATTTTATTTCAATAGAGGTCCTATTTAAAAAATTTTTTTATGAAATTGTATTCCTTTTAGCATCTTAAATTTCTAGGTTGTAAAATTTTATCTTTTGCTTCTTGGAACACCATTTAAATTGGAGGAAATTTTAGAATCATGATGTTGCAAAATAGCAAAAGATAAACATATACAACCTATAACTTTATGCTGCCAAAGTCTCATGAAACCTTAGCTTGCTCTTGAACTCTCTTTATAGCTACTTGACCCATTTTTCATTTGAAATTAGCATTCTGAATTTTTACTCTGTCATTCCTGTGAGTTATTTGTGTGTGTGTGTGTGTGTGTGTGTGTGTGTGTGTGTGTGTGTGTGTGTGTGTACGTGTTTTGGAGAATTTCAGGATGTGATTCATGGTCTCTTTCAATCTTCCTTTTGGCCATTGGTTCTAATATATGAGGTCAGTTTTTGTTTGTGATTGCTTTAAATATATTTTCTGGAAAGGATGTGCTCTAATCTGTTTCCTAGAGTCAAATATTAAACTTTTACTGTGAACATTTATACCAAATTGAGTGGCAGACCCTATAAATTAGAGCTTAATAATAAAATTCATTATTTTGCTTATTGACTAGATTAAAAAAAGATTGAAAAAATGTTAATAATACAGATAAAACTTAAAATTGTCATTAATTATAGACCCTCCCCTGAGACATTTGTTAAATATCAGCAGAATGCTGATATTTAAACTTTTATATGCTACTGGTTTTTATATGATCCAATAATTCTTAGATTATCAGTTATCAATGAATTTGCTAGGCAAAGTTTTTCTCACTGTTATTCATTTGTTTTGAATATAACTTACATTGATTTCTCTTTTCAATCATTTGATTTCATTTTAGTATTTCTTTTTTTTTCTTTAATGGAACCATTCTTTTCTAGGACATGTATTCTGATTTTCAGGGAGTTCATTTCTTGAGAATTATTTTTTTTACTTTTCTTTATAAACAATCAGTTCTATTTCTCATTTTTTTCATCCATTATCTATGATCTCATGATTTCTAAATCTCTGATCTAATCTTGGTTTTCCTTCCTCTTGACTTTTGGAGGGTTTTTTGTTTTGCTTTTATTTTGTTTTACTTATTGGTACCACCTAGGAATTACATGCTTCGTGATTTTCCCTGGCAAAACTCTGTTGATTCTCTTCTCACATGCCTAATACACCATTTTCAGTTTTCTTTGTTGGATAATTATCATTATTTGACTCCTTAAATATGGAAGACTCTTCTGAAGGAACTATATTAGTCCCACTTTGGTTCTCATTCTATGCCTCCTTTCTAAGTGGTCTAATCAGGCCCTACTATTACTCCTGGATGTAGCCTTTGTTATGCTTTAGTTGTACATTACACACAGTCTTAGATGTTGATAATGATATATATAAACATCTAAAAATAAAAATGCTCAAAATTTTTCTTACCACATCCCATTTATTCCACTTCTCTAAAATTTATTTATTTTGATGGTGCTAACTTTTTTCCAATCACCCAGGTTCACCATTTCAGAATCATCTTTTATTCTTCCTTTCTTCCTTTACTTGTTTCTAGTCAGTTGTATATTATTGTCAGTTTTACTTCTGTGTAATTCTGTATAATTTCTCATATCTTTCCCTTTTTTTGGGCACACAAAAATTCCTTACTCACAGGATTATTCTGTATTACTTCTCCTCACACATTCTACTTTTCAGTAGAATTGACTTACTTCCTATTCCCTAACTTCAATGCTCTATCTCCTATCTCCATGGCTTTATAGAAGCTCCTCAGAATGCATTTCTTTTTCACTTTGACCTCTTAGAATCTATAGCTTCCTCCATGTCACAACTCATGTGAATTCTTTGCCAATTGACCACCTTAAATAGTAGTTATTTGTATTCTTCAAATTATCACATACATACTGTCTTTAATACAAGTATACAGAAGTACCAAGTGCAAGAGTCAGGAAATGTTTTTAATTTTATCTTTGTATTTTCATTGCCAAATATGATATATTCACAAGAAATTACTAAATATATGTTTGTTGGAATGAATTGGATTGGATTATATTATATGAAATTGATAAAGTGTCAAGAGTCAGTGTTCCTTTACCTGGAAGGGGGAAAGAGTTTTGAGGGGAAATAAAGGGATAGGTACATGTTAGCTCAGGCTCAGACATCAGTACATCATGAGAGGAGAGTGGTGGAAATAAAGGATATTCTGATTTCAGCTGCAATCATTCTCTCAATAAAGGTAATCCATCCCTCAGAACATTAGGCAAAAAGTCAAGCCTAAAGAGATTATCATTAAAGTTTCTGAACTCTGGTCTTATTGTTCCAAGTTTAAGGTAGAAATGGGATTGTCTTACATGACACAGATCAGAAAAGCAGATTAGGTAGGAGGAGAGTGATAACTGTGTGCATTATCAAATTAAAGTAATATGTCCCTTTAAAAGACAACTCTTTTCCCACAAATCTTAGCATTCTGGTGCCAAGCTATCCTTCCCTCATTATAACCCTGACTTGTTAAAAAGGTAGGTGAGAATCTTGAGTGATTTTAAGACTCCTGTCCAAATTCTGAGTACAAAGTGGAGAACAATTTAACATTCTGATTTCCCCAGGGAAATTCTCTACTTTTTAACATTTCATGTCACTAATAAAATGAAAGGTATAGATGAAATTTATTTTCATTTTCCGCAAAGCTACAAGAGCTAACATATGAGTTGACTGAACTGGGATCCAAAAATATCTCACTAGGTGAGAACATTAGATTATTTTTCAAATAACATAAAATGTATTGGAATAAAAATAAAGTCTCATACAACTTAAATTAAAAATAAATTCTATACATAAATTATCATTTAAATATAGCTAAACAAAATTTCACCTGAAAAAGATACTGAAATTTTAAAGGACTATAATATATATATATTATATATATAGCTCATTTTTAGATTATAGTCTAAATATATATATATATACACATATATATATTTCATATATATATGTATGAGATCTAAAGCATTAAAGTATTCTAAAGATTAATTGATTTTCTAATATATCTGCTCTGTCTTGGCTCAGAGATATAGCTCAATTCTATTACATTTAGTCACAAGATTTCATGCTAATGACTCAAAATATTTTTTTCTTTAAACCTAGTTTTCACTTTTGATTGCGGGATTCAAAATGGAGTTATCTAGGAACAATTCATACTTAGTTTATACAGTTGCTTAATTATATAACCTAATAAAAAGTAATTTTTCACTTAATAAATTTATCGGGGAAGAGGGAATTTTGCTAATTACATTCATTCGTGATGATATATGGGAAAACTGATATGTTTATACATACGTATGTATATAGACATATACATATACATACACGTGTATTCATATACATGTATCTTTATTTTTTCAAGACTCACCAATCCTAGTCCCTCCTCTTTATTTTTTTATTTTGTTTTCTCATAGGTTCCATCTTTTTTGAGAGTCAAAAGATATTATTTTCCTTTTTTATATTCAACTATTGCCTGTTTAAGTGTCTATAGCCATCTACTTTCTATCATTTATCTTCCTTCTCCCCATTTCCTCAACTTTCTATGGTATTATCTCTTCTAAAAAATGACAATGAATTACTTTTTAGAAGATCAAAAATCTTAGTACATGAAGTATTAATTCAAATTTTCCTTATTTAATTATAATGATTTTTAAAAGCTTTTATCCTTAAGTATTTCTATTTTTAGTTTGTTTTTTTTTTCTTTATCCAGTATTTTAATGTTGTTGTTTTTTTTCTTCCAGAGCTCTGAATTTTGTCATAGTGAGGGAGAATTCTGCACTGAGCATTTAAGATTTTCAAAACTTTGTCGAAATATTGCAGTTTGGCTTCCAGTTTAGACAGTTCCCTAGCCTGTTGCATATTCTTGAGAAATAAAGTGGGAAATCAACCAATGAAAATAAAAACTCCCAGGAAAAGAATTAAGCAGATCCAAAGTGCACTTTGTCCTTTCAGAGTTTCAAGTATGCTTTGAAACAGCATATTTATTCCTAAAAAACAAACAAACAAACAAACAAACAAAAACGGAATGGGGTATGTTTATAGTAAATAGGGAAAAGGGCAAAATTACTAGGGAATTCAATAGGGTATTTGCATATGAAAGACTGGCAAAAAAGGTAGAGACAAATCCCAAAAACTTCTACTTCAAATCTACTGATTTAGTCTCTCTGCCATCAAAAGAAAAAAATTGCAGAGAAGTCTCCTTGTGAAGAAAAAAATTCTGAGTTGCAAGTCCAGGGTCAGTTTAAGATTTAGGCTTAAAAAAAA
>NC_058130.1:300198137-300280318 GCF_016433145.1 Gracilinanus agilis | reverse complement strand
TCAAAATGGGTGGATGACTTGAATATAAAGAGGGAAACTATAAACAATTTAAGTGAACACAGAATAGTTTACTTGTCAGGTCTGTGGGAAAGGAAAGACTTTAAAACCAAGCAAGAGTTAGAGAAAATTACAAAATGTAAATTAAATGGTTATGATTATATTAAACTAAAAAGTTTTTGTACAAACAAAAACTATGTAGTCAAAATCAGAAGGGAAACAACAAATTGGGAAAAAATCTTTATAACGAAAAACTCTGACAAGGGTCTAATTACTCAAATATACAAGGAGTTAAAGCAATTGTATAAAAAATCAAGCCATTCCCCAATTGATAAATGGGCAAGAGACATGAATAGGCAATTTTCAGGTAAAGAAATCAAAAGTATCATTAAGCACATGAGAAAGTGTTCCAAATCTCTAATAATTAGTGAAATGCAAATCAAAACAACTCTGAGGTATCACCTCACACCTAGCAGATTGACTAAAATGAAAGAAGGGGAGAGTAATGAATGTTGGAGGGGATGTGGCAAAATTGGGACATTAATGCATTGCTGGTGGAGCTGTGAACTGATCCAGCCATTCTGGCTGGCAATTTGGAATCATGCTGAAAGGGCTATAAAAGAATGCCTACCCTTTGATCCAGCCATACCATTGCTTGGTTTGTACCCCCAAAGAGATCATAGATAAACAGACTTATACAAAAATACTTATAGCTGTGCTTTTTGTGGTGCAACAAATTTGAAAAAGAGTGTATGTCCTTCAATTGGGGAATGGCTGAACAAACTGTGGTGTATGCCGGTGACGGAATACTATTGTGCTAAAATGAATAATAAACTGGAGGAGTTCCAGGTGAACTGGAGAGACCTCCATGAACTGATGCAGAGCAAAAGGAGCAGAGCCAGAAGAACTCTATGCACAGAGACTGATATACTATGGTAAAATTGAATGTAATGGACCTCTGTACCAGGAGCAATACAATGACCCAAGACAATTCAGAGGGATTTGTGGTAAAGAACGCTGCCCACATTCAGAGGAAGGACTGCAGGAGAGGAAACCTACTAGAAAAACAACTGCTTGAACGCATGGGTCGGGGTGGACATGATTGAGGGTGTGGACTCAAAAGTACCACACCAATGCAACTACCAACAATTTGGAAATAGGTCTTGATCAAGGACACATGACAAAACTAGTGGAAATGTGCATCAGCCTTGGGTGGGGGGAGTGCAGGGGGCGAAGGGGAAAGTAGGAGCATGAATCATGTAACCATGTTAAAAATGAATATTAATAAATGTTTAAAAAAAAGAAAAAGAAAAAAAAGAAAAAAAACATGAAAATGCAACACCTTCTGATTAGTTTTCAGAGAAGATGGAAATTCACTAGCCAAACTTAAACAAAATCCTTTGCATAATTGATTGATAGAATAGAAAAATCAGAGTCACGATTTAGTAAGGATGGCCAATGCTTCACTTCTCCCTTTTAGAACTACATATCTTTTTAAGGAATATTTTTTAGCTATAATAGTCATTAAAATCAACCAGTATCAAAATAGAAGTGACTGTCAAGTTAGACCTTCAAATTGCTATATCACAAGGTATCAAATCAACATTTTAAGAAATAATGAGCACATTTAATCTCATTTTAGTACTATGTATTATTAATATTAATTACTATTAATAAATATGATAGAGCTTCCTTATCAGAGTTTCTTATAGCAATCAAATCATTCACCTAATACTTACCCTAATAAATAAAATAATTATTTTTAAAATAAAAAAAAAAATTCCATTCAAGAGAATGACAACAATGGAACAAAATATCAAAATTTCATGGTTTACAGCCAAAAGAGTAGTTGGAGGAAAATTTTATCTCTAAATGCTTACATAAATAAAAAAGAAAGAGATGATCAAAAACTGAGCATGTTACCAAAATCAAGTAGAAAAGAACAAATAAAAGTTTTCCAACTAAACACTGAATTGAAAATGCTGAAATAAAAAAGAGGTTAATAAAATGGAAAGAAAACCATTGAACTAATAAATAAGGGTAAAAGATGACTTTATGAGAAAAATAATAAAATAAATTAACCACTGATTATTGAATAAAGAAAGATGAAAATCAAAGTATCAGCAAAAAATTTTAAAAAGGTGAATTCAGCACCAATAAAAAGGAAAATAAAATAATTATTGGGAACTATTTTGTCTAATTTTATGCCAATAAATCCCAAAATCCAGGTGAAATAGCCAAATAGTTACAAAAAATATAAATTTCTCAGATTAAAAGGAAGAAGAAATAGAAAAAAGGAAATAATTCTCTTTTAGAAAAAGAAATTTAAAAAATGTACCTTCTAAGAAAACATCTCCACGGCTAAATGAGTCTGTGAGTAAATTTTGTCAAACATTGAAGAACAATTAATTCCAATATTACATAAATATTTGGACAAATAAGTAAAGAAAGTTTTCTACCAAATTCCTTTTATGACACAAATATGGTGCTGATACCTAAAGTTGAGAGAAAAGATTTTTTGCTACCTGGTCAACATATACTTAGCTTCTAATTCTAATATTAACAAATCAATAAGCCTTCATTAAGTGCTAATTATGCAAAATTTAGCATTTGATATATGAGGACCCTGTGGAATTTAAAAACATGGAAATATAATATGCCATAACTGAATTAAAAAAATAATATGGGAGCAAAAATTATGTCCTGCAAGCCAAAAATTGACTAGGATAAAAACAAAATCAAATGTGTAATGGCAATCCTCACACACACACACAAAAAAAAAAACAACAAAGGAAGAATAGTAGTCTGAGAATAAAAATATACGAATGTTAAACAACCTAGAAAAAAAAAGCCTAAAAATAAGGACATTAAAAAACTTGATCCCAATGTAAAAAAATAATAATATGAATCTCAAAGACAGGATGCTTAGGGACAACCTAAAGACAACCTAAAGACACTTAGGTGTCCCATAAGAAACTGTAAGAAGAAAAACACTTTAATAACATAGTGAAGTGTTATGGGTTAACAAATTTCTATTGACTTTTGTCATATTTTTGATTATTTTAAAATATCGAGATAATGGAATTGTGATAACTTTGGAATGTTCTGCTCCCAAAAAGGGCATCATGCCCTAAAGAGTACCCACACTTTCTCTTTATGTTATTAAAGCCTCATCCTAATGTATATCCAAAAAAGTATATTTCTTGTGGCAGTTAGATTTCTCACATTATCCAATGCTGTGAAACCACCCTTCCCCTTTGTCTGTAGTTCCTTCAGGTTCTTGGTGGGGTATCTTGATCAATCCAACCCTCAGCACACATATGTGTGTTTTTTTAATCTTTTAATGGAAACAAACAACTTTGCTACAACTGTGTTTGTTTGATTCTAAATATCCTCACAGTTGTAACCCCTAGTAGTGAGAGTAGGCACCAGTAAAATCAAAGCCATAACTTAGAAACAGCTAGACACAGAGCCTAGGCATAACATGAGGCCAAAAGCCCCTCCTTTTTAACCCTTCTCTTCTGTACTTTGTAAAAACTGTATGTTCTTCCAAGAAATTACCAATGCCGGAATTCTGTGAAAAGCTTGGCTAGATGGTTACATATTTGCCTGTGATTTATTATCCTATAGAAAACTCTATCTAGATTTGATGAGGTAAACTGTGTATTGTAAAAGAATGATAAATTATCTACATTCATTGTATATGTGAAAAGCTTATTTAATCCTGTAACCTATGTCATTTTCTCTATAAAATACTAGCTATGATCAATAAACTTTGACACTGATCAGCAAGAAGTCTTGAATTTGTCTGTAAGTCTGTCTGTGACCTTCCTGATCCCAACCTCATTTCCCTTATCCCATTCTGTAGTGACCCACAAACTTGACATACCGTAATGCTGGCAACCTTCAGAATCAGAAAAAGGATGCCTCTTCTACCTTGCAGGATCCTGCTGAGATATAGTACTGAAAGATAGTAGTGACTGATCTATCTCTTCTCCAGTTTTGATTTCTTAAATTCTTATTTTATTTTTCTGGCTGACCTGTTTATTATAAGATAACTGTTATCAAGAAAGAGAAAATAAAATAATGTGAGTAGGTCAAATGAAAATGCAATTTGGGTGTGAAGAAGGATAAAGGGGAATATTAGGGTGATTATATGGTGATTGGAAGAGGAAAAAGGTATGGGAAGGTATATAGGAGATAAGGGAAATGAGGTAAGTAGTGTGGATGGCCAAACTGACCCTTGCCCAAACCTACAGGCCTGTGTGTATGTTAGATAAGACCCCTTGCAAGGTGAAGTATGCATCCTAGATAAGACCTTGTATACAACCCACCCAACGGGCCCCTGCGCGAGCCTATAGACCATGCCCTTAGAGTGATAACCACCTTTGCTCTAAGTCTTACTGTGAACTATATAAAGAGTGTTGGGAATTTACTCAGGGGGGGAGACCACTCCTTTCGGTCTCTTCCCCCGCGTATGTGCGTGTGTAGCTTAATAAAGCTCTACTCTCTGTGTGTTTTGCATCATCTGTCTTGTTTCCTTGGGCTCACCCCAAAATGGACCCTAACATATGGGGGCTCGTCCTCGTGGGAATGTGCCCTAGGAACAGCAGACGGAGAGTGGAAGCCACCCTGAGTGAGCCTGGGAACTCGATTGGCTGAAATCCCGGAACCAGTATCTGGAGGTGAGGTTTACCTGTGTGACTGGATGTGTGTCTGCTGAGTGACTGAGTGCCTTGATGGCAAGGAAAAACAGCCCACGCTGTGCATCTGGGTAGCAGGGCGTCCGCCTGGCCGGGGATTATACGGCCTGCCTATGCCTACGCACCGTGGTCCATCTCTGGCAAGAGGTGAATACATAACCCGAGAGGGGATGGTTGACTTTGACTGTTTTCCTTGACCTGTTTCTGAGTCCGGACCCGAAATTATCACTTCTCCGTTTCTCCGAGAGGAAAACGGCTGAGAAATCGGGGAAGCGAGTGCCTATACCTTTTCCTAACTGCTCCTCTCCCTCCCCTCCTCCCCTTCCCCCCTTCCTGCTCAGGTTTGGTTCCAGCCAAATTTAGCTGTGTCACGGGTTCGAGTCCCGTGAATCACGAGTTGCTTCCTTTGCTCCCTGGCAGAAGGATCTTGGGGGTAAAAAGGTTCGAGTCCTTTAGGGTTACCCCACCTGCCGGCCGGGAGTGCGCAGGAGTTTTTCTGCCGGAGGAAGCCTCGTGAGACTACAGGTTCGAGTCCTGTGGTGAGCAGGATCGAATCCTGCGGGCAGAAAAGCGCTGAAACCGCCGAAGTAGAAAGAGGTTCGAGTCCTCTGGAGAAATTGTGGGTTTGTAAGATTAGACACCAAGGGCTGACTGAGGGCGCCTTACTCAGTCCTGGGTGGATGAGGGACCTCTGGCCTGGCTGGCCCTGGCCTTTTAGGGCTCCCTGTTCCCTTCAGAAGGCTCAACCGGAGGTTGCTCCCCACAGAATTTTTCTTGACACAGGCGGTCTCTTATCTTTCTTTCCTCTGTTATTCTTCTCTCCCTCCCCCATGGCTCAAGCCTTACACCAACAGGGCTCCAGTCCTCTCCCTTGCCCTAGACAAAGCAGCCTGTGACACATCTGAAAGCAAGGGACAGCCCAACCCCTCAGCACCACCAGTCCTCCCAGCCCCAGAGGAATCTTTGCTGGACCTTCCCTTATCTCCCCCTTACAACCCCCCAGCTCCCATATACCCTCCCCCACCGGGGGAAGCCCAGGTAGTGTTTCCTGCCCGGGCAGTTTCCCCTGTTTTATCTTCACCTCCCCCAGCCCAGCGGACAAGGGGCCGCAGCCCTCTTGCTCCCGAAGTAGGCCAGTTCCCTTCCTCCACAGTGGCCCTCCCTGTCCAGACCGTGGGACCCATGGTCCCTAGTGGGCTAATGGTTCATCAATACTGGCCGTTCACCTCCTCTGATTTATATAATTGGAAACATCAAAATCCCCCTTTCTCAGGAGAGTTAGGGGACAAGGAAGTCAGTTCAGCCAATCAGATGGCTGATTGCTGTACCTGAGTACCCTCAGTTGAAGGGGACAGTGTGCTGTTTTAATGAGCTTTCTCACAGCAAACATTTCTTTTTTAACCATGGATCCTAAAGAACTGATTTTTTTCCTTTTAAAGCATGCTTGTCATAAGGTTGTATGTTTTTGTTTATTGTTGTCTTTGTCACAGTCTTGTCTCTATGTCTTCTTAAATTGGACATTACAAAAAGAGGGGGAGTTGAAAGACTGAACTTCCCACAGTCAGAGATCCTCAGCAGAGGACAAGAGCAAATATCTGTTCAGTGATTTTTCCTCTTTCTCCCTTTGGATGGGCCCCCAAAGGAGTGAAAAAGAGAAAGATTCAGAGCAGAAAAGGAAGATTTTACTCCACAATTGGAAGCATTTTCACTTAAGATTTGACTTTAATGGTTGGGGATGGCTAATAATGTTGATATGGTACAATGTAATTTTATTTTTTGTGGTAACTGTTGTCAGTCAAATGTGAAATATTTATTGAACACAAAAACTCATGGTTACACATTTGTTAAGCCTTGGTTTCAGCGAATTGAGAATTGTCTAAATGTGGTTAATAACCAGTCTGACGCAGAGAGGGAATGTTTTTTCTATAAGGTCAGAAATTGTGCTGGTTACTTTGTAAATGTAAAAGTTATTCAGATAAAGCTGAATGTTATTATTGAGAACTTATTCTAGAATTTAAACTTGGGATTTTTCAAAATGAGATGTTCTTTTAATGTATGTGCTGTCAGAACTAACAACAAGTAATCATATGACACACAAGAAGTTTTTAAAGTGGTTAATCTATGCATGGGATTTAATAATACAAGTACTAAAATTTGGAAAAGGTGGAATTTCTAAATAGTGTTATATTTGACTAGGGTTGTATGAACTGTTTTTAGGAAATTGTGATCTAGAGATTAACATGTATTTAGACTCAAATTGCTAGAAAGTAATGATGAATGAATACAAAATATGTATGCATTTGTACTATAAAGAGAATTAAGTTTTTCTACCTGAATAGGTTAAGGTTGTATGATGTGCAAACTGTATGAAATTGACAAGAGAAAATTTAACCGGCCCAGGAAGCTAATAGGATTACATGCAATTAAATATAGTACCTTTCCTCTTTTTACAATAATGGTAAAGGAGGAGAAGCCAGAGGAAATAAGAGTAATTGATAAAGAAATAATAGGTGTGAATACTAGAACAAATGGTAAATCAGAATAATATTGATGGAATTCAATCAGTTATGCAGCAATGCTTTGAGGTAAAAAGAAACTAAACTGGAGGTTCTATCCTGTTTTTAAACAGAGGTTTAAAAGGAATAAGAGCAAATACTTTGAAATTCAGTTGTTTACATACTGAAAGGTTACTAAAGGACTTAAAGTTGTTTGGGAGTTGTGGAATTCAAACTAAAGTTTGTTGAAAATAATTTATTATGAAGATTTTGGTACTTGCTAAATTTTAAATTGCAAGTGATCTCACTTGGTAAAGAGAGATAAGAGACAAGGTTGTTAAGTCATAAAAACCTAAATCAAGCTATTTAACTCTTCCTTGCAAACAGGAAGGAAAAGAGAGAAAATACTTTTAATTGTTCCACTTTGATATTTAGGAACTGATATAGCAGCACAGTACATAAGTAAGATCTTAAAGAGTTTAAAGATGAGTATATTTTAATTGTATACTTCAGAGGGTTTAAGGAGATGTTCAAGCAAGTAAAAGTTGATAGAAAAGTCATGGATATCTTGTAAAATAGTTTTTTGCTTTTTTGGCAGTACAGTTGTTATAAGGGTGCAAATGGTGAACCCCTGGGTTCGGGAAGGAGGCCCTTCTCAGGGATGAGAGAACTCCAAGCTTAGCTTAAAAGTATCTCTTTCAAAGAATGTGGACATGACTCCTTGCACTCAGGCATTTAGTGAGTGGGGGGTCAGTCTGAGATCCTCTGGGTTTAGGCTATCAAGATGTGGCCAGAGTTGTATCTCTTTTGTTACAGGGGAAAGGGAGTTTCCCTGTTCACAGCCTGTCTGAGTTAAGGGGAGGTTCCTTATTCACAGCTTGCCTGAGTTAAGGGGTGCAGGATCCCTGCCATCTCTGCACAATGCCCAGGTTAGTCTCAAGAAGATTGTTTTCCTCCTTATTTATCTTTCCATCATAAGAGGTTTAAAAAAATATAATAGGGTTAAGTGTTTAAATTGATCAAAAATGTTTTTTGGGGTTGTATTATAAGTAGCCTGTTTGCCAAAAGGCTTGCTTTAAGGTTTATAGTGCTTAAAAGGTTTCAAATCTTGTAATTGAAAATAGACCCTGTAATACTACATGCTTTATGATATTCCTCTAAATGTGACTTTCATGTAAATTGTTGCTAAAACATTTGCTTTAAGTATTGTTTGAATGTAAGCAAAAGCTTATTGTAAACCTGACCGTACCATCGGTTTTGTTCAATACTTAGTGGTTACCTCAGTTTACCAATTTGTACTATGAACTGAATCTTATAATGAGCACTATGCTAAAGGTACAGTGTCTCAATTCTTGGGAGTTATGGATTAGCATTTGAAGGGATACCAAATGGTATGTTTATTTTTGTGATGGTAACAGCTAAAGGAAAGTGAAGAGGTATTAAATGTCCTGAGTATGCAGATTTGTGACAGGTAAATGGAAGTTGTGTTCTGCCTTTTAAGCAGAGGGTTTGAGGGGAAGAGAAAGAGAGGAGGAGAGATGGAAGAGAACAGATATGGAGGTGAAAGACAATAAATAGATGTTCTACTCTTATAATTAGATCCTTGATCTAGGGATAATTTCTAAAATTAGTGTATATGGTGTTGGGAAAAATCACAAATGATTCTGGAACTCTCTTGAAAAGTTATACTGAAGAGATTCCTGTATGGCTTGTCTTAGTCTTTCAGATGGCCCAGGTACAGGAGACGATACAGCCCTGATTTATATTTACTGTGGAACTACTCAATTCAGCACTCCTCTTCCTTAATTCAGGTTTTGTGACTGGAGTGTGATATGTTAGTTATTGCCAAAATATGTAAGAATAACTGATTGATCAGCCTGGTAGGGATGTGAAAGGCTTGTTTGAGGGTATGGAAACTGTTTCAAGACTGCTGCTTAGCAGAATTTCTCTGAGCTGTAATGGAAAAGACTTGTCTTTAAGGAAGGAGAAGGCTTCTGAGATCCAATGATGACATTGCAAAAGACAGAGAATGTTCTGTGATGGTTAGAGAGGCAATTCTAGGACTCGACCTGGACTGGACCTCTTCTGACCATCCAGGCTACTAATGCTTGAGTGACACAAGGATGGCATGAGCCAGTGACAGCTTTGACCTGTACATGGAGCCCCTCACTATGTGTCCCTTGGGACGTGAGGAAATGCTTTTCTATCTGCCTTCCCTTTTGGAGCAAGTTCTCATAATCAGCACTTAATGCAAGTTGTGAAATTATTGTTTCCATCTCCCCAAACAACCTATTGGGTTAATAATTAAAAATTATCAAATTGTTAGGGAACACACTTTGAGGAGTAGGTGATTAATGGAAGCTTTGCAAAAGGATATTTTTTAACAAAAACATCACATGCCAATTCTGCAAACAACTTAGGGATCGAATTTCCTAAAAGGTTCAATTCCTGTCAGAGGATGATTTTGGGGGATAAAATCTATTGGCTAAGATACCCAAATGTTAATGTTTAATATCAGTTTTTAATGTGTTAATTTCCTTTTTGTATCTGGTGTTCTAGTTTTTGCCCCAGTCCTAGGTTCTATCCTTCTGCCTTAGGGATGGATGCTCCCCACTTGTGACCTGTCTGTCAGTCTGGGGAAACAGTCTCTGGTCTCCAAGCCTTCAGGGCCCTGGCATTCGCTGCAGAGGTGCCCCTGAAGACCCTGTGCCCACAGCTCCTTCTCTTGCTCCCCCTCTCAGAGATTCTACACCCCTTCTCAGCTTGAAGAAGCTACAGAAGATTGAAACCATCGACCCTCTTCCTTTAGACATTTGGAGGAGGGAAGGGGAGACGGCATGGGACCTTGTGGGACATTGTACCCCAGAGACAGCATAGAACATTGTACCCCCATAGTGAAAAAGTTTCAGGAAAATCCCTTTGCTTCTACTATGTACCTTTCCCCTATTCTTAACCCAGTACAGTCTTTCTTATCTTCCCCTGACAGGCCTAAAATAACAGAGGCTTTCTGACCCCTGACCCTAACACCCTCCTTTTTCCCCCTTGATGGATGGCTGTCAGATACTTCCTGATTCTCTGTCCCTGATGCCCCCTCTGACTGAATGCCCTAGTTAGATTTGTGAAGAACCACCTAAATACCATACAGGTACTAGTTCTTCAGCGCCAGCACCAGGCGATTCCCCCTGACCCCTAGACCAAAAAAAAAAAAAAAAAGTGTGGAATGTGGATGGCCAAACTGACCCTTGCCCAAACCTACAGGCCTGTGTGTATGCTAGATAAGACCCCTTGCAAGCTGAAGTGTGCATCCTAGATAAGACCTTGTATACAACCCACCCAATGGGCCCCTGCGCAAGCCTATAGACCATGCCCTTAGAGTGATAACCACCTTTGCTCTAAGTCTTACTGTGAACTATATAAAGAGTGTTGGGAATTTACTCTGGGGGGGGGAGACCACTCCTTTCGGTCTCTTCCCCCTCGTATGTGCGTGTGTAGCTTAATAAAGCTCTACTCTCTGTGTGTTTTGCATCGTCTGTTTTGTCTCCTTGGGCTCACCCCAAAATGGACCCTAACAGTAGGAGAGGGCAGCTCAAACAAGTTTATTCCCAGAGGCTTGAGACAGAGAATCCAGGGAGGAAACTAGGGCCAGTAAGAAACGTTTAGGCTTGACTGGAGGGTTTCTCTTGTTAGTTTCAAAGTCTCCTGAAGGAGGGGTCGAGAGGGCTCCTCCCTGCCAGTCAAACTGATGGCTGGAGGAAGTCTTGAAGCTGGGTACTTCCTGTCAAGATGGATGCCCCAGTTGTCTCAAGAAATAAAGGAAAATCATTCTTTCCTCTTGGCCCTTGTCTTAATTTTCGACACAATGACTCACCACAGGCTTTCAATAGGTAACAAGGGTATTTATTAATACCAGGGTCAGTCAGGAGGGGAGGGGGTTCAGGGTTTTCTAACTGCTTCTAGGGAGAGGGGTGAGGGTGGGGGATGGGTCACGGAGAGGTTTAGACAGAGAGAGAGACTGACTCTCCCAGTCAGGAAGATTTGACTGCCTTTTAAATAAAGTCTTTATCAACCCTAGGGATACTTATTTGAGGATACTCCAATTATCTAAAGAAACTAAAACTCACTATGTTCAATCACCAAGCCCTCCCTTCCAACCAGAACCCAAAGGAAAATCAGGGAAGGGGAGGGATGGAGATGGTAGATCAAGGAGAGGTCCAGAGAAATGAGATAGGTCCAAATTTCCCCAAAACAAAATAAGCCCAGGCTAAGGCCGAAGCAATTAGGCCAAAGCTGAAAGGCCAAAGCAAAAGCCTCCAGCCACAGTGAAAGCCAGAAGGCAAAAGCCCCGTCAGTTGGAACTTCACCTCTGTTTATCACTTTAAGTTCTAACTGACTTTCTGAACATTCTAAGATGTTTAACTGACTTTTTGTGACCGTTAGAAATTACAGAAGGAAAAAGTTTCTGTTAGCCACCTTGCATTACGTAACACATTCTTGATATCATGCCTGAAGAGGATTTTTTGCCTGACTCCTCTTGGAGAGAACTCTTTTGTTTAATTGCTTTGGTCATTTCCTTGGATTATTGAAAAGAACAAGGTGGCAGAGTATATATGTATATATACATACATATATATATTTATGGATGTCTGGAAATATTATCCTTTAGGAGATGTCTGTAGAAAATAAAGTGTTCTATTATTTTGTTAAGGAATTTATCTAGTTTTCACAATAGGTAATACAAAATATTCCCCATAATTATTGGCCAAAAAATGGGGGAATCTTTGGTTTTGACAAAATTGTTTAAAAACATAACTAGTTCTAAAATCTAAATCTAAATTAAGAATTAAGTTCCTGAATTGAATATATTTTTAATTTTTAAATTGATTCCAATTAAAAAAAACTATGGTTTCATATTGTTCTATTCACTGGACTGTCTGTGCCTCTGTCTGCATCTCTGTGTATCAGTTTATTTCAGCTTGTGGAAACAGCCAGTGAAATTTTTTCTAAAGGACAGTAAATCAGGCAAATAGGACTTGAGAAAACATTAAATTGTTCCATTCCTGTCTTTGCAAACCTGTGTTTTGTTCTATCTTTGCAGAGAAGCTAGGATTTTAGAGAGACAACCTCTTTGCCTTTTTAAATATATTTTTTAAAACTGCCTTCTTTGTCTCAGTTGAAGCTCAATAGATTCTGCCTTTTACATTTACCCTGTGTGTATCTACCTGTGTCAAATGTGTTTCTTGTAAACAGTGTATGACAGGATTCTGGTTTTTAATCCATTCTTCTATCTGCTTCTTTTTTATGGCTGAATTCATACCATGTATATTCACAGTTATGATTTCATTTGTGTAATCCCCTTCATTTTGACTTCCTCTCTTAATTCTGCTTTTCTACTTTCACTCTTTCCCTTCCCACCAGTATTTTAGTCACTCCTCCACTACCTCTTCCCTTATATTACTCCCCTCTCCACCACCCCACTTCTTATTCCTCCTGTCTGATTGTTCTTCCCTCTCTGACCCAATTGCAATGAGATTAAGGTTTAAGTATTACTCATCACAACCCGTTTCCCCTTTTCCATTGTATTAGTCTTCTCCTTCCTTACCCCCTTCTTTTTACCTCTCTTTTCCCATTTCTCTTACTATTACACTCTTTTCAACCCCAGTTTTATTATTTTTTTTTACATATCATCCTAAAGAACTTACTACAACACCCTCTATGTATAATTCTTCTAACTACTAAGACAATGATAACAGTTTTTAAGAGTTATAGATATCATCCTTATTGGAATATAAACAAGTTCTCCTTATTGAAACCCTTATTTTTTTCTGTTTCTTACATATCTTTTAATGGTTCTCTTAAATGTTGTATTTCAACATTAAATGTTTTGTTTAAGTCTGGCCTTTTCTTCAGGAATGCTTGGAAATCTTCTCTTTTATTAAATGATCATACTGTACCATGAAAGGATATTGTCAATTTTAATTAGTAGGTGAATCATGGTTGTAAAACCAGGTCCCTTGCCTTCCTGAATATCATGTTCAAAAGCTTCTGGTCCTTCAATGTGGAAGTTGCCCGATCATGTGTAATTCTCACTGGTGTTCCATAATATCTGAATCATTTCTTTCTGGATGTTTGCTGTATTTTTCCTTAGTCTGGGTACTCTTGAATTTGGCTATAACATTCCCTGGGAGTATTCATCTGGGTATTTATTACAACAGGCAATTTATGGATTCTTTCAATCTCCATTTTACTTTTTTGGTCAAGAACATCAGAGAGGTTTTATTGTATAATTTCTTGTAATGAGAAGTCTAGGTTTTTGTTGTTGTTGTTTGGTTGGTTGGTTTTTTGTCATGGCTTTCAGGTAGTCCAATAATTCTTAATTTATCTCTCGTGGATCTATTTTCCAGGTCAGTTGTTTTGTCAATGAGTTATTTCATATTTTCTTCTCTTTTTTTCACTCTTTTGATTTTATTGTATTGTTTCTTAATGTCTCATAAATTTTTAGATTCTATTTGCCCAATTCTAATTTTTAAAGAATGAAGTTCTTCCATGATCTTTTGATCTCTTTTTCCATTTGGCCCATTCTATTTTTTATGTCACTCTTTTCTTCAATTGACTTTTTTTGCCTCTTTTTCCAAGAGGTCAATTAAGGTTTTTAAAACACTGTTTTCTTCATTTGATTTTTATACCTTTTTCCAGTTGACAAATTTTGCTTCTTAAGCTGTGGTTTTGGTTTTTTTTCCATTTTCTTCCACTTCTCTTATTTGATTTTTGAATTCCTATTTTAATTCTTCCAGAGTATGTGTACAATTTCCAGCTTAGTTTTTTTTGACATTTTCATATTATTCTCTGTTGTTACTGTTTTCTGGTCTTTTTCCTATGTAAGCTTTTGATAGTTACCTTCTTTTTCTTTTGTTTACTCATTTTCTCAGCGATTTTTTTTTTTGCCCTTGGGATGTAAGCTTTCTTCAGCTGGTTGACTGATTTAGCTGGTTGAGCTAATCTACCCTGGGACTTGTTGCATTGCTACTAGTGGTAAAGTCCATTACACTGGATAATTCCACAATATTTCACTTTCTGTATACAATGTTCTCTTTGCTCTGCTGGTTTCACTCTGCATCACTTCATTGAGGTTCTTCCACACTACCTAATCCTAAGAGACTTTGTCGATTGTCTTGATACACAATATGTCTCCGATGGTCTCCTGGGGTGACCTGGGTCTTTCTAAATCCCCCCACATATATGTCTTTGAATTCTGTCAATGGAAATAAACATCTTTACTACAGAGCTCTATGCTTCTTTGGTTTTAAAGGTTGATAGAAAAAATAACAGAAGAAAATCGCTGAAAACTTCTGAACATAAAAGATGAAATCCTAATTTAAACAATTCACAATTTGCCTCCAAAAGAAAAACAAAAGAAGGAAAACTCTAAAACCTCCTTTCTTTTATTCCTTAAAAGATATGCAAGACACCAAATTTTTCAGTTCACTGGAAAAATCCCCTCTCTAGGTGTATTTTCCTCAAGATAGTGTTCCGAAAGTCCCAGAACTTCTCTCTGTCTAGAAGCTTTGAGAGCATTGTCTTCCTTGTCCTGATTAAAGACTTGTTCTTCCTAACTACCTTGGTGGTTATGTGTTTTTCAAGGTTGACAGTCCTAATGTAAACAAAGCATATGGATCTCAAAGACAAAAATATATAGGAACAATTTATGGAATGATAAAAATATTTCAAGGAATCTCCTTACTGATTTTTCCTCTGTTAAAACAAATAAATCAAAAAGCAGATAATGATTATGAATTGGTCTTGCCTCTTTTCCAGTAACTGGTTAAAGTAGATAATAAAATCTAAAGAACAAGAAATTCACTCTTAGCCATCCTATTCTCTGGCTACTGGATCTTTCCTAAGATTTTCTGATCTTGAGAATTAGTTGTTGCTTCCTCACTTTCTCCAAAAATTAGTCTCCCACGTTTTTGCAGTTCAGTGTGTCAACTTGAAATCTGGAGACCCCAATTTTGCCCCTTTCTCCTTAGAATTCACCTCAAGGGAAGTCTCAGACTCACCAGCTTTAGACTGAATAATAGACCATAAAGTACTTGATAATTCCCAGTCTAGGTGGGACTAGCAGATCTAAGAAAATGCTAAGTACCATTTTAGTCATGGAAGTTTCCCCTATTGTATCAGATCTGTTCCCAAAAAGACCAATACCTATGCAGGAACTATCCTTTTAGTATCTATTGTAAGTAGACCACTCCCTGAAACCCCAGGCTCTGGCTATGGTTTCTTTCCCAAGCCTGTTTGCATCCTGTCAGTGTAAGTTGGATGTTTCATTTCCTTATAGGTAATGTCGGTTCCCCAAATGGTATATAAATTCCCCAAATTGTATTTTTCTCCATGAGGATCATCTAGCATAGTGATCCTTTCAGAGATACTGTTCCTAGAGACCCAGAGCCTCAGCTATGTCTGATTTTTAAGCATTTTACCCTGTGTCATGGCCAAATATTGAACACTATCTTTTTCCTGATTAAAGACTTGGTTTTTGAGACTATTTTAGTAGTTCTGTGTTTTTCCCATGTTATCAAGTGGAAGTCCCTGTGCTGTTGCTCTTTGTGGCTTCCCATATTGTATTGTCTGCTCCAATTAAATACTTTTATTGTAACTGTATTGATAGTTCCTTATATTTCAGGTCTTTTTAATTACTGAGATTTTCCTAGTTTAGAACTCAATATGAATAAAAAAAGAAATATTGATTCATATTTTTATATCTTTCCCAAACTAAGAGAAAAAGAGCAAGTAAAGCTATCCTAGTCAACTACAAAGTGAATAAAACATGTGGAAATGCATTGAGGGGAGAGAAAAAGAAGTGATTTCATAAATCAGGTGACTGAAGAACATAACATTAGAAGTAATATCAAGGTGCATATTTAGATTTCTTGCATAAGAGTGGAGAATGACATGATGAGGAAGGCTGTGAGCCAAATAATATGTTCCTCAAAAATATCCTTTGGGCTAGAAGATAACTGTCAACAGGATTTGGATCACATGATATATCTGGACAGAATAATTCTCAAAGAAGGATTGGTTGATGAGTGATCACAGCCAAAGGAGAGAATAGAAGAGGCAGTTTGGAGTGAAATATGCCAAATTCCCCTACCGAACCATTGTTTTAGCCATTCTTCTCAGGTTTGTCCTAATTGTGGATTTGACACTCACTCATGTCATCTATGGTTTTATGAAAGTCATTGAAAAACTTGTTCATTGTGTTATGTAGCAGAGGAAAAACTGTTACTGCTAGAGCACTAGAAACTTCCTACTAAGTTGACACTGAATTATTAACTCCTTTTTGAGTATGACCTTTCAACTAATTTCATTTATATTGAATTGGATTATCATACAGTCAAAATTTCTGCATTTTTACTAAAAATATTATGGGATAATTTCTCCAAATAGATAGAGGCTGCACATATAAATTCAGGATAAAGAAGCATTTTGTCTACCAGTACAAGTCAACACTTTGACTATAAATCGGAGAGTTGTCTGGAGCAATTCCCTATTAGATGGTGAGCTTCTTGAGAACAGATTTTCCTCTTTTTATGTTGCCAGCAATGAGCATGATACCTAGCACTATAAGTGAATGAAAGACTAAAGAATGTAGTCAACATTGGGTAAAAATGAAGCCAGGATCAGAGTATTAAAATAGGTGAGTACTGAGATGTGGAAAAAATGGAGGAAAAGGATAAAGGACAGTGAAGTCAAAGTGTAGGAATGCAGTAGCTAAATAATGTAATGGATAGGGCACCAGGTCTGGAGTCAAAAGACCTGAGTTAAAATTCAGCCTCAGAAATTTATTTGCTGTGTGAGAATGTCAACTTACCATTTTTTTTTTGCCTCAATGAAACTTCACATTGGAGATAAGATATTTTGATATCTAAGAGATGTAAAAATTAAAATTAATATGCAAAAGATAAGTATTATATTTAAAATGTTATTAATAATAAATTAACATAAAATACTAGAGTGAAAAGGGGCTAAACTAGCTTCAGCCTCACTCATGAAAAGAGGAAGAGGGAGGAGCTACAGAACTTATAAAAGAATAACATGACCATGCAAACGTGGAGGTGAGGAGAGATTAAAGGGAATCACCTCACCAAGCTAGTGTTTGACAAACCCAAAGATCCTAGCTTTGGGGACAAAAACTCACTACTTGTCAAAAATATTTATAGCAGTGCTCTGTGTGGTGGCAGAAAATTTGAAAAAGAAAGAGTTTCCCTCATTTGGGGAATGGCTGAACAAATTGAAGCATCTGATGGTGATGGAATACTGTTGTGCTGTAAGGAATGATGAATTGAAGGATTTCTATGTGAACTGGAAAGACTTCCAAGAATTGATGCAGAGTGAAATGAGCAGAACCAGGACATTGTACACAGAAACTGAGATACTGTGGCTTAATCAAATGTAATGTACTTCTTTATTAGTAGTAATGTAATAATCCAGGACAATTCTGAGACTTATGGGAAAGAACTGTAAAGATTAAAATTAATATCCAATTTTCTAAGTATTGTATTTAAGAAGATTTATTCAAAATAACTAACATAAAAAACTACCTAAATCAGCCCAAATCAGGAGAAAAGAGAGTGAGAGACAGGGCCACACCCAAATATATGCAAAATGTGACCACACAATGTGGTGGAGATATTAAAGGGAATTGGGGGAAATATCAAAAGGAATTTAGGTGGCGTAGTTCAAAAGATACAAAATTTCCACTTATACAGAACACTATCAACATCCAAAGAAGAAACTGTGAGAATAGAAATGCAGAAGAAAAACATGATTAATTATGTGGTTCGATGGATATATAGCTGAGGTTTTGGCTTTAGAAGAACACTAATAGAAATATGAATAATATGGAAATAGGTGTTGAATAATGATGTGTATAACCCAGTGGAATTGTTTGTCAGCTCTGGGATGAGTCAGAGTAGAGGGGAGGGAAAGAACATGAATCTTGTAACTATGTAACTATGGAAAAATATCCTAAATTTAAATATATATATATATATTTGAAATACATACCTCGCAGTGTTGTTGCAGTTTTAAAGCCCTTTGGGCAAAGTTCCAAATAGATCTCCAGAATCTTTGGAAATGTTCACAACTCCACTAAAAATGTGTTAGTGTCTGAATTTTCCCACATCATCTCCAGCTTTTATTATTTTTCTTTTCTTCTCTATTAGCCAATCTGGCAGGCAACAGTACTAATTTTTAATGAACACTTTCTGTCTTCATGCTCTAGAGAAACTCAAGATAAATCTAAATGATTTATTTCATATCCAGCATAATTCTGAAGGACTGAATAATTAGCTTGAATCTCCTGTTTTAATTATCGAGACAGATTTGAGTCTTGACAGACTTTTTCATGTGGACACTTTGGTTATACTTCATACTGTGGCTAAACTAGAATCTTTCCTAGCTGATAAAACTTTGCTTTCCTTTGTTTGGGTCAAGTTGATGCTATAGCTGCATTTAAGCAGGAAGATAACTGAACATAACATTATGGAATCTCTAAGCTGATTTTATAGTCAATTGTCCAGCTCTTAAAGCATTTTTATAGCACTCAGTGTTTTGGGTGTGCCCATTATCTGGGAGATTAGATCTCAAAACACAGTGAATAGTCATGTGGAAAATGTCACATATATTTTTTTTTCTAAGAATACTAGGGTAGCCAAATGTCCGTTTTGAAATCTGGCCATTTTCCCAAGGAATCTAGTATATAGTAACACTCATCATATGAATTTTAGATTACTTCTTTTCTATTAGTTATTGAACTTTTATTAAAAGATAAGAGTGAGAGGGCAGCTGGGTAGCTCAGTGGAGTGAGAGTCAGGCCTAGAGACAGGAGGTCCTAGGTTCAAACCCAGCCTCAGCCACTTCCCAGCTGTGTGACCCTGGGCAAGTCACTTGACCCCCATTGCCCACCCTTACCAATCTTCCACCTATGAGACAATACACCAAAGTACAAGGGTTTAAAAAAAAAAGACAAGAGTGAGAATAATTACCACTCTTACTTTTTTTTGGAACAGTAGTTAGATGTTAAATCCATCCCTTTAAATATATATATATGGTTCAGTCAACAATTTTTGAAAGGAGAAAATAAAAGAAATGGAAGAAAATATATTTACTTGAATTGACATTGGACTTATGCTTTCTTTGTTATAATTCTTAATGAACCAACTTCCTCTGCTAATGATAGATTGGCTCCCTCTTTATAACATATAACCAGAGAGTAACCGAGAGATCTGAGATGTTAACTTCTTTACCTAGGTCTTCCTGGGCTCTAAGTCCAGTTCTGTATATACTATTCTACAGATTCTCTATCTGAGAGATAAAGTAGATGAGAAAAATCTGCTGAAAATGTCAGACAACAAATTTTACTTCAAAAGACTGAATTACACACAAAGAAATGAGACTATCTAAAAATCATAGATATGAAGCTAGAAGCAACTTCTTTGAAAATCTTTTTCCAGTTCCATTTTACAGAAAAGGAAATTGAGACCTAGAAAGGTTAAATGACTTGCTCAGGGTCACACAAGAGATGGCACCAGCTCTCCTCCAAAAACACAAGAAATATTTTGATAGGACTGCAAATGTTGAAATAGAGAATTTAAAGATAATGATAATTATTAGCATATCTGGAATATGAATATGAATATAGTAATATTTTTATTAAAATATCTTTGAGTTCTTTAAAAATCCACAAGGTTCATACATAATCTGTTGTTGATAAAGAATCATGAATTAACCTTCAGTTCATTGATTATGAGAAGGCTTAAAGGCTTTATTGAATTGGTATGTCATTTGCAAAATATTATTTTCCTTAAAGTCAATTAGATATTCAAAATTGAAGGAAGTTCTCTGCTTTACCATGTACAAAAATATAAAAATATGTACATGATCATAATTAGTTAAATGTGTCCAAATAATCAAATTAAATGTTCAGTATTTAAATGATTTTTATATAAAATGTTACACAATTTATTTTTAAAATGTATATGCTTTCTCTTATAAAGGAAACTATTCATTGTTCCATTATGACTTCCAGAAAAAGGGAGATAATTTGACATCACATCCCTGTGTAACTTTTCAGAAATTCATAGACATATTCTTCATGTATTATTAGTAGAGGAAATTCTATTCACTGTTGATATTTTGATAACTATTTGAATTTGGCAGTATATTTACACTTGAATCTTGAGAACTGATATTCTAGTCTTACCAATGTATTCTCCATCAAGACTATATAATTAATTGGCATAAACACTGTTTCATTTATGGAACTACTGATCATCTCCTATAGTCTATATATGCATAGAAATTAGATATTATGTTAGACTGATTAAACTCTATTTCTTTATATTTTTGTAATAATTTTTATTTCAGTAGGATTAAGTTTCATGTATTTTAAATTTTTATTAGTATAATCTAATACATTGAATGGACTTGTTTATTTTTGATACTACATATACATAAAATTAATCATTTCTAGTGACTCAAGTCTATATATATAACATATATATATATATTACATGAAGGATTACTGTCCTTTATCTGTCCTATTACTACTTTGCTACACAGTCTACAGATTAATTTTTTTTAAACCCTTAACTTCTGTGTATTGATTTATAGGTGGAAGAGTGGTAAGGGTAGGCAATGGGGGTCAAGTGACTTGCCCAGGGTCACACAGCTGGGAAGTGTCTGAGGCCGGATTTGAATACAGATTATTTTAATAACACAAAAATGATTTAATATATTCTATGATAAAATCATAGGGTTAAAAAGAAAAGATTACATTTTCCTACCTTCAGTCATATCCCTCTTTACATCATTGGGATTAATTTTTTAGAGATAAAAAATAAGTGCAATAGTAATGTTCTTCATAATATTATTTTGCTATTACTAGAACTCTCAGTTTACATTTTCAGATATATAAAAAGTAAACTAAAATTCCATGTGTATGTTTTCTGTATGAATTTATTTTTGTAAATGGGAATGCAGGATGTTGTTAAGATATAGAGTATTGCATGCTAATTTCTCTAGGCAACATACCAATGTAAATGAAGCCACCTTTGACTAAATTAAATAATCTTAAAATTTCAAGAAAAAAATAGTTTCTGAACGTAAAATGATAAGGACCCATCTGCATATTCATTTAGGTACTATTTGTTGTTATATTATGAAGTATACGAAGTATAATGTTTGTCAGTTTAAATATAACTCAAAGCTGAGATTAGAAACATTAATATGTGAAATATTAACTAAAATGACCTTTGCTGTGAAGTGCAAAATATGTAACAAACAGGCTTAATATTTCAAACATATTAAAATTTACTTACATTCATAATTAGCATGATAAAAGTAGAAGAGTTTCATTCAAACACATAATTAGAAGTGATTAAGAAATAGGGAATTTAAAAATGGCAAAAATGAATTTGATAATTGTTTCTAGCCATGACTTTGTCTACTTCTTTAGTTTTTTTTTAAACCCTTAACTTCTGTGTATTGGCTCCTTGGTGGAAGAGTGGTAAAGGTGGGTAATGGGGGTCAAGTGACTTGCCCAGGGTCACACAGGTGGGAAGTGTCTGAGGCTGGCTCTGAATCTAGGACCTCCTGGGGTTGGGTTTGTTGTTGATACGGGCTGGTATTAATCCTAGATGGATAACGCTGACATTCTAACTGCGTGAAATGAAATTCCTCTTCCTAATAGCTTTGGATATTCACTAATCAGGAAAGGTACTCCAATCTTTAGTTGAACGTAGTAACTAGGTTTATTTCTCACTTAACAAGGTGTCAGGAACAAGGAATGAGGTAAGAGGTTTTAGGGATGCTAAATCTAAGCTAATTTAAAGTAAATGATCAGAAGTTGTAGATGCTGGTAGATCAATGAGAGGCTGGAGCTTCTTCACCTTCTCACTAACCCTGGCTTGACCTAGCTGGAGCCAAACCAAAGGATAGGGAAGGCTACTGATGTTCTTCTTAGATGGTTGTAATATTGTTCTCTCTCAGCTCTATTGACAACAGGTATGACATTTCTCTAGGTCTCTCGGGCAAGGAAGCTAGATTGCAGGTACAAAGGTCTAGCCACCCTCTTAAACCTTCTTCAACCCAAGAATGCTCCAGGATGAGCTCCACTGTGCTGAGCATGATGGGTATTTATATGGTTGGTTCCAACTGCCTTTAGACCTTGGCTCATGCCACCTGGGTACATTCTGAGGTCTTCAACAGATGATCCTGTCACTCAAGATGATTTCCATTTTGTTCCAGAAATTCCTCATAACAATATTCATAATGTTATGAAAGAACACATATTGCTAACACTAGAAAAAAATTCATGTAAAAAATAAAGTGAAAAATGATAACCTTTAATCTGCATTCAGACTCTAAGGCAGTGGATAGCTTTTTTGTCATGAGTCCTTTGGAGTTGTCCTAGATGTTATCATTGTTTATAACAGTTAATTCATTCACAATTGATCATTGTAAATCTTCCTTTCCCTCCCTTTCTGTTCTTTTCCTTACTTTCCCTTCATTTTTATTCCCTTCCCCTTTCCTTGGAAAACTGAAAAGTAGTATGACATCCATGTACCAAAGTCAGAATGGATACATTATTGAGAAATAAAGTATAATAATAGATAATAATAATAAATAAATGATGAATAAAAAATAAATAAAAATAAACATATTATGCAAGTACAGAATAGTTTACCTCTCAAACCTATAGCTAAGGGAAGAATTTAGGTCAAAATAAGACATAGGGAACATGAGATGTAAAAGAGATAATTTTGTCTTCATTAAATTAAAAAGGTTTGCACAGGCAAAATCAATTTAACCCAGATTAAAAGGCAAACAATAAACTGGGGGGAAAGCATTTATAGTAAGTCTCTCTGACAAAGACTTCATTTCTCAAATATATAAAGAACTGAGTCAAATTAATAAGAATAGAAAACATTCTCCAATTGAAAAACTATCAAAGGATATGAATAGGCACTTCTCAAGTGAAGAAATCAAAAATATCTCTAATCATATGAAAAAAAATTCTCCAAATAACTATTAGAGAAATGCAAATTATAGCATACTCTGAGGTACTATATCTCACCAATCAGACTGGATAACATAATAAAAAAAAAAGGAAATGATAAATTCTGAATGGAAAGTGGGAAAATCAGAACACTTGTACACTTCTGGGAGAACTGTGATTTGATACAAATATTTTGGAGAGTGTAATAGGTAACCTCTGGGGAAAAGATGGAGACCAGCTTGAGTGACAAATCGTTGGTTATAGAACTTAGAATTTACCCAGATGGCATGAGCCAAAGGCAAAGGATAGTTGAGACCACCACTATAAAAGCCAAGGGGCAGAAGACTTCAGGGTCTCATTCTTGAGAAGGGGCTCGTGGGTGGTGAGGAATAGGTAGATCTATAGACCTGCATATACAGCATCTGTATCTGATTGTCTCATTGACCTCTTACAGAACAAGGCTGAGAGATAAACATCAACACCTACTGTCAAGAAGAATATCACAAGCCCTTCCTTTCACTTGGTCTAGACCACAGCCGGTCTGACCAGGGTCTTGGAGGGAGAGAAGCCTCTCCAGCTGGCTGCCAACCTGTTATTTATTGTTTAGCCTAATCTAACTCCCATAGGGTTTAGCATAGTCATTCCCAACACCACTTTCCTTATCCTGAATCCTACCCCTTTGAACTATAGCATTAAAGCCTTTGAAATATTTGTCAAGTGAAGACTGATATCTTTCCTAGAGCAAGTGAATAATTACAGCCAAAGGGGAAAGGGGGATTTACCTAAATCGAAGTCATTCGGCATTATCCAACACAATACCAATAACTATCCTTACTACAAACCTTTATCCTCTAACCTAACCTCAAGCCAAGTAACCAGAGGAGCTATGTGAACAATACACAGCTTATCACTTGATAACTTTGGCTTGTGCACTGTTTGTGGGGTCAAGTGCTTAGCTGAGCTGAACATTCATAAGCCCTGGTAGTTTTCAGCACATTTTGGTGGCCACTCAGGCATCCCTATCCTCACTCAGCCTCGATCCATTTACCATCTAGGGATCTTGGACCAGCTTGTCAGGCCCATCTAATAGAAGCACCATACCACCCTGTATAACAAAAGCAATCTAGAACCATGCCCAAAGGGCTATAAAACTGTGTGTATTCTTTTGCCTTAGGAGTACGACTATAAAGAGATTAAAAATAGAGGAAAATTACATAGTTACATAAAAATATTTATAGAAGTTTTTGTTTATTTGTTTTTTGTGAAACCGGAAGATTCCACTAAAAGGAGGTCCATATATTAGGGAATAGCTGAACAAGTTGTGGTACATGGTTACAATTGAATGTTATTGGGACATTAAAAAATCACAAGCAAAATAATCACAGAAAAAAAAAACTTATGAAGTGATATGAAGTGAAGTGAGTGGAAGTAGAACACTTTACACAGTAACAACAATAATGTATGATGATCAGCTGTGGATGACTTTATTATTGACAAGACAAGGGTCCAGGACAACTCCAAGGAACTTATGATGAAAAAGGAGGAAGGAATAGAGGGAGTCTGAATACAGATTGAAACATACCATTCTTCACTTTATTTCTTCATGAATTTTTCTCCAGAATAAGTAACGTGTCTTGTTTCATAAAATGACAAGCATGGAAATATGTATATAAGAATTTACTACCTATATCATAATATCTTTCTTCTTGTGGAGAGGGGAGGCTTGGGAGGAAGGGAGAGAATATGGACTGGAAAATTTCAGAAAATGAACATTCAAATGTTATCAGCAAGTAATCTAGAAAAATTAAAATGTAATAATAAATATTTCTTGAGATTTTATAATTTCATGAAATGTCCATAACCACTGAATAATAAATTTTGCAAGCTGATCAAAATATTAGTTTAATCCCATTTATTTGATTTGATTTAAAACATTTCTCCCTCCACAAAATCCCTTTTAACAAACTCAATGGAGTATTTTTGCAAGATATCTTTTCTTTAATACCTTCTAACTATTCATCAACAAATCAATTCATTTTAATTTAATTCAGGTCAACAAATATTTATAAAATATCAACTTCATTAAGGTACTAGGTATTCAAAGACCTAAAAACAAACAAGGGTATTCCACATCCTCAAGGAACTCACTAAAAAGAAGCAATAAACTATATACCCAGATAAACAAATGCAACATAACTTGAATAGAGTCTTAAGACCATTTATTCATTTAATCAGTATACAATACTTAATTTATTGTGGAGACAAGAAGTAATATGACAAAAGCTATTTATAACAACCTTTGAGCATGAACACAAAAGGCTGAATTTTCTTATCAATTAATTTTACTTGCTATTTTTAAGAACTACATGCAAGGTACACTGTGGTTTCAAATAAATCATACCAAAATAAGATTAGGGTTGGAGTTTATTACTAAAAGACTTCTGGTTTTCAGTGCATCTCTCGATATTATTTTTTTAATGGAAAATAATCTTTGCATTGTCTGACAATGGTCTTCCTCAGGATTATCTCTTTTCCTAAGGAAACAGCTGATGTGCCAATTAAAAAGAAAGAAAATACACAAATATATAGAGTGTTTTTCAAATCAATGTAACAAAGACCAAATCCAGTTTTCACTAATACTGAAAACATAATTTCATTCAATACATTTGAATCCTGTTTTGGCAAGTGATGCAAGAAGCACAGCTGTGGCTTTTACATTGTAGACTGATATGTTTGATGAAAGCATAATCCTGTATTGTTTGTTGCCTTTTGAAAACAAAAGTACCCTTTCTGAACAGTTGGACCATCTATAAAAGTATTTTTTCCTCTGTAAGTTATTATTTTACAGTCATTATCAATCAAATACAAGGAGATATCACTTCTATAGTTAAAGTACTATTTTTTATTTTCCTTGTGGCTTTAAGTCAGTTAAAAATTATTTAATATGATGCACACTGCCTACCATCATTCATTCTCATCCTACTTAGTATCCTTAACACTGAAAGGCAGAATGTGAAATCAGGATCTTAGCTTTGTAAAATATATTACCAAAATAAAGGGGACATCTCTGCACCACTCATCTAAGAAAACTTATTTTCCATAGAAGAACCAATTGGAATGGTAAAAGAACTCCTTGATATTGCCTGGATCTACTAGGCCTCATTTCTGTAATAACAGAAGATATTCCTTGAAGGCCATAAAGCCAGTTTTCCTGCAGCAACAAATGATTTTCCTCTATATTAATAACTGAGTATATATACATACATATGTGTGTGTATGCTGTACACTCTTGGATGGTAAGTTATTTCTCTATTCATATTGCAACATTTCTTTATGATGATTCCTTTAGCTGAATATGAGGACCAATTAAATAATTTTTTTTCTAAAAATAAATCAGTCAGTAATAGCATTAAATTCAGAAAACCAGAAATAATTAAAATTATCTCTGTATAAATGGAGATTTTGAACCTTTGGACTTCATCTCCCAGAAATCCCTTAGTATTTCCCCAAATTCCCTTTAATCTCTCCTGCTCCTCCATGTTTGTGTGGTCTCATTATTGTTTTCTAAGTTCTGCAGCTCTTCCCTCCTTTTTTCCTCTTTCTAGTGTACTGAATAGCTAGGTCTCTTACTTTAATTATTATTAATAAACATTGTAAATAAATACTTGGAATATTGGATATTAATTTTAAAATCCACACTGGGTTTTGTTGGAAACATATAGGAATACTGATGATTTATGTGGGTATATTTTGTACCCTGCAACTTTGCTAAGGTTATGGATTATTTCTATGAGTTTTTTAGTTGATTTTTTTTGGATTCTCTAGGCATACCATCCTGTCATCTGTAAAGAGTGATTGTCTAGTGTCCTCTTTGCCTACTTTGATCCCTTAAATTTCTTTTTCTTCTCTAATTGCTACTGCTACCCAATTCTAGTACAATATTAAATAGTAGTGGTGATAATGGGAATTCCTGCTTTACTTTTGATTTTATTGGAAAGACATCTAACTTATCCGCATTGTAGATGATACTTGCTGATGGTTTTAATAAATATTGTTCAGTATATTTAGGAAAGGTCCTTTTATTCCTATATTTTCTATTGTTTTCTATAGGAATGGGTGTTGTATTTTATAAAAGGCTTTTTCTGCATCTATTTAAATAATCATGTAATTTCTATTAGTTTGGTTCTTGATATAATTAATTATTCAGATGGTTTTCCTAATATTAAGCCATCTTTTCATTCCTGGTATAAATTCCACCTGTTTGTAGTGAATAATCCCTTTGATAACTTACTATAGCCTTTTATCTAGTATTTCATTTAATATTTTCATCTCTCTTCTTTAAGGATATTAGTCTGTAGTTTTCCTTCTCTGTTTCTGGTATTCCTGGCTTAGGAATCAGTGTCATATTTGTATCAAAAAAATAATTTGGTAAGACTCCTTTTTTGCTTATTTTGTCAAATAGCTTGTCAAATAGTATTGGGATTAATAAATGTTTGATACAATTCCCTTGTGAATCCATCCATCTTGCCCTGGAGACTTTTTCTCAGGGAGTTCCTTGATGGCTTGTTCAATTTCTTTTTCTGATATGGAATTATTTAAGTTTTCTATTTCATCTTCTGTTTATCTAGGCAATTTATAGTTTAGTAAATACTCGTCCATTTTAACTAGATTGCCATATTTATTGTAATATAATCGGGCTAAATAGCTCCTAATAATTTCCTTAATTTCCTCTTCATTTGAGTAAGATCACCATTTTCATTCATAATATTAATTTGGTGCTCTTCTTTCTTTCTCTTAATAAGATTAAGCAATTCTTTATCTAATTTGTTATTTTCAAAATGGCAGCTCCTAGTTTTATTTATTAGTTCAATAATTCATTTACTTTCAATTTTATTAATTTCTCCTTTGAATATTAGAATTTCCAATTTAATCTCCATCTGAGAGGTTTTAATTTGTTCTTTTTTCTAGTTTTTGGTTTGTTTGTTTTTTTTTTTAGTTTCATGCCCAATTTGTTAAACTCCTCTTTCTCTATTTTCTTAATATGGGCACTCAGAGATATAAATTTTCCCCAGCATACTGTTTTGCTGTATCCCATTAATTTTGATATGTGGTTTCCTCATTGTCACTCTCTTTTATGAAATCAGTAATTGTTTCTATGATTTGATCTTTAACCTACTAGTTTTGGAGAAGTAGATTATTTAATTTCCAATTAATTTTTGATTTACCACTTCATATAATCTTCCTAATTATAACTTTTATTTCATTATGATCTGAAAAAGTTGCATTTATTATTTCTGATTTTCTGCATTTGTTTGCAAGGTTTTTATGTCCTAGTACATGGTCAATCTTTGTGAATGTACCATGTGCTGCTGAAAAGAAAATGTATTCCTTTTTATCCCTATTTGCTTTATATATATATATATATATATATCTATGAATTCTATCTTTTCCAAGATTGCATTCACATCTCTTATTTCTTCCTTATTTATTTTTGGTTTAATTTATGTAGAACTGATAGAGGGAAGTTGCAGTCCCCACTAGTATAGTTTAATATATATTTTCTCCTTAAACTCCTTTAGTTTCTCCTTTAAAAATCTGGATTCTAAACCATTTGGTGCATTGATGTTAAAAACTTATATTTCTTCTTTGTCTATATTGCCTTTTATCAAAATGTAATTGCCTTCCTTATCTCTTTTAATCAGATCTATTTTTATTTTGGCTTTTTCACATATTATGACTATGACTCCTGCCTTTTTTTTCTCAGTTGATACCCAATAAATTCTGCTCCAGCCTCTTTACCCTGTGTGTGTCTATCTGTCTCATGTGTGTTTCTTGTAGACAGCATATGGTAGGATTTTGGTTTTTAATCCAGTCTGCTATGTGCTTTTGTTTTATGGATGAGTTCATCCCATTCACATTCAGAGTTATGATTACCAATTGTGTATTCCCCATAATTTTTTATTTCCTCTTTTAGTCCTGCCTTTTCTTCTTTCACTATTTCCTCTATACCAGTGATTTGCTTTTGATCAGTCCCCCTTTTTCCCCACCCTGATTTTACTTTCCTTCCTACTACCTCTCATCTTATCCCCCTTCTATGCCTCTTTAAAGTCTATTAATCACCCCCTTCCAACCTTTGCCTCTTTTTAATGGTTCCCCCAACAACCTCTCCTCCCATCTTTCTTATTCCCTTTTAACTTCGTTAGGGATTCTTTCAATGTCTATTTTACCCTCTTGTTCAAGAATATCAGGGCAGTTTTCTTGAATAATTTCCTCTAATATGATGTCAAGGCTTTTTTTTTCCCTCCATGAGGACCAATTATTCTCATATTGTCTCTCCTGTATCTGTTTTCCAGGTCAGTTGTCTTTTCAAAGAGATATTTCATGGTTCCTTTTAGTTTTCATTCTTTTGATTTTGCTTTATTGATTCTTGCTGTCTTGTGAAATCATTAGCTTCTATTTGCCCAGTTATAGTCACTAAAGACTGATTTTCTGTTATGATATTTTTATTTTCCTTTTTGGCATGGTCTATCCTGCTTTTCATGGTTTCCAGCACGTCAATTCTAGTTTCCAATTTGCTTATTAGTTCATTTGATTTCTGTGCTTCTTTTTTCATAGGGGCAATTTTGTCTTTTGAGCTGTTATTTTCTTCTTGTATTATTTTCATTTCTTTTTACTATTTTTCTTCCCATTTTTCTTCTTTCTTTCTGATTTTGTTCTTGAACTCCTTTTTTTAGTTCCTTGAGAGCTTGTGCCTAATTTCCTTTTTTCTCCAGGGTGAGAGGGGAGTTTAGAGGTGTTTGCTTGCAGAAGCATGGCCTCTTCAGCCTTGAGTCTCACCTCCATTGCCTTTCACTGTCCGCTGGGCTAAGTGTTTGGTGTTTTCATCCAGCCCCCAGGAATTTAGAGATTGCCTTGGTCCTAGCTCTAATTCTGGTGTGGAAGGTGGTATTGGGGAAGGGTGATTTGCTCACACTTTGATAAGAATATTTTTGCTCCCTTATAGCATGGAAATCCCCAAACACTGCCTACATTTAAGGCTGTGCCTTGAAGGAGTATCCCTTTATACTGTGTAATGATCAGTTGGAAGGGGATTCAGAAGGCTGCTGTTACTACACCTCCATCTTGGCTCTGCCTCCTAGAGTGATATTAAATGGAGTTTTTCTTTCTCACTCTGACTGCTGAGATTTGTTGGAAATAATACAGTAATGCTAATGATTTATGAGGTTTATTTTGTATCTGGCAACTTTGCTAAAGTTGTTATTCAACTAGTTTTTAGTTGATCTTCTAGAAATCTCTAAGAATACCATCATATCATCTGCAAAGTGTCATAGTTTATACCTATGGCATACTTTAATTCCTTTAAATTCTTTTTCTTCTCTAATTGCTAAACCTAACATTTCTAGCACTGTATTAAATAATGGTAATAATGAGCATTCCTGCTTCACTCCTGATCTTATTAGAAAGGATTCTAATATCTTCTTTGCTTGAAAGCTCTTGAATTTGGCAATTATATTTCTGGCTGTTTTCTGCTCTGGATCAAATGTGGTGGGTGTTCTATGAATCCTTTCGATGTCTATATTGCACTCTTGTTGTAGGACTTCAGGGCAATTTTGCTGAATAATTTCTTTTAGTATGGAGTCCAGGTTTCTATTAATTTCTGGTTTTTCTGGAAGACCAATTATTCTCAAATTGTCTCTTCTAGACTGGTTTTCTTGGTCTGTCACTCTCTCATTGAGATATTTCATATTTCCTTCTATTTTTTCAGTCTTTTGACTTTGTTTTATTTGTTCTTGTTGTCTTGAGAGATCATTAGCTTCTAATTGCTCAATTCTAGCCTTTAGGGACTGGTTTTCGGCTCTAAACTTTTCGTTTTCAGCTATGATCTTTTGGTTTTCTTTTTCAATTTGGTTCACTTTGCTTATCAGTTCATTTGATTTCTGAGCCTCACTTTCCAATTGAAAGATTCTACCTTTTAAAGTGTTATTTTCTTGCCAGATCTCTTCCATCTTCCTCAGAATCTCAGTTTTGAACTCTTCCATACCTTGTGACCCGTTTTCCTTATTTGAGGAGGGTCCGGATGCTTGTTTGTTCTCCTCCTCTGTTTGCTCGGTTGTCTGGATTTTCTCTGTGTAAAAGTTGTTGAGTGTTAAAGACTTCTTTTTCTTGTTGTTTATCTTTCTCTTCTGAACTTCCTGAGTCTGGGTAGCCATCATTAGCCCAGCAGCTTCTCAGCTTTATCCTCGCGCTAGGGGTCTGTCCGCTGGTCTTTTGGCTCCTGAGGTCTGAGTTCTGGATTTTTCCAAGGTAAAGCCCCCTGGGGGACCCCCTTGCTTGATCCTCTGCTGGAGGTTCCTTTACAAGTCTCAGGGAGCTGCTTCCACAGTCCTATATCCTCCTACGGTGGTTCCCCACTCAGGATTTCAGAGCTTTAGCTAGTGGCTGTGTCTGCCTCCACCCACGCCCCCGCCACTCCTGCGCTCTGCTCCCACGCTCAGATTTTGCGTGCGTTCTTTGGCTTATTGGGGTCCCAAATCTTGCTGCTCTCAGGAACAGGCCCTGGAGCTGCCAATGACTCAATGGGTGCCCCAAACTTGCTCTATTTCTTTTTAACTGGCTTCGGCGCTATAGGTGGTATGTGTGGAGGGGGTGGGGGTCGGGTGGTTGCTCAGCCTGCGATTTAGTGAGATCTATTTCACCCCTTTATAGCATGGAAATGTCCCGATTCCACGTACCTTCCACACTGCAATCTGTTGTGGGGTTCCTCCGTTCATCTGGACTTGTTTTTATGTCCCCTTGAGGAGTTTTGTGTGTTTTGGTCAGGAGAGGTTAAGAGCTGCTTTTTAATCTGCCGCCATCTTAACCCGGAAACTCAAGGATTCTAATATCTTCATTGCAGGTGATTCCTGTTGATGGATTTAAATAAATACTACTAATTATTTTAAAGAAATTATTTTATTTCTCTGCTTCCTGGGATGGGTATTGTTTGCTGTCAAAGGATTTTTCTGCATTTATTGAGATAATTATGATTTCTGTTATTTTGATTATTAATATGGTCAATTATACCAATGGATTTCCTCATATTAAAACAGCCTTGCATTGCTGGTATAAATCCCACTTAGTCAAAATGAATAATCTTAGTGACGTATTTCTTTTTTTTTAATATAACATTTATTAATATTCATTTTTAACCTGATAACATGATTCATGCCCCTATTTTCCCCTTCACCCCCTCTCTCTCCCCACCCATGGCTGAAGTACATTTCCACTGGTTGTAACATGTGTCCTTGTTCAGGGCCTATTTCCATAGTGTTGTTAGTTGCATTGGTGTGGTCGTTTCGAGTCTACATCCCCAATCATGTCCGCCTCAGCCCATGCATTCAAGCAATTGTTTAACTTCTATGTTTCCTCTCCTGCAGTTCTTCCTCTGAATGTGGGTAGCATCTTTACCATAAATCCCTCAGAGCTGTCTTATGTCATTGCATTTTTGCTGGTACAGAAGTCCATTACATTTGATTTTACCATAGTATATCAGTCTCTGTGTACAATGTTCTTCTGGCTCTGCTCCTTTTGCTCTGCATCAGTTTCTGGAGGTCTTTCCAGTTCACCTGGAACTCCTCCAGTATATTATTCCTTTTAGCACAATAGTATTCCATCACCAGCATAAACAACAGTTTGTTCAACCATTCCCCAATTGAAGGGCATCCCCTCATTTTCCAGTTTTATGCCACTACAAAAAGCGCAGCTATACATATTTTCATACAAGTCTGTTTATCTATGATCTCTTTGGGGTACAAACCCAGAAATGGTAAGGCTGGATCAAAGGGCAAGCATTCTTTTATAGCCCTTTCAGCATAGTTCCAAATTGTCAGCCAGAATGGTTGGATCATTTCACAACTCCACCAGCAATGCATTAATGTCCCAATTTTGCCACATCCCCTCCAACATTCATTACTCTCCCCTTCTTTCATTTTAGCCAATCTGCTATGTGTGAGGTGATACCTCAGAGTTGTTTTGATTTGCAATTCTCTATTTATTAGAGATTTAGAACACTTTCTCATGTGCTTATTGATACTTTTGCTTTCTTTACCTGAGAATTGCCTATTCATGTCTCTTACCCATTTTTCAATTGGGGAATGGCTTGATTTTTTATACAATTGGTTTAACTCCTTGTATATTTGAGTAATTAGACCCCTGTCAGAGTTTTTTGTTATGAAGATTTTTTCCCAATTTGTTGTTTCCCTTCTGATTTTGACTACATTGTTTTTGTTTGTATGAAAGCTTTTTAGCTTAATATAATCAAAACCATTTAATTTAAATGTTGTAGTTTTCTCTAACTCTTGCTTGATTTTAAAATCCTTCCTTTCCCAGAGATCTGACAAGTATACCATTCTGTGTTCACTTAACTTATTTATAGTTTCCCTCTTTATATTCAAGTCATTCAACAATTCTGAATTTATCTTGGTGTAGGGTGTGAGATGTTGATCTAAACCTAATCTCTCTTATATTGTTTTCCAAATTTCCAAGCAGTTTTTGTCAGATAGTGGATTCATGTCCCAAAAGTTGGGCTCTTTGGGTTTATCATACACTGTCTTGCTGACGTCATTAATCCCAAGTCTATTCCACTGATCCTCCCTTCTATCTCTTAGCCAGTATCATATTGTTTTGATGACTGCTGCTTTATAGTATAGTTTAATATCTGGTACTGCTAGGCCCCCTTCCTTCACATTTTTTTTCATTATTTCCCTTGATATTCTTGACCTTTTGTTATTCCAAATGAAATTTGTTATAGTTTTTCCTAATTCAGTAAAGAAGTTTTTTGGTAATTTGATAGGTATGGTGCTAAATAGGTTAATTAAATTTGGTAGAATGGTCATTTTTCTTATGTTAGCTCATCCTACCCATGAACAATTAATGGCTTTCCAATTGTTGAGATCCAGTTTTATTTGTTTGGAAAGTGTTTTGTAGTTGTTTTCTTATAATTGCTGTGTTTGCTGTGGTAGATAGATTCCTAAGTATTTTGTATTGTCTAGGGTGATTTTAAATGGTGTTTCTCTTTCTACTTCTTGCTGCTCTAGTGTGTTGGAAATGTATAGAAATGCTGATGATTTATGTGCATTTATTTTGTATCCTGCAACTTTGCTAAAGTGGTTGATTATTTCTACTAGCTTCTTACTTGATTCTCTAGGATTTTTTAAGTATACCATCATATCATCTGCAAAGAGTGATAGCTTAGTCTCCTCATTGTCTATTTTGATACATTCAATTTCTTTTTCTTCTCTAATTGCTATTGCTAGTGTTTCTAGTACTATGTTGAATAATAGAGGTGATAATGGGCATATTTGTTTCACTCCTGATCTTATTGGGAAGGCTTCTAATTTATCACCATTGCATATAAAGCTTGTTGATGGTTTTAGGTATATACTGTTTATTATTTTTAGGAAGGGTCCTTCTATTCCTATACTTTTCAATATTTTCAATAGGAATGGATGCTGTATTTTGTCAAAGGCTTTTCCAGCATCTATTGAGATAATCATGTGATTTTTGTTTGTTAGACAGTTGATATGGTCAATTATGTGGATGGTTTTCCTAATGTTGAACCATCCTTGCATTCCTGTTATAAATCCCACCTGATCATGGTGGATGATCTTCTTAATTACTTGCAGGAATCTCTTTGCTAATATTCTATTCAAGATTTTTGCATCTATATTCATTAGGGAGATTGGTCTATAGTTTTCTTTCTCTGTTTTTGGTCTCCCTGGCTTTGGAATCAGTACCATATTTGTGTCATAAAAGGAATTTGGTAGGTAGGACTCCTTCTTTGCTTATCATATCAAATAATTTGTATAGTATTGGGATTATTTGCTCTTTGAATGTCTAATAGAATTCACTTGTGAATCAATCAGGTCCTGGTGATTTTTTCTTAGGGAGTTCTTTGATGGCTTATTCAATTTCTATTTCTGTTTGGGATTATTTAGGTATTCTATTTCTTCTGTTGTTAATCTAGGCAATTTATATTTTTGTAAATATTCATCCATATCTCCTAAATTGTTATATTTGTTGCCATATAATTGGGCGAAATAGTTCTTAATGATTGCCTTAATTTCCCCTTCATTAGAGGTGGGGTCTCCCTTTTCATCTTTAATACTGTCAATTTGGCTTTCTTCTTTCCTATTTCTTATTAAATTGACCAGTACTTTGTCTATTTTATTTGTTTTTTCAAGATACCAGTTTCTAGTCTTATTTATTAATTCAAAAGTTCTTTTACTTTTGATTTTATTCATTTCTCCCCTAATTTTTACTATTTCTAACTTAGTTTTCATCTAGGGTTTTTAATTTGCTTGCTTTCTAATTTTTTGAGTTGTATACCCAATTCATTAATCTCTGCCCTCCTTAATTTGTTAATATATACACTCAAAGATATAAATTTCCCCCTGAGTACTGCCTTGGCTGCTTCCCACAGAGTTTGGTAAGATGTCTCATCATTGTCATTTTCTTCAATGAAATTGTTGATTGTTTCTATGATTTCTTCTTTGACAAATTGGTTTTGAAGAATCATATTGTTTAATTTCCAATTGGTTTTTGATTTGCCTGTCCAGGTGCCCTTACTAATTACTATTTTTATTATTTTTTTTTATTAATTATTATTTTTATTGCATTATTATCTGAGAAGGTTACATTTATTATATCTGCTCTTTTGCCTGTTTTGCCCTATTACATGGCCAATCTTTGTGAATGTTCCATGTGCAGCTGGAAAGAAGGTGTATTCCTTTTTGTCCCTATTTACTTTTCTACAAATATCAATAAAATCTAATTTTTCTAGGACTTCATTCACCTCTCTTACCTCTTTCTTATTTATTTTTCAGTTTGATTTATCTAGATCTCAAAGACTAATATTTAGATCTTCCACTATTATGGTTTTACTATCTATTTCCTTCTTGAGCTCTGCCAGTTTCTCCTTTATGAATTTGGATGCTATACCACTTGGTGCATATATATTGAGCAGTGTTATTTCCCCATTTTTTATACTGCCTTTAATCAGGAAGTAATGACTTCCCCTGTCTTTTTAAATCATATCTATTTTTTTTTAATTTTTTAAACCCTTAACTTCTGTGTATTGACTTATAGGTGGAAGATTGGTAAGGGTAGGCAATAGGGGTCAAGTGACTTGTCCAGGGTCACACAGCTGGGAAGTGTCTGAGGCCGGACTTGAACCTAGGACCTTCTGTCTCTAGGCCTGGCTCTCAATCCACAGAGCTACCCAGCTGCCCCCTAATCATATCTATTTTTACTTTTGCTTTGTCAGAGATCATAATAGCCACTCCTGCGCTCTTTTTCTTATTTGATGCCCAAAAGATTTTGCTCAAGCCCTTAACCTTAGACTTGTGTGTGTCTACCCGCCTCATATGTGTTTCTTGTAGACAACATATGATAGGATTTTGGTTTCTGATCCACTCTGCTATTTGCTTCAGTTTTATGAGCAAGTTCATCCCATTCACATTCAAAGTTACAATTATCAGTTGTGCATTCACTGACATTTTTGTATCTGCCCCTAGACCCACCCCTTCTTCTTACACTATTTTGTTTTAAACCAGTGGTTTGCTTTGAATTGGTGTCACTTATCCCTTCCCTTGATTGACTTCCCTTTCTGCCCACTCCCTTGTTATTCCCCTCTTTTTGTTTTTTAAAGGCCTAATGAATTCCCTCCCCCTTCTTTTCCCCTCCCTTTTTTTGACCTCCCCACTCCCCTGCTCCCTTTGGTTTATCCCTTCTAACTTTCTCAGTAGGGTTAGATGGAGTTTTTTATCTGAATGGATAATAAAACTACTCTTCCCTCTCCGGGTTGAATGCACTGAGAGTAAGGTTTGATTATTACCTCTTAATGCTCTCTTCCTCTCATTCTTATAATAGTATTTATCCCCTCCCCTTCTCATGCCCTCTTTGTGTGTAATTGAATATCCTATTTTCTTATATACTCAGATTTTTCATGGTGTCCCCTACTATTTCCCCCCTCTTTCCCACCCCCCCATGTCATCTTAGACCATTTAATATCCTATCCTTTCCCTATGAATTATTCTTCTGGTTGCTATAATAGTGAATATTATAATACTGAGTAGAGTTCACTACAGAGAATTATACGTAGCATTTCTCCTCATAGTAATACAGATAATTAGATGTTATTTAAGCCCTTAAAGAGTCAAGTTTAAAAAATTATGAGTTTTATTTCTTTTCCCTCTGTTTCTTATTTACCTTTTCAGGTTTCTCTTGATTTTTGTGGTTGGGTATCAAACTTTCCATTTAGTCCTGGTCTCTTTTGTGCAAAAACTTGGAAATCTTCAATTTTGTTGAATGCCCATACTTTCCCCTGTAAGTATATAATTCGTTTTGATGGGTAGTTGATTCGTTGCTGAAAACCAAGTTCTCTTGCCTTTCTGAATATCATGTTCCAAGCTTTGCGGTCTTTCAGCATGGAGGCTGCCAGATCCTGTGTGATCCTGACTGGTGCTCTTTGATATTTGAATTGTCTCTTTCTGGTTTCTTGTAAGATTTTTTCTTTTACTTGGAAGCTCTTGAATTTGGCTATTATATTCCTCTGCATTGTCTTATCTGGGTCTAGCGTAGAGGGTGATCTATGGGTCCTTTCAATGTCTCTATTGCCCTCTTGTTGTAGAACTTCAGGGCAATTTTGCTGAATAATTTCTTTTGTATGAAGTCCAAATTTCTATTAATTTCTCCCTTTTCAGGGAGACCAATGATTCTCAAATTGTCTCTTCTAGACCAGTTTTCTTGGTCTGTCACTTTCTCATTTAGATATCTCATGTTTCCTTCTATTTTTTCAGTCTTTTAACTTTGTTTTATTTGTTCTTGTTGTCTTGAGAGATCATTATCTTCTAATTGTTCAATTCTAGCCTTTAAGGACTGGTTTTCAGCTATAATCTTTTGGTTTTCGGCTATAATCTTTGGTTTTCCTTTTCAATTTGGTGATTTCTGGTCTTTAGTTGACTTGCCTCACTTTCCAATTGCGAAATTCTGCCTTTTAAACTCTTATTTTCTTGCCAGATCTCTTCCATCTTCTTCAACATCTCATTTTTGTACTCTTCAATAGTTTGTGACCAGCTTTCATTGTTTTGGGAAGGTTTGGATTTTTGTTTGTCCTCCTCTGTTGTCTGGATTTTCTCTGTGTAGAAGTTGTCGAGTTCCAGAGTTTTTCTTGATAATCTTTTTCTTCTGGGCTTCCCTATGGCTTGCCATTGTTAGCCCAGCTCTTTTTCAGCTGTGCCTTCACACTCAGGGTCTGCCTGCTCTTTCTAAGCTTCTGAAGGGCTCTGGTCTCCTTGTCCTCGGGTTCAGGCCTCCTGGTAGTCCCTGGTCTGCCCCTCTGCCCGATGCTCCTTAAGAGGTCTCGGGGGCTACTTCCACAGCTGAGCTCCCACCTGCACCGGGTCCTCATTTGATGTCCTAGCTTGTGCTGGAGATCTTTATTCGTGCCTAGGGCACTGCCTTCACCCACGCAGACACTTGGGAATGTCCCTGCGTTATAGATCTTTGTCCGAGCTTGGGGTGATGTCTTCACCCACACAGACTCTCAGGAACATCCGTGCGTGCCCCCCAGCCACTTGGGGGTCTCAAGTCTTGCAGCTCTCAGGTACAAGCCCTGGGGCTGCTAGTGATTTACTGGTTGCCCCAATCCTGTTTTCACTCTGGTGAGTTGGCCTTGGCACTGTGCGTGGTGTGTGTGGGGGTGGATAGGCTTCTTCCTCTCACGTTTTAGTGTTTTTTTTTTACTGTTTTTTTACTGTTTCACCCCTTTATAGTGTGGAAATGCCCCGATTCCACGTACCTTCAATGCTGTGCCCTGTTGTGGGGTTCCCTAGTTCTTCTGGACTCATTTTTATGTCCTTTTGAGGAGTCCTGTATGCTTTGGTTAGGAGAGAAATCAAGTAGCTGCTCCTTACTCTGCCGCCATCTTCACCGGAAGCCTGAGTTATATTTTTTAAAGGCTGAATTTAATCCCTGGCTTTTTGGTCATCCTTCTCCTTCTGGTCTGATTATCTTTGTAGGTCATCTTTCACCTCCTTTGTTTCATTTTCAAGTTGGTTAATTTTCTCTTTCCAGACACTATTTTCTTATGTTCATGTTTTTCCTTTTTTCCAATTGTCTTCAGCCTCTCTTAATTATTTTTTGAGTTCTTGTATTAATTGAATTTTAAGTTTTTGAGTTAATTGAATTTTGAGATCTTCCAAAGCCTGTGTCAAATTCGGTGAAGTGTCTTTGGTTTTGTTTGGAGTTCCTTGATCTTCTTCTATTTCATTTACTATTTGTTCACTTCTTGGAAAGAAGCTATTAATTTTAATGTCTTTTTTTCTTTTTCTGATTTTTACTCGTATGTATTCCTTCTCTTCCTCCTGTGCCTTCTGTGCTCTGCTGGTATATTAGGTTAAGCAGATGGTTTTAATGAGCTTTGATGTAAGATCTTCCCTAGCTGGTAACAGAATTTTGTATTTACTTTCTCTGCAGTCTATGGGGGAGGGGTGTTGTAGTTTCCCTGCCATCAGAAGACTTCTCCTGTGTCTTATTGATGGGATTAAGTCCTGGTGGGTTTGATCCATATAGCTTGATGTGCCCTGAGGGTAAAATATTGAGAGAAGTGGGGGTGTGGAGGGGAAGATATGAAGATGCAGCCTTCTCACTGTGTCTAGATTGCCTCTCTGTGTTTCTCCTCCAGCTGCCTCCCTGCAGTCTGTGTTCAATGCCCTGAGCCTGGTGCCAGCAAAGTCCTCTCTCTGGACTAGTGTGTTTGCCTGCCCAGAGTTTCCACTAGCTGCTGGAGACTTAGCACAGCAAGTGGGGAAGGGGTCCTGGGATTCTCCTTCTTTACCCTCAAATCCAACAGTTTAAGAATTCAGTTCTTTTTCTTGGCATACCTCTTGAGCTGTTGAGCAGGAGGAACCCCCAGCTCTGTCCTGTTGTTAGTTTTGGTTTTCTTTCCCCTCAAAGACCTTTGTTTTTTATCTCAGTGTGGAAGAATATGGAGGTCTGAAGTTTTTCTCCATCTAGGCCACTATCTTCCCAGAATACCATCAAGTTTTTTTTTAGAGAAAATAATAGCCAACTTTCTGTTTGAACTATCAGTGGAAGTTGATTGATTTGGAAAAAAATAATGGTTACTGTATTTTAAACTTCTGGATGTTTCCTAATGTTTTACATTTTAATGAACTATTTTCAAATCCTTAAGAATGAAACATGTGGGGCAGCTAGATAGCTCACAGGATAGAGACAGATCTGCAGATGGGAGGTCCTGCATTGTAATGTGGATCTCATAGTCTTCCTAGCTCTGTGACCCTGAGTAATTTATTAACCCCATTTGGCTAATGCTTACCACTCATTTGCCTTGGAACTGATACTTAGTATTGATTCTAAGAGAGAATGCAGGTATTGTTTTAAAGAATAAAACATGTGACACATGTATATGAGAAATATTTTAAGTGACACTTCCTGAAATTTGGTCTTAAGAATTAAATATTTTGTTAAAATAATACATTTAAAATACCCAGATATTGTTCAGAGGTGATCTAAATCTAAAAATTATCCAACATAATCTAAGCTATAGACAAATGTACTTTGTATGCACCTCTACTTCATACTTTGTAGGAAATGGCTCCATATCCATTTTCTGATAAACTGGAAATAGAAATTATTTATTAAGAAAAACTAATTGCACATACAATCTTGCTCCAGGCTTTGTTAGTTGTCAAAATGTTATTTAATAATCAGACAGGAAGGGTTGCAGGATATACCTTTGAAAAGATATCATGGTGGAGTGGAGACAGTGCTGAACTTGGAACCAGGAAATTCTGGGATCAGTTCCAAGGTCTGACATGTATTAGATGTATGACCCTGGACAAATTACCAACTTCTTAGTGCTCTGGGGAGTTGCCAACCTTTAGTAGTCTATAGTGAGTTGGTTGCTCTGGGAATTTTCTTACTGATGAAATCACAGCTATATTTGGTTGCTATCTAGGCAGTTAGGTGGCAGAAGTAAAAAGAATCCTGGGGATTCACCTCAGAGGGTTCTTTTGAAGAAGGAAATAAGTGTTGAAAACTGACATTAGCAAATACTTGTTCTCCATGTTCCCTTTCCTCCATAATTAGCAATGAAGACAAAGAACCTGCAAAAATGAAGATAATATTTTATTTTAGCTCCCAGCATATACATTTAGAGGGCTTAAGAACATTTCACTTTTTTTTACTTTATTGAATGAATACTAAATACATAATTTCCAAGATTAAAATTTAATACTGTTAAGATCATGTGGAGATATATACTCTTTGACAAACACTGAATTTGGAGTCAAAAGATCTAGGTTCAGATTCCACCTTTGATATTTGCTCAATCACTTTTCAAGCAAAGGATAATCCTGGAACTCTCTGGGTCTCTCCCATCCATGAAATATGTGTCCTTTTTATTCTAGTCTCTTAAAGTCATACCTTCTGTCAAAACTTAATATCTTTGCTACTTCTGACTTGAAACTTTCCTGTATTTCCAGTTGTAAGTGTTTATTTTGTTACATTTTCATGAATATGCTTTTCTGTTCCTTCACTCTATTTATAAATTCTTTTCAAGAGACAGGTACTAAATCAGAACTATAATCCTGCAGCATAGGCAGAGAGAAAGTCCACATGAGAGCCTGGGGATTAGTTAGCTCAGCTGATAGCATTGCTCAGTCTATGGGCCAAAATACTAGGGTGGGGAAAATGGAATTTCAGTTTTGGGGAGATTAAGGATGAAACATAAGAAGGAAGGTATGACTTCATTCTTTGAAGGGATTATTCCCCTGGGAATGGCATGCAATCATGGAAGAACAAGGAAATATCATCTCAGAGCTATATTCTGGTCAGTTAGCCTCTGAGACATTGGACTGACTGTTTACTTGGAGACACATTTCACTATAAATAATTTATTCTCTTATATAAGGATTTAGTTAGATTTAGTCAGATAGCATTTTATGGGATTTTTAGGTAATGGTAAGGAGTTCAGTGTAGCATCAAGACCTGAAGACTTTGCCTTATAGCAAACATAGAAAAGTGGGTGGATATTTAGTTTCCCTGTAGTGTTAAGGTTTCCTTGTTCATAATTCTTATATTCATATCTTTTAAAATATAGATAAATCTATTTTTATGAAGAAAATAATCTCTAAGATAGTTTGTGTGCACTGAACCCAGTGAAGGAGGTGCACGAATTGAACCTCCTTTTAAGGTAAACATCTGAGGCACTTTGCAGTCATCAAGCAAACTATCCCACAGTATGTCTCTTTACTACTTCATTTATACATCTCATTATTTCAGCAGTAATGGATAATGGTCAAACTCTGACTAGTTCTGTCTCTGATGAGGATTTGGAGAATTGCATATGAACTCCAAGAAGCTGAAAGATCACCAAGTGCTCTCTTCTAAAATTGTGTTTCATTGGCACTGTAGGCTTTTAAAGGTATAATTGAATAGTCTCAGGTTCCATCTATATCATGGGACTAAGTAATAAAATCATGATAAAAAATGGCAATGTGGGGTAAATTTGGCCTTCTTTTCAGGGAAATCACCCTAGCCTTTTGCTAATATAATCATTTGGGTAAAGTTATTTGTATAAATATACAGATTATTCATTTCATGTTTTATAGAGATTCTTAATAACATATGAATGATGATGAGAAATGTCTCATCAATATGAAAAATCAATCATCTGGATAAGTTAACCTGGCATAGATTTTTTTCAACTTTTTCTTCTATAATAGATAGTGCATGGGCTGCTATTATTTTTATGATGTCCTTTAAAAAACTGCCTTGACTTCTGGGTTAATATGGTGCCTGAGTAGAAGCTGAGCCACTTCCTCTCCTTACCAACCAATATAGTATACATCCAAAGGACAAGAAAACAAAATCCAGATGAAAGATGGGACCCCACAATAGGGCTAAGTATCAAAGGTATATGGGATTTGGCCACTTCCACGCCATAAGGGGGGGGGGAATAGCTCACATCAAAATGCAAGCGGATCACCCCTTACACACCCCACCCACAGTACCAGAGGCAGAGGCTGTGATCCAGAGTTAGAGTAAGCAGAAGCACAAAATCTAGCCCCTAGGCAGCTAGCTACCACTACTAGAAGCTTGCCCCTGAAAACAGCTATACCAAAGACCCCAGGAGGCTGGAAAACTAAGACCTTGGACACAGAGTGGGGCTGAGAGAGGCAGCAGCAGCGCCCAGCTCACTCAAACTCAAGGGAAAATATTAGGTGGAGTAGCAAGCATGGGCCAAGTTCCGGGCTCTGGGCAGCCAGCTAGGACCATAGGGACTTGACCCTGAAAACAGCTAGACCAGAGACCCTAGGAACCTGGAAAACTAAGACCTTGGACACAGGAGTGAGGCTGAGAGAGGCAGCAACAGCACCTAACTCCCTCAGATTCAGGGGAATATCTCAGGCAGAGGAGCATACTTGGGCCAGGTTCTGGGCTCTGGGAAGCTGGCTAGGAACACGGGGGGCTCAACCCTGATAAAAGCTAGACCAGAGACCCCTGGAGTGTCCCCAGAGAATCCAAGAGACTAACAAAGTAGCCTCAGGCAAAAAAAAACTGCTCCCTAACTCCATACAAAGAGAATCAGATTGCCGTGCTCAGAGTTCTGGCAGTTAAAACAAAATGATGCCAATCAAGACCCAAGAAATAAAAAAGACCAAGAAAAAAGCTCAAACACTTGATAACTTCTGCACAGAAAAACCCCAGAAAAAAAGGAGGACAAACAATTAGAGACAACCAAAGCTCCCCCCACCCCCAAACTGAAAACGGGTCACAAGATCTTGAAGAGTAAAAATCTGAGATTATGAGAAAGATGGAAGATGTCTGGCAAGAAAATAAAAATTTAAAAGGTAGAATTTTGCAATTGGAAAGTGACGTTCAGAAATAAAATGAATTGATAAGCAAACTGAAGACCAGAAATGACCAGCTGGAAGCCTCGAAGGACCAAATAAACCAGATTGAAAAGGAAAACCAGTCTCTAAAGTCTAGAATTAGGCAATTAGAAGCCAATGATCTCTCAAAACAGCAAGAACAAATAAAGCAAAGTCAAAAGACTGATAAAATAGAAGGAAACAACAAATACCTCACTGAGAAATTGACATAATAAAAAACAGGTCTAGAAGAGACAATTTGAGAATCATTGCTCTTCCTGAAAAAGCAGAAATTAATAGAAATTTGGACTCCATACTTAAAGAAATAAGTCAGCAAAACTGCCCTGAAGATCTACAACAAGAGGGCAATATAGACATTGAAAGGATCCATAGATAACCCTCAATGCTAGACCCTGAAAAGACAACTGCCAGAAATATAATAGACTAATTCAAGAGCTTCCAAGTAAAAGAAAAATTATTAAAAGAAGCCAGAATGAGACAATTCAGATATCAAGGGGGCAACAATCAGGGTCACACAGGACCTGGCATTCTCCACACTAGAAAACCTCAAGGCTTGGAATATGATATTGAGAAAGGCAAGAGAACTGGGTCTACAACCAAGGATCACCTAGCCATCAAAACTGACTATATACTTCCAGGGGAAAGTATGGGCATTCAACAAGATAGAAGATTTCCAAATATTTGCATAGAAAAGACAAGGACTAAATGGAAAGTTCAATATCCAACCACAAAAAACAAGAGAAACATGAAAAGGTAAATAAGAAACAGAGGGGAAAGAAAGAAAATTCTTACTCTTAAATTTACCTCTTTAAGGGCCTTAATAAGATCAAATTATTTGCATTCCTATATGGAGAAATGTCATGTGTAATTTTCAAAAACTGTATTCACTATGATTATAATAATAATAAGAAAACCAAATCATTAGTATCAAAGATGAAAAGGGAGACCTTACCTCTAATGAAGAGGAAATCAAGGTAATCATTAAAAACTATTTTGAGCAATTATATGGCAATAAATATAGCAATCTAAGTGAGATGGATGAATACTTATAAAAATATAAATTGCCTAGATTAACAGTAGAAGAAATAGAATACTTAAATAATCCATTATCAGAAAAAGAAATTGAACAAGCCATCAAAGAATTCCCTAAGAAAAAATCTCCAGGACCTGATGGATTCACAAGTGAATTCTTTCAAACCTTTAAAGAACAACTAATTCCAATACTATACAAACTATTTGACATAATAAGCAAGGAAGGAGTTCTACCAAATTATTTTTATGATACAAATATAGTACTGATCCCAAACCAGGTAGATCAAAAACAGAGAAAGAAAACTACAGACCAATCTCCTTAATGAACATAGATGCAAAAATCTTAAATAGAATGCTAGCAAAACGACTCCAGCAAGTGATCATGAAGGTTATTCATTATGATCAGGTGGGATTTACACCACAAATGCGAGGATGTTTCAACATCAGGAAAACCATACACATAATTGACCATATCGACAAGCAAACCAATAAAAACCACATGATTATCTCAATAGATGCTGAAAAAGCCTTTGGCAAAATACAACATCTATTTCTATTGAAAACATTAGAAATTATAGGAATAGAAGGACCTTTCCTAAAAAAAATAAACGGTATATATCTAAAACCATCAACAAGCATCATATGCAATGGAGATAAATTAGAAGCCTTCCCAATAAAATCAGGTGTGAAACAAGGATGCCCATTATCACCTCTATTGTTTAACATGTTACTAGAAACACTAGCAGTAGCAATTAGAGAAGAAAAAGAAATTGAAGGTATCAAAATAGACAACAAGGAGACTAAGCTATCACTCTTCACCGAACATATGATAGTCTCCTTAAAAAATCCTAGGGAAACAACTAAAAAGGTAATATAAATAATCAACATTAGCAAATTTGCAGGATACAAAATAAATGTACATAAATCATCAGCATTTCTATATATTTCCAACACATCACAGCAGAAAAAGGTAGAAAGAGAAACACCATTTAAAATCACCCTAGACAATATAAAATACTTAGGAATCTATCTACCAAAACAAACACAGGAATTATATGAACACAACTACAAAACACTTTGCAAACAATTAAAACTAGATCTAAACAATTGGAAAAACGTTGATTTCTCATTGGTAGGAAGAGCTAACATAATAAAAATGACCATTCTACCCAAATTAATTTACCTATTTAGTGCCATACCTATCAATCTACCAATTTTTTTTTACTGAATTAGAAAAAAACTTTAACAAAGTTCATTTGGAAGAACAAAAGATCAAGAATATCAAGAGAAATAATGAAAAAGAAATGTGTAGGAAGGTGGCCTAGCAGTACCAGATATTAAATTATACTATGAAGCCGCGGTCATCAAAATGATATGGTACTGGCAAAGAGATAGAAGGGAGGATCAGTGGAATAGACTTGAGGTCAGTGACATCAGCAAGACTGTTTATGATAAACCCAAAGAGCCCAACTTTGGGTATATAAATACACTATTGGACAAAAACTGTTGGGAAAATTGGAAAACAATATGGGAGAAATTAGGTTTAATTCAACATCTCACACTCTACACTAAGATAAGTTCAGAATGGGTGAATGACTTGAATACAAAGAAGGGAAATATAAGAAAATTTGGTGAACATAGAATAGTATACCTGTCAGATCTATGGGAAAGAGAAAATTTTAAGACCAAGCAAGAGTTAGAAAAAAATTACAAAATGTAAAATAAATAATTTTGATTATATTAAATTAAAAAGGTTTTGTACAAACAAAAACATTGCAACCATAATCAGAAAGGAAACAACAAACTGGGAAAAATCTTTATAACAAAAAACTCTGACAGATGTCTTATTAATCAAATATACAAGGAGTTAAATCAATTGTATAAAAAAATCAAGCCATCCCCCAATTTATAAATTGACAAGGGACATGAATAGGCAATTTTCAGATAAAGAAATCAAAAATATCAATAAGCACATGAGAAAGTGTTCTAAATCTCTAATAATTAGAGAAATGTAAATCAAAATAACTCTGAGGTACCACCTCACAGCTAGCAGATTGGGGAATGGCTAAACGAATTGTGATATATGTTGGTGATGGAATACTATTGAGCTCAAAGGAATAATAAACTGGAGGAATTCCATGTGAACTGGAAAGACATCCAGGAATTGATGCAGAGTGAAAGGAGCAGAACCAGGAGACCATTGTACACTGAAGCTGATACAATGTGGTAATACCTAATGTAATGGACTTTTGTACTAGCATTAATGCAATGATGCAGGACAATTCTGAGGGATTTATGGAAAAGAATGCTACCCACATCCAGAGGAAGAACTGCAGGTGTGGAAACACAGAAGAAAAACAACCACTTGAACATGTGGTTTGATGCAGACATGGTTGGGAATGTGACACTAAACGACTACACAAATGCTACTATCAATAATATATAAATATGTCTTGATTGATCACACATGTTAAAACCAGTGGAGATGTTTGTTGTATGGGGGGTGGTGGTGAGTAATAGTAGGTGAAGGGGAAAGTAAAAATAAGAATCATGTAACCATGGAAAATTTTTATAAAAAAATAAAATATTAAAAAAAAATAAAAAATATAAAAAAAAAACACCTTACCTTCTGTTTCAGAATCAATAATAAATATAAGGACCATGTCAGAAGAGCAATAAGGACTAGGCAATTGGGTTCAAGTGACTTGCCCAGGGTGTGACTGCTAGAAAGTATCCGAGGCTAAATTTGAATCTAGGACCTTTTGTATTCAGTCCTCACTCTATCCTCTGAGTTACCTAGCTCCTCCTTTTGTGTCTTTTTTGCAAATACTTATGCAATCATACATGATTATTTACATTTATACCCAAAGAATATTTCTATTTATACCCAAATCAAAAATACCACCTCTTTCATTTACTTCTCCAAGGAGAATGTGTGAGATATTTAGATGCAACTTCCTTTTGTTCATTTTATTTCCATTTCTAGTGACAATAGCAAAAGGATTTCAAAAAGGAGAAATGTACTAATTAAATTTTATAAACAGCATAAAAACAATATATTTCTTTATATCCCGTGACTGTTGTGCACAATCATACTTCATTTGCAACTTTTCTTACTAATTCAGGAATTAGGGTAGTTTTGTGGTATTCTTGACTTCATTAGTTGCCATGGCCAAAAGATTCATAGATAAGGAGTCAGTACAGATGGTAAATTTTTCTGTAACTAATTAGACTGATTCATTGAATGGAGACATGACTTCATACATTACTAATACTATGCCCTGAATCTTTGGAGCATAGTAGAAGCTGAAAAAACTTACATTTTACTGGCAGAGTCATTAATAGTACAAGATATAATTATAAAACACTTTTTTAAATGCAAAGTCAGATTTAAATAATTGAAGAAAAATTGTTCATGGTTGGACAGAACTGATATAATTAAAATGACAAAGGTACTTACACTAATCTACTTATTAAATTCTATCCCAATTAAATTACCAAAAATACTTTCCTAACGAGAAAAAAATATTCATTTGGATAAAAACAAAAGGTCAAAAATTTCAAAAAAATTAATGAAGAAGAGTTTGAAAGAAAGCAGTCTAGCAGTACCAGATTCTGAATTATAATATAAAGCACTAATTGTCAAAATGATCTGTTACAAGCTAAGAAATAGAAAAGTAGATGAGTGGAACACAATATATATACAACAAAAGTTGTAAAAGATTATAGTAATTTTGTGTTTGACAAAAGTAAAGATCCAAATTTTGCGAGTAAGAATTCACTTTCATAAAAATTGTTGTGATAACTGGAAAGCAGTCTGGCAGAAGCTAAATAAAGACTAATATCTTAGACTATTTACAAAAAAATCAAAATGAATATGAGATCTAGATATAAAGGGAGATATCATAAGTGAATTATAACAGAGAAATATTACCTATCAGATTTATAAATAGGAGATTAAATTATGAATAAATAGAAAGCACAGTAAGATATGAAAATCATTCTGAATACAAATTAAAGAGATTTTGTACAAATAAAAATGTAGTCAAAATTAGAAGAAAAGCAATAAATCAGGAAAGAAATTATAGGCAGTTTCTCAGAGGTTTGATATTTCAAATATATAGGGAACTTTGTCAATTATATAAGAATGAGAGTATTTCTCCAATTGATAAGTGGTTTAGAGATATGAACAGATAGTTTTTAGATGAAGAAATCAAAGTTATCTATAATTGTATAAAAGTATCTCTAAATCAGTATTGATTAGAGAAGTGCAAATCAAAACAACTCTGAGATATCTCACACCTATCAGACTGGCTAAAATGACAAAATGACAAAATGAAAAATGAAATGAATGTGGAAAAATGGGGACATTAATATACTGTTTGTGGAACTATAAAATTATCCAGTCATTTTGGAGAGCAATCTGGAATTATACTCAAAATATTGTAAATCTGTGTATAACTTTTGATCCAGCAGTACCACTATTAAGTTTATTTCCCAAGATGATCAGGGTAAAAGAAAAAGAATCTATCTGTTCAAAATATTTATAGCAGCTGATTTTGTAGTGGTAATGAACTAGAAGTTGAAGGGATGCCCATCAATTGGGAAATGGTTAACAAAGCTTTGGCATATGATTGGAATGGAATAGAATACTGCTGCATGATAAGAAATGACAATCATCAGTTTCTTTTGGGAAAAATATGAAAACACCTACATGAAATTATGGAGAGTATAACAAGTAGAACCAAGAGAACATTATATATGCAATAGAAATATCATTTGAAGAATGACTTGCGTATGTCCACCTTCAGAGATAAATAGAAATAAGTAGGATAGTTTACATAGTTATATATATAATTATAAAAGTAGGGAAATAGGAATGTAGAAGAGAATTAACTTGGGCATTTTAATGTAACACAATTAATTTAAGAAATGAATTTATTTCATTTTAAAAGGTTATCATCATATTGAGTGAAGGACCAGATTAGAACTTTATGGAAGTTTTTATTACAAGTATCTCAGTTTACAGATAGGGAAACTAGGGTTTCTAATAAGATTAAGCAATTAATTCTACACAGAAATTGCCACATGCCTCAGGATCTTCTAGTGGCATAGTTAAAATTAGAAATCAGACAATTAAAAATTTTGTACAATATTCTTATCCCTCTATCAGGAATTTAATGACTCTGAGAAAGGTGTTTCTTCTCATTGGTTATAATAAAAATAAGACAAAAATTATAAAGATGAGAATGTTGTAAAGCTCACTGAAGTAGCATGTTATATTTAGGGAAAATGCATATAATTAAGGCCTATATTACCATTTGACATTCATTTGAATATATTTTAGAATTCTTTATATTATACATTGTACAAATGCATCATAGTTACTTGATTAAATATTAACTATTATGTTTATGGATATTATTAGAAAAATAATATAATTTGTGATCAATGTAAACTTAGATTAACATTATCAATATGACAAATTTTAATTTGTTTTAGCTCTTTACATTTAATTTTCATCATTTCAATTTAAAGCATATTTTCTAGTAACATACCCCACTTATTTTAATGACTACCAGAGGAACTTAAAAATTTAGCAAAATTAAGATGAATAATTGTCAATAAGACAAGGAGATTTTCAGTTTTTTAAAATATCAGAATGTGTCCTGTGTTTAAGTGAAGACCCAACATGTTGAAGGTATTAGAAAACTAATCCTGAAGACAACGATCTGTGTTTGAATCTCACCTCTGACATATCAATCTGCAAAACATGTTTACCTTATGAGGAAGTATATGTAAAATAATATTTCTGTGTTTTGGTGTTATCTCTGGGAAAAAGCAATTCACTGAAATGCTTGTTATAATAGCAATGTCAAGTTTGTTTTTTCAAGTTTGTGCTTTTTTATTGCCTTATTTTTTTATATTTGTTCAAAATCTCCTTGTGACTTTGATAATCATTTGTTTTCCTTGAATGAAATGAATATGATCTTATATTTGATTACCTTATTGTACACTAAGTATCTGTACAGAACTTGTGGACCTCACCATTTACTTCTGGGTATACTTTAGCTGGAGTTATTCCTAAGTTTTATCATGGAATCTTTACTGAATTAATCTTGTTAAAAGTAATAAGCCAAAAAAAAATAGAGCCTGATATGTTAGGGTGAAAATATGAGATTAGACTTGGTTATTGTGAGCACAGAATCCAGGGGGCACATGAAAGACCTAGGATACTTATTAAAATGAGGAGAATATAGGCAAAATGGAAAGAAATGAATATAAAATTTCTTTGATAAAGGCTTTTTTATCCAAGATGTATGTATATGTGTGAACACAAATCAATTTTCCAAAATGAAATGATTGGAACAAATAATTATCAAATGCAGAATTGAAAATTTGTAATGCCTGAAGTCATTAGTCAAAACACAAAAGTTTTCATCTCATAAATTCAAAGGACACAAAGAATATGACCATCAGTGTTAGAAAGGTTAAGGAAAGAAACACATACTAGCAACTGTAAGTGGAAAGAATATAAAGTGGGAGGCACTAAGATGGTGGTTTAGTAGCAGCAAAAGATGAAACTGCCCTGATAGTCCTTCCAAATCCATCTTTAAAAAATTCCTCAAAGTTACAGGAGTAAAAAACCAACAGCAAGGTGGAGAGGGTGTACTCTGATGCAGAAAACATATGGAAAGGTAGGCAGAGGGAGTTGAATTTCACAGGATAAGGGGGAACTGGAAATAAAACTGCTCACAGAGGACTGTTGACAACCACCTGCCACCTATTGTGCCAGATTCTGAGCCTGGGCATAGATCAACTTTTGGACCACAGGACCCTGCTTTCCTACAAAACAGAGTACCCACCCCTTGAAGTACCAAGCCCTGGCACCATCCCTCAGTGAAGTCTGGAAATCCATAGTATTTGGCTATTTCGAAGCCCTAGCCCTAGGGCAAAATACGTAGGAGTATTGATAACTTCAAGCCATCAGCAGAAGAGATGCAATCATCAGCTTTCAGAACTCCCAGTCCACAGGCATATGAAGCCTGTGAAATTAAGCAAACAGAAAAAATAAAACCTAAGCATAGAAAATTTCTATGGAGACAAAAAGCAAGGCACAGAGTCAATAGTTCAATCCAAGCAACCACATACAAAACTTCAAAGAAAAATGAGAAATGATGTCAGATGCTGTATCAACTCTAACAGAATTTAAAAATCAAAAAATATGAGGTTAGACTTGGTCATTGTGAGCACAGATCCCTGGGGGGCACATGAAAGGCTTGGAGGAAGAAGAATGGGAGATATAAATGAAAGTATTGTAAAACAAAAATAACTGAAAAAGCAAAGTTGGAAAACTGGAAAAAGAGGCACAAAATCCAATGAAGAAAAGAATGCCATCAAAAGTAGAATGCACCAAATGGAAAAGGAAGATCAAAAAGTTATGGAAGAAGGTCATTCTTTAAAAATTAAAATTTGGCAGATAGAAGCTAATGACTTGAGGAGACATCAAGGAACAATAAAACAAAATCAAAAGAATGAAAAAAGTAAGAAAAAATATGAAATATCTCATTGAAAAAACAATTGACATGGAAAATAGATCTAGGATATACAATTTAAGAATTATTAGACAACCTGAAAGTCATGATTTAAAAAAAAAGGTTAGAGATCATATTACAAGAGATTATCAAAGAAAATGACTCTGATATACTTGAACAAGAGGGTAAAATAGAAATTGAAAGAATCCATAGATCATTTCCTGCAATAAATCACTAAATGACAACTCCCAGTAATGTAATATAATCAAGTTCAATTGCCCCTAAGACAAGGAGAAAATACTGCAAGCCACCAGAAAGAAACAATTCAGATATCATGAAGCCTCAGTCAGGATTACACAGGTTCTGTCAGCTTACACATTAAAAGACTGGAAAGCTTGTAATATTATATTCTGGAAGGCAATGGAATTGGTTTTACAGCCAAGAATTACCTATCAATCAAAACTTACTATATTTTTTAGGGGAAAATATGATAATTTAATAGAATAGAAGTTTTCCAAGCATTTCTGGAGAAAAGATTAAACTTAAACAGAAAATTTGAAGTCCAAACAAAATACCCAAGAGAAGCCTAAAAAGGTTTACAAGAAATAGGAAAGAATACACACCTTGAAACAATATTTCTAAATAGGACTATAGACTTCTTGAGGGTAGTGACTGTTTTATGCAACTTTGTGTCCCAGGTGCCCATAGCATAAGGCACCTGATATGTTCTTCATTAATTTATTGGGAGATTTTAAGTGCACAAAAAGAATTTTTTAAAGAATTTAAGTTCAACTAATTAATTAATTGATTGATTGATTAATTTATTAATGAATCATGTTCTTTCCCTCCCCTCTTCCCACCCTTCTCCTGTAGCCAACAGCAATTCCACTGCGTTTTACATGTGTCATTGATCAAGACCTATTTCCATATGATTAATACTTGCATTAGAGTAATCATTTAGAGTCTACATCCTCAATCATATCCCCACTGAACCATGTAATCAAGCAATTGTTTTTCTTTTGTGTTTCTACTCCCACAGTTCTTTCTCTGGATGTGGTTAGTTTTTTTTTCTCATAAGCCCCTCAGAATTGTCCTGAATCATTGCATTGCTGCTAGTAGAGAAGTCTATTATTATATTTGATTTTGCCATTGTGTATCCATCTCTGTTTTGCTTCTTTCACTCTTCATCAATTCCTAGAGATCTTTCCAGTTCACATGGAATTCCTCCAATTCATTATTCCTACAAAAATGAAAAATAATTTTAACCAAACCATTCGATATAAAAATTTTGTAATTTGGTAAGAAGCACATCGATATACTTGTGGTCTTACTCTACTAGTCAAGAGTTTATCAAAATTTGACTCCTTTCTGGACAACCAAAAGCAAAGTATTTGAGAGTAGTGATATACCTTAGGGATCATTTAGTCTGAACTATTCATTTTACAAATGAGGAAACTGAGTCCCAGAGAGTGTATCCATATCATGTCTGGGAACCAAGTCAAATGTTGTATAATGCTTATTCCACAATATAGGTATATATTTGCATGGTTAACTTCTCATTACATTTGTCTAATTGAAAAAAAAACACCTAACTTCCATATATTTTTAAAGAGTTTGAACTTTCCTCTGTTTATTTTTTTCTCTCTTACATACACCTTCAGCCTCCCTCATCTTTTTATACACTTTTTAATCAGTAGGCATTTTTCTCCTTGCTTTTCTTGGAGCAAGAAAATTAGTGACTCGAGGTATTTTTAATGACTTTCCCTCAAACCTGGCATATTCTTCTTCTGTATTCCTGCTTCCTGGTAACATTTATGTATCAGATGAAATTTCATCTTCTATAGGAAACCTTTCCTGATTCTCTATTAATTCCAGTTTTTTTCTTTCTGATGATTATTTCCAATTTAACTTCTATATAACTTGACTGTATGCAGTCAATGTTAATTATGTTAATGATTTCCTCATTGGACTGTGAACTCCTTGAGAGCCAGGACTGCCTTTTTCCATTCTTGGTATCTCTAGTGCTAAGCATAATTCCTGGTACATGTTGTTGTTCAATCATTTCAGTTGCATCCAACTTTTCGTGACCTCATTTGGAGATTTCCTAGCTGACATACTGTAGTGCTTTACCATTTCCTTCTCCAATATATTTTACAGTTGATGAACTGAATCAATATGGTTAAGTAATTTTCCGAAGGTCACACAATTAGCAATTGTATTAGGCTGAATTTTAACTTACGAAGATTACTCTTCCTGATTCTAAGTCTAGAGTATTGTACCACCTAGCTGCCCCTCCTGGAACATAGTAGACAATAAATGTTCACTGACTGCCTGCCAAACATTCTTTTATCTTATTGATCTCAGAACAACCCTGTGACATAGATGTCAAATTTTCCTCTCACTTTAAAAATGAAGTAACTGATGCTTAAAGGGGTTAAATGATTTTCCAAATTCACAAAGACAGTAAGTTTTGGAGTGCACATTAAACTTCTGATTCAGCAACATCAAATTTTCTCACATTTCAAAATTCTTGAGTATGAATTCTATTTTTTTAAAGTGTCTACCTTTTTAGAAAGATTGTCATCCATTTCCCTAATTTCTTTTTGTCTTGAGAGATTTTTCTATTATATATATCTAACTTATATCCTAATATACATGCTAATTTATTTTTTAAAAGAATTATCTTATGCCAGTTGAGTATTTTCTTAACTGTTAATGCATTATTTCTGGGATACTGTGAAACTTACTGTCCCAATTTCTTTTCATCAGAAGTTTTGGAGTAATTCTCTTTTACTTAATTATATTAATTCATTTTGTATTCTGTTGTGTTATGAAATAATTATTTTTTTTCCTTTATGAGTTTCACTTCTAGTTTATTAGTTTGGAAAATGAGTTTCATAACCCTTTCTTTCTGTTGTAGAACATTTCTCTTCAATTTCTGGTAACTGTATCAGGCCTTCTTTTCATAATCTTTCATCTACTGCAATTTGTTGTCTTCTGTAAAGTACTTGGGCTGGACTATTTCACTATGAGGTGAAAGGAGAGGTCCTTTGGCTGAATCTGTGCTGGGGAAAAGCTATACGCTAGATATCTGCAGGTCATTCATAGTTTTCTTGGCATTAAAGATGGCTATGAAGTTCTTAGTACAAAGAAGAATGACTCCTCAGTTGTGTATTTTCTCTGTTACAAGGCTAGGAGAATTCAACACTCTCTTTGATAGTGAATTAGAGGAGGTAAATCAGGAAGGCTGTCAAAAGAGTATCCATACATCATTCCAGATAAATTTGACCAAATTAGCCAAATTTTGGGATTTAGTTTTTGTCAACTCACTCCAGATGGGGTTAGAATAGGTTTGATTAAGGAAACAGGAAATGGTTTTATCATTAGCTCATCAATAATTATTTTAAATAAATTTAAATTGTGGAGAGAAGTTTCATATTTTTGATGCAATTTTACTAATCATATATTACCTATATTTCTTTCTTTTTTTCTTCTTTACCTTTTTCTTCCTCATTTTTAAGGAATTATATTGAAAACAATTCATTTTGCCATTTTGCCAAAGATATTATTTCTATTCATTATTTCCAATTGACATAGACCTTATTTGTACATAGCTACTTACTTGTAGTCTCCCCCATTAGATGGCAATCTCCTTTAGAGCACTGACTTTTGAATTTCTTTGAATCCCTAATGATTAACATATTTCCTGGAACATAGTATGTCCTTAAACCAGAGGCAATATTTAAATCTCAGTCTTGAATCCACATCCAGAACTCTGTCCACTACATCAATGGCTCTTTTATTTTTTCAAATAACCAAAATTATTTGCTCAGGGTCACACAGCTACGAAGTATCTGAGATCAGATTTGGTCTCTGGACCTGCCTCAATCCAATGAACCATCCAACTCCCCCCTACATCACTGCTTCTAATGAAAGACCTCAAATGATTTTTAAACTTTGTATTTTTATTAAGTTGAGCATTTCCTTACTTTATACCAGTGAGATTGTAATTATGAACAACGTACATTTCCAAACCTTGATAATGTAGGCTGCTGGCTTTGCCCGTGTGCTTTGTGAGTATCAATGTTAGCATGCCAAATGTTGTAGAGATGATTAGCACAGTGATAATAGCATGATTGCACATTAGGAAACTAAACATTACATACTAAAAGTAAACAATATTGCAGTACTAAGCAGTGATGGTACAACAGAAATAATATTACAATAATAAAGGGCATGATTTTATTAGAACAGAATTACCTTATAATCACATAAACACACATGTTCTATTTTGGAATTAAACTTGTTAAGGAGATCAAAATATGGAGGAGAGAGTTGCTTTGGATGGGGAGAAGGGACCTTTTATTTGTCTTTTATCAGGAGACTAACTTTCTAGGATACTGTTAGAAGTGATGAAGAGCAACTCGGTGGCACAGTACATAGAGTACTAGATCTGGGCTCAGGAAGATTTATTTTCATGAATTAAAATCTAGACTCAGATACTTTCTCAGATAACCTTGAGACAAGTAACTGAAAACAATTTGCCTCAGTTTCCTCATCTTTAAAATCAACTGGATAAATACATGTCAAACCATTCCAGCATCATTGCAAACAAACAAATAAATGAGGTCATGAAGATTTGTATGTAACTGAAATCACTGAACAACAAAGAAGTGCTGGAATAATTAAGAAGAAATTATTCCTGGGAGAACATTAGAATGTAAGTTTAATGAATTTAAGCACTATTTCACTTTGGTATTTGCAGAATCAAAATATTATGTAGTATTTGGCATACAATATGCATTTAATTTTTTTCTATTCATCTGTTCATTCATATACTCAATTACTTTAATAATCAGAGTTCAAAATATCTTTAATATTACCCCTCTAAAACTACAAGCATTTGGATCTTGGACTTCCAGGCGAAGATGGTGGCAGAGTAGAGGCAGGGCAACTTTCTCTCCTTATAAACAGAAATAGCATACCTCCAAAGGACAAGAAAACAAAATCCAGATGAAAGAAGGGACCCCACAATAGGGCACAGTATTGAAGGTACATGGGATTTGGGTATTTCCACTCTATAAGGGGGGGGGAATAGCTCCCATCAAAATATGAGTGGATCACACCTCCCCCACCCCAACCACAGTACTAGAGTCAGAGCGAGCAGGGGCACAAAATCTAGCTCTTTGGCAGCTAACTGGCACCACTAGGAGCTTGCCCCTGAGAGCATCAAGACCTGAAACCCCAGGTGCCTGGAAAACCCAGACTTTGGACACTGGAGTGGGGCTGAGAGAAGCAGCAGCAGGGCCCAGCTGACTCAGACTCAGAGGGAAAACCTCATGTTGTGGAGCAAGCATGGGCCAAGTTCTGAGCTCTGGCGAGCCATATAGGACAACAGGGGCTTAACCTTGAAAACAGCTAGACCAGAGATCCCAGGAGGGAGGAAAACTCTGTCTTTTGACACTGGAGTAGGGCTGAGAGAGGCAGCAGTAGCGCCAAGCTCACTCAGACTCAAGGGAAAAGCCCAGGTAGAGGAGCAAACGTGGGCCATATCCAAAGCTCTAGGCAGTTGGCTAGGAACACAGGGGCTTGACCCTGAAAACAGCTAGACTAGAGACCCCAGGAGGGTCCCCAGAGAAACCAGGAGACTCACAAACTAGCCACAGGCAAAAATTGCTCCATAACTCCATACAAAGAGAATCAGATTGCCTTACTCAGATTTCTGGTGGAAAAAATACAATGATGTCAAGCAAAGCCCAAGAAATAAAGAAGAAGACAAAGAAAAAAATTCTAACACTTGATAACTTCTGCACAGAAAAAAAAAAGAAAACAGAGGAGGACAAACAATTAAAGACATCCAAACCTTCCCCCAAAAAATGAAAATGGGTCACAACATTTTCAAGAGTTGAAATTTGAGATCATGAGAAAGATGAAAGAGATCTGGAAAGAAAATAACAGTTTAAAAGGTAGAATTTCACAATTGGAAAGCGAGGCTAAGAAATCAAATTAATTGATAAACAAATTGAAGATAAGAAATGACCAGCTGGAAGACTTGAAGAACCAGATAGACCAAATTGAAAAGGAAAACCAAAAGATTTTAGCCAAAAACCAGTCTCTAAAAGCTAGAATTGGGCAAGTAGAAGCCAATGATCTCACAAGACAACAAGAATTAATAAAGCAAATTCAAAAGACTGACAAAATAAAAGGAAACATGAAATATCTCAATGAGAAGTTAATATACCAAGAAAACAAGTCTAAAAGAGACAATTTGAGAATCACTGGTCTTCCTGAAAAAGCAGAAATTAATAGAAATTTGGTCTCCATACTAAAAGAAATTATTCAGCAAAACTGCCCTGAAGTTCTACAAGAGGGCAATATAGACATTAAAAGGATCCATAGATCACCCTCAATGCTAGACCATGAAAAGACAACTGCCAGAAAAATAATAGTCACATTTAAGAGCTTCCAAATAAATGAAAAAAAATTTACAAGAAGCCAGAAAGAGACAATTCAGATATCAAGGAACACCAATCAGGATCACACAGGATCTGGCAGCCTCCACACTAAAAGACCACAAGGATTGGAATATGATATTCAGAAAGGCAAGAGAACTGGGTTTACAACCAAAGATTACCTACCCATCAAAACTGACTATATACTTCCAGGGGAAAGTATGGGCATTCAACAAAATAAAATATTTCCAAGTATTTGTACAGAAAAGACCAGGACTAAATGGAAAGTTTGATATCTAAACACAAAAACCAAAAGAAACATAAAAAGGTCAAAAACGAAAGAAAGCACTTATTTTTAAATTTGCCTCTTTAAGGGCTTTAGTAAGATCAAATTATTTGTATTCCTATATGGAGAAATGTTATGTGTAATTTTCAAAAACTATTCACTGTTATATTAATTAGAATAATTATTCTTCTAGGGAGAGGTTGGAGTGCTAAATGGTCTAAGATGAGACAGGGTGGAGAAAAAAAGAGTGGGGTGAATACTAGATGACACCAAGAGAAACTTGAATGAATAAGAAAGAATAGGATATTCTATACCACCCAAAGAGAGCATTGGAAGGGGAGGGAATGAATACTATTCTAAGAAGGAGATGAAGAGAGCATTAGGAGGTACTATTTAAACATTACTCTCAGAAAAATTAATCCTGAGAGAGAAGAGTAGCTATATCCATTGGGATATAGAATTCTATCTAACCCTATTGAGAAAGTCAGAAGGGATTAACCAAGGGGAGCAGGAGAGTGGGGAGGTCAAAAAATGGAGGGGAGGAGAGTAGGGAGGGAATTCATTAGGCCTTAAAAATAAAAAGAGTGGAATAAAAAGGGAGGGGGTAGAAAGAAAGTAAATCAAGGGAGGGGAAAAAGGGCATTCGTCTAAAACAAATCACTGGTTTAAAAGAAAATAGTGTAAGAGGAAGGGGTAGAACTAGGAGAGGATACCAAAATGTTGGGGAATACAAAACTGATAATTATAACTGATTGTGAATGGGATGAAGTCACCCATAAAACAGAAGCAAATAACAGAGTGGATTAGAAACCAAAATCCTACCATATGTTGTCTACAAGAAACAAATATGAGGTGGGAGGACATAAACAGATTTAAGGTCAAAGGCTGGAGAAAATTTGTTTGGTCTTCAAATGAGAAAAAAGGCAGGAGTGGTGATCATGATTTCTGACAAAGCCAAAGTAAAAATAGATATGATTAAAGGAGACAAGGAAGTTAATTACATCCTGATAAAAGGCAGTATAGACAGTGAAGAAATAACAGTACTAAACATGTATGCACCAAATGGTATAGCATCCAAATTCCTAAAGGAAAAATTGGCTGATTTCAAAAAGGAAATAGATAGTAAAATCATACTAGTGATAGACCTAAATATTCCTCTTTCAGATCTAGATAAATTAAACCAAAAATAAATAAGAAAGAGATAAGAGAGGTGAATGAAATCCTAGAAAAATTAGATTTAATAGATATGTGGAGAAAAATAAATAGTGACAAAATGGAATGTACCTTCTTTTCAGATGCATATGGTACATTCAGAAAGATTGACTAGGTAATAGGGCATAGAAATATTGCAAACAAATGCAAAAGAGCAGAAATAATAAATGCAACCTTCTCAGATCAAAATACAATAAAAAATAATAATTAGTAAGTGCACATGGACAGGAAAGTAAAAAACTAATTGGAAATTAAATAATATGATTCTCTAAAACCAGTTAGTTGAAGAAGAAATCATAGAAACAATCAATCATTTCATTGAAGAGAATATAAATTATGAGACATCCTACCAAACTCTGTGGGATCCAGCTAAGGCAGTAGTCAGGGGGAAATTTATATCCTTGAGTGCATATATTAACAAATTAGAGAGGGCAAAGATCAATGAACTGGGCATGCAAATTAAAAAAAAAACTAGAAAGGGAACAAATTAAAAAAACCCAATTAAAGATTACAAAAAGTAAAGGGGAAATAAATAAAATTGAAAGTAAGAGAATTATTAAATTAATAAATTAGATTAGAAGCTGGTACTTTGAAAAGACAAACAAAATTGACAAAGTACTGGTCAATCTAATTAAAAAAAGGAAAGAAGAAAACCAAATCATAAGTATCAAAGATGAAAAGGGAAGAAAGAATCCCCTAAGAAAAAATCCCCAGGACCAGATGGACTCACAAATGAATTCTATCAAACCTTTAAAGAACAAATAATTCCCAATACTACACAAACTATTTGACATAATAAGTAAAGAAGGAGTTCTGCCAAATTCCTTTTATGATAAAAATGTGGTACTGATTCCAAAGCCAGGTAGATCAAAAACAGAATGAACATTACAGACTAATTTCCTTAATGAACATAGATGCAAACATCTTAAACAGAATACTAGCTAAGAGACTCCAGCAAGTGATCAGGAGGGTTATTCATTATGATCAGTTGGGATTTATACCAGGAATGCAAGGATGGTTCAACATCAAGAAAACCATTCAAATAATTGACCATATCAACATGAGAACCAACAAAAACCACATGATTATCTCAATAGATGATGTAAAAGCCCTTGGCAAAATATAATACCCATTCCTACTGAAACAGCTAGAAAGTTTTGGAATAGAAGGACCTTTCCTAAAAATAATAAACAGTATAAATCTAAAACCATCAACAAGCATCATATGCAATGGGGATAAATTAGAAGCCTTTCCAATAAGATCAGGTGTGAAACAAGGATGCCCACTATCGCCTTTATTATTTAACATTGTAGTAGAAACACTAGTAGTAGCAATTAGAGAAGAAAAAGAAATTGAAGGTATTAAAATAGGCAAGGAGGAGACTAAACTATCACTCTTCACAGTTGATATGATGGTCTACTTAAAAAATCCTAGAGAATTAACTAAAAAGCTAATAGAAATAATCAACAACTTTAGCAAAGTTGCAGGATACAAAATAAATGCACATAAATCATCAGCATTTTTATATATCTCCAACACATCACAGCAGCAAGAGGTAGAAAGAGAAACATTTAAAATCACCGTAGACAATATAAAGTACTTAGGAATCTATATACCAAAACAAACCCAGGAATTATAGGAACATGACTACAAAACACTTTCTAATCAATTAAAACTAGATCTAAACAATTGGAAAAACAGTGAGTTCTCATGAGTAGGATGAGCTAACATAATAAAAATGATCATTCTACCCTAAATAATTTGCCTATTTATTGTTATACGTAACATACTACCATAAAACGTTTTTACTAAATTAGAAAAAAAAAACTATAACAAAGTTCATTTGGGAGAACAAAAGATCAAGAATATCAAGGGAAATAATGAAAAAAAATGTGAAAGAAGGGGGCCTAGCAGTACCAGATATTAAACTGTACTATATAGCCACGGTCATCAAAACAATATGGTACTGGCTAAGAGACAGAAGGGAGGATCAGTGGAATAGACATGGAGTAAGTGATGTCAGCAAGACAGTCTATGATAAACCCAATGAGCCCAATTTTTGGGACAAAAATCTACTCTTTGACAAAATTGTTGGGAAAATTGGAAAACAGTATGAGAGAGATTAGGTTTAGACCAGCATCTCATACCCTATACCAATATAAATTCAGAAAGGGTGCAGGACTTAAATTTGAAGAAGGAAACTATAAGAAAATTAGGTAAGCGTAGAATAGTATACCTGTCAGATCTATGGCAAAGGGAAAATTTTAAAACCAAGCAAGAGTTAGAAAAATTACAAAATGTAAAATAAACAATTTTTATTATATTAAATTAAAAAGTTTTTGTACAAACAAAAACAATGCAATCAAAATCAGAAGGGAAATGACAAACTGGGAAAAAATCTTTATAACAAAAACTCTGATTGAGGTCTAATTATCCAAATATACAAGGAGCTAAATCAATTGTATAAAAAAATCAAGGCATTCCCAAATTGATAAATGGGGAAGGGACATGAATTTTTAGATAAAGAAATCAAAAGTATCAATAAGCACATGAGAAAGTGTTCTAAATCTCTAATAATTAGAGACATGCAAATCAAAACAACTCTGAGGTACCATCTCACACCTAGAAGATTAGTTAAAATGAAAAAAGGGGAGAGTAATGAATGTTGGAGGGGATGTGGCAACATTGGGACATTAATGCATTGCTGGTGGATTTGTGAACTGATCCAACCTTTCTGAATGGCAATTTTGGAATCATGCCCAAAGAGCTCTAAAATACTGCCTGCCCTTTGATCCAGCCATAGCATTGCTGGGTTTTTACCCCAAAGAGATCATAGTTAAACAGACTTGTAAAAAATATTTATAGCCTTGCATTTTGTGGTGGCAAAACATTGGAAAACGAAGGGATGCCCTTCAATTGGGGAATGGCTAAACAAATTGTGTTATATGTTGGTGATGGAATACTATTGTGCTCAAAGGAATAATAAACTGGAGGAATTCCATGGGAACTATAAAGACCTCCAGAAATTGATGCAGCGTGAAAGGAGCAAAGCCAGAAGAACATTGTACACAGAGAGTGATATACTGTGGTAAAATCAAATGTAATGGACGTCTGTACTAGCAGCAATGCAACGACCTAAGACAATTCTGAGGGATTTATGGAATGGAACACTACGCACATTCAGAGGAACACTACCCACATTCAGAGGAAGAATTACAGGAAACACAGAAGAAAAACAACTGCTTGAACACATGAGTTGATGCAGGCATGGTTGGGGATGTGACACTAAATGACCACACCAATGCAACTATCAATAATATATAAATAAGTCTTGATTGATCACACATGTTAAAACCAGTGGAAATGTGTGTTGGATATGGTGGGTGGTTAAAGGGGGTGAAGGGGAAAGTAAAAACAAGAATAATATAACCATGAAAAATTTTTCTAAAAAAATAAAATACTAAAAAAATAAATAAAACTACAAGCATTTGGAAACTACTAATTGTTTAAGGCTAATTCAAAATTAATTTTTCCAAATATGTATTAACTGAGCATTTAGCTTATTTCCATTGGACAGCTTAGGCATATTTCTTAATTGCTTTCCTTTAAGGGCTTCACTTTTTTGTTCTTAATCTCTTCCTTTATAAATTGTTAACTCTACAGGAGTAGCTAATAATTACAGAAGTATATTGCTAAAATTCAAAATATTTTTAAAAAATCTCTTAGCTCTTTCCCTGGTCTGTTAGTAGATTTGACTGGAGGAAGACTCTAAAATACTTAAATGTCCAATTCCTCTGATGCTTTCTGTATAAAAGTCTTCATTGAGTCCTATGGCTTCTTCCACCAGTCTGATTTTAACTTTCACAATAATTGATGCTAATATTTACTATTTCTTACCTAAATTTCCACAACTTTCCATCTCTCATAAATTTAATTGAAAATATGACTATAATTATCTCCTTTCTCATCTACCCTAATCATGAAAGGTTTTTGTTTTTGTTGTTGCTATTAGCATCTCAATTGGATGACTCAACCAGGATGATGAAACGTTTTTATATCTTTTACAAAATATTGATCTTTTTTTCATTTTTGGTCCTTCATGTTCCCTTTATTTACTAAGTAAAAATTTTCCTAATGATCGGGGGGCAGGATTGCTGCTTTTGTTATCAATAAAAAATAGATAAAGAAAATTTCACTTTTTTACTTCAAGGGATTGTTACAGGTTTTTGATGAGATCATATGGTCATCGTTTAGAGCTGGGAGGAACCTGAGAAGTCACCAAATTCTAATTATCTTAATTTATGGAAGAAAACATTACAGCGCAAAGAGACTAGGTATTTTTTTCAAATTTGCAAAGGAAGGAAGCCTCGGAGATAGCATTTGAAATCAAATCAATTGACTCAAGAATAAGTGCTCCTTCCATTTTACCATGCTGCCTCTGCAACACATAATATCTGAAGATTCACACTTGATTAAATCTCTAAATGTTCTCACCCCTTTTACCAATCTCTCACTCCCAAGTCACTTCTCATATAATAGTTTCCAAAAAAATACAGATTCCAAAAAAATACAGAAGCATCCCACATTAAAAAAATAAAATGATCACTGAAAATGACAAAGATTTTTCATTTTTCATGACTGTATTGTAAAATATAAAAATGGAACACCACACTTTTGTAGAAAGTATAAGTAATTGTCTAAGTTGTGCAAGATACTTTCAGCATAGTAGTCTTATGAAGTAGTGTGATTCGTGCACAATAGGTGTAATATAATTTATATAATACTGCAGAATTGAGAATTTTGGAATACTAGAATTATGTATAATTCTATATATTATGCAAAATAAACTCCACATAGCTGAACCTAAAAAAAATATTAGTCATTTGCTTCAGGAAAACAAGATGCAGTGCTCAACATTAAACAAAGAAAAAAAATTAAACAATACTTCGGAAAATGAGAGGATTAAAGTAAAACTAAAATTGAATAATTATGAAAAAATAAGATCTCCTTCTTTACAATCTACTTCCATATTATTTTTTTCTGGTTTTATATTAATCCTACTTTGAGGCCAAAGCAGTTAATTAACTGAAATTATCATGTAAAATGATTATTTAATGAGCATGACATTTTATGTTAGAATTAGGCTACTGCCCAGATAATCCAATATTATCAGAGATCAACTGTCATACTCAAAATATGGATCATACTCTTTGTTTTAACAAAATGAAGTAGATTGTAATAATCATGGGAGCAAAGGAATCACAATTTAAACCAAACACTCTCTTGTCAGGTACTATTATATAATTAGAATTTGCTCTCTAGGACTCTCTTTCCCAGCATCCCATTTACGTGTTTAGCTACATAAGTATGTACATAGGGAGGATATATTTTTATGAACCCCGCCACTCTCTCTATGCTCCTGAGAAGGAAGGTTTTGGAGGTTGGATGAGAGACAGGCAGGAAAATTTTGCCCATGTGTTTTTACTAAGTTTTTTTTTTTACTTTTGTCCTATTATTTCTTCTACTTCAAGTGATTATTAATATATTTTATAAAATATAGTACTTGGAGTTATTGGATATTAATTTAAATCTTACACTATGTAGGATTTCCACACTCCATGTTCTGCCTCGTAGCCTCAATTATTACCTCACAAATCTAGTACATTTCTCTCCTGGGCTCCCATATAAAGGGAATACAAATCACTCCAAACATGTAGCATTTCCCTAAGATAGAGCAATGCCTTTGACAATTTATTAATTTTTTAAAAGTTTTTTAAAAAACTTTTCCACGGTTATATGATTCATGTTCTTTCTCTCCCCTCCACACTCCCCAACAATCACCACCCCAACCCCCGTAGTCAATGCACATTTCCACTGGGTTTTGCATGTGCCATTGATCAAGACCTATTTCCATATCATTGATAGTTGCACTGGGGTGGTCATTTAGAGTTTACATCCCAAATCATATCTGCATCAACCCTTGTGTTCAAGCAGTTATTTTTCATCTGTGTTTCTACTTCCATAGTTCTTCTGAATGTGAATAGCATTCTTTCTCATAAGTCCTTCAGAATTGTCCTGGATCATTGTATCGATGTTAGTAGAGAAGTCCATTATATTCAATTTTATCACAGTTTATTTGTCTCCAAGTATTATGTTCTCCTGGTTCTGCTCCTTTTACTCTGCCTCAATTCCTGGAGGTCATTCAAGTTCATGTGGAATTCCTCCAGTTTCTTTGAGCACAATAGTATTCCATCACCAACAGATATTACAATGTGTTCAGCCATTTCCCAATTGAAGGGCATAGCCTCACTTTTCTACTTTTTTGCCACCACAAAGAGTGTGGCAATAAATATTTTTGTACAAGTCTTTTTCCTTATGATCTCTTTGGGGCATGTTATGGGCAGTATGGTGCTTCTGTACTTGGGCCTGATAAAGAGATGACCTAATGTCCTCAGAGGGTATAAAGACCTGACTGAATGAGGATGGGAAGCCCAGGTGAACACCAAAGATTGATAATGAACACCAGGTCCCGACAATATTTATTACTCAGTCAAGCACCACTTCCACCTACAGTGCCCAAGCTCAAGTGGCAAGTGAGAAGCTGTGAGCTGGCTCACAGCCTCTCTGACCACTTGGCTTGGGGTTGGCTTAATAGATAAATGTTTAGGGTGAGTACGGTTATTAATGATGTTTGTATAACACAGTTGACTACAGCTTAGCTGAAATATTCCCTTTCCCCTTGAATGCAGGACTATTAACTGATGATAACAGCCTTCACCTGAATAAGTTCAAGGATTTAATTGTAATAATTCCAGGGATAGGATCAAGAATAAGGAAAACAGTGTGGGGATGACTATGCTAGTCTACAGGTGCTAAAGTTAGCTAATCAGTTGTTATTCAAGTTGGCAGCTGGCTGGAGAGATGCCTTCTGCCCTCAGGCCCTGGTCAGGCCCTGCAGTGGCCTTAACAAGGTGGAGTGAGGTTTGATGAAATTCTTCTTGATGATTATATGTAGATGTATGCCTCTCAGCCTTATTCAGCAACTGATGAATTGATAATCAAGGCAATAGTGCCTAGTGCAGGTCTATAAGCTCACCCACCCATCACCCAGGATGTTCTCATCCTGTTCTCAAAAGTGAGATGATGAAAGGATCAGCTCCTGGGGTTTTATAGTGGTGGCAGCAACTATCTTTTGCCCCTGGCTCATGCCATCTGGGTAAATTCTAAATTCCATAACTGTCAGTTGTCATTCAAATTGATCTCCATCTTCTTCCCAGAGGTTGCTATAACAGGTAAAAGTCCAGCAGTGGTATTACTGGATCAAAGGGAAGGCAGTCTTTTAGCGTTCTTTGAGCATAATTCCAAATTGCCATGCAGAATGGTTGGATCAATTCACAACTCCACCAGCAATGCATTAATGTCCCAATTTTGCCATATCCCCTCCAACATTCACCTCTCCTTTGCTGTCAGGCTAGCTAATCTGCAAGGTGTGAGGTGGTACCTCACAGTAGTTTTGATTTGCATTTCTCTAATTATCAGACATTTAGAACACTTTTTCATGTGCTTATTGATAGTTTTGATTTCTTTATCTGAAAATTGTCTATTCATGCCCCTTGCTCATTTATCAATGAGGGAATGGCTTGATTTTTTTAAAAAAATTGATTTAGTTCCTTATATATTTAAGTAATTAGACCTTTGTAAGAATTTTTTGTTATATAGATTTTTCCCAATTTGATGATTCCCTTATTTTTTCATTTTTATTTTTATTTTAAATATTTCCCATATTTACACATTTCATGTTCTTTCCCTCACCCCATACCCCCTAACCCCTCCTTAGCTGATGCATAATTCCATTGGATTTTACATGTAGCATTGATTAAGCCCTAATTTTATATTATTGATAGCTGGGCTAGAGTTATCATTTAGTGTCTTTATCCCCAATAATATCCCCATCAGCACATGTGTTCAAGCAGTTGTTTTTTTCTCTGTTTTTATCCACCCACATTTCTTCCTCTGAATGTGGCTGGTTTTCTTTTTCATAAGTCCCTCAGCCTTGCTCTGGATTCTTGCATTGCTGCTAGTTGAGAAGTCCGTTATGTTCGATTGTACCACAGTGTATCAGCCTCTGTGTTTAATGTTCTCCTGGATCTGCTCCTTTCACTCTGCATCAGTTCCTGGAGGTCATTCCAGTTCACATGGAATTCCTCCAGTTATTTATTCCTTTGAGCACAATAGTATTCCATGACCAACAGATACCACAATTTGTTCAGCCATTCCCCAATCCAAGGACATTCTCTCATTTTCCAATTTTTTGCCACCACAAAGAGCGTGGCTATAAATATTTTTGTACAAATTTTTTTCCTTATTATCTCTTTGTTGTATAATCCCAGCAATGGTATGGCTGGATCAAAGGGCAGGCATTCTTTTATCGCTCTTTGGGCATAGTTCCAAATTGCCATCCAGAATGGGTGGATAAATTCACAACTCCACCAGCAATACATTAATGTCCCAATTTTGCCACATCCCCTCCAACATTATTTACTCTCCCCTGCTGTCATTTTAGACAAGCTGCTAGGTGTAAGGTGATACCTCAGAGTTGTTTTGATTTGCATTTCTCTAATTGTTAGAGACTTAGAATACTTTCTCATGTGCTTATTGATAATTTTGATTTCTTTATCTGAAAATTGCCTATTCATGACCCTTGCCTATTTATCAATTGGGGCATGGCTTGATTTTTTGTACAATTGATATAGCTCCTTGCATATTTGAGTAATTAGACCTTTGTCTGATTCTTTTGTTATAAATATTTATTCCCGATTTGTTGCTTCCCTTTTAATTTTGGTAGCATTGTTTTTTTTCTGTACAAAAACTTTTTAGTTTAATATAGTCAAAATTATTTATTTTCCATTTTGTAATTTTTTTTAAACTCATGCTTGGTTTTAAATTCTTTCTTTTTCCAGAGATCTGACAAGTATACTATTCTGTGTTAGCCTAAGTTACTTATAGTTTCCTTCTTTATATTCATGTCATTCAACCATTCTGAATTTGTCTTGGTATAAGATGTGAGATGTGGATCTGGATCTAATATCTCCTATAAGTTTTGCAATTTTTCCCAGGAGTTTTTGTTAAATAGTGGATTTTTGTCCCAAAAGCTGTGATCTTTGGATTTATCATAGACTGTCTTGCTGAGGTCACTTTACCCAATTCTATTCCACTAATCCTTCCTTCTCTCTCTTAGCCAGTACCATATTATTTTGATGACCACAGCTTTATAGTACAGTTTAAAATATACTACTAGGTCACCTTCCTACACTTTTTTTCATTATTTCCCTTGATATTCTTTTTTTTAAAACCCTTATCTTCTGTCTTGGTGTCAATACTCTTCATATAGTGATACAAATCATTTGAACTTATTGTGTTCCCTAAAAAAAGGTTTTGTTTTGTTTTGTTTTGTTTTGTTTTTATCCCCTTTCTTAATTACCTTTTGGTAATTCTCTTGAGTTCTGTGTCAGGGCAGTAAATTTTCTGTTTAAGTCTGATTTTTCTTAAAGAATGTTTGGGATTCTTCAATTTTATTAAATGACCATACTTTTCCCTGCAAGAATATAGTCAGTTTTGCTGGATAGTAGATTCTTGGTTGTAGACCCAGTTCCCTTGCTTTCTGGATTATTATATTCCTTGCCTTTTGGTCCTTCAATGTAGATGCAGTCAGATCCTGTGTTATTCTAACTGTGGTTCCTTGTTATCTGAATGACTTCTTCTTTGCAGCTTGTAATAATTTTTCCTTGGTCTGGTAGTTTTTGAATTTGGCTATAATGTTCCTGGGAGTTGTCAGTTGTGGATTAGATGTAGGAGATGATCTGTAGATTCTTTCAATCTCCACTTTTCCCTCTTGTTCAAGACTATTGGGGCAGTTTTCTTGGATAATTTCCTGTAGGTCAATGGCCTGGATTTTTCTTTTGTCATGATGTTCCTATAGACCAATAACCCTTAAATTGTCTCTCCATGATCTTTTTTTCCAGATCTGAGGTTCTGCCAATGAGGTGTTTCATATTTTCCTCAAATTTTTCATTCTTTTGATTTTGTTTTATAGATTCTTGCTGACTTGTGAAGTCATTTGCTTCTAGATGTTGAATTCTAATTTTTAAAGACTGATTTTCTTCCCTGTCTTTTTGGTCATCCTTTTCCTTCTGGTCTTACTTTCTTTGTAGGTCATCTTTTACCTTCTTTCCCTTGTTTTCAAGCTGGTCAATTTTGGATTTCAAGACACTATTTTCTCATTTTAGTTCATGCATTTTATTTTTCCAATTATCTTCAGCCTTTCTTAATTGCTTTTTGAATTGTATTTTGTGTTCTTCTAAAGTCTGTGTCAAATTCACTGGAGTTTCTGTTTTTTTTTCTTGTAGTTCCCTGATCTTCTTCTATTTCATTTACTCTTTGTTCACTTCCTGGAAAGAAGCTGTCAATTATAGTTTTTTTTCTTTTTTTCTGTTGTTTACTCCTATTTTTTCCTTCTTTCCCTCCTGTAATTGGCTGTAATCTTGCTCCTCTGATTTATTTGCTTTATTTGCTGGATCTTTGGGTTTGGGCTACTTTGTCCTGAATGGGCTCTTTCTCTGCTCTTCTGGTAGTTTAAATTAAGCAGACGGTTTTAATGAGCTTTGATGTAAGATCTTCCCCAGCTGGCAATAGAAATTTGTAGCTACTTTCTCTGCAGTCTATGGAGGAGGGGTGTTGGAGCTCCCCTGCCCTCTGAAGACTTCTTATCTGCTCTATTGATGGGAATAATATGACAGGGCAGGGTTGATCTGTAGAGTGTGATGTACCCTGAGACCAAAACCTCGAGAGAACGGGGAGAGGGGGGAGCAAAATGGAGCGTTTTGCTGAGTCTGGGTTTTCTTCTCTGCATTTCTCCCCCAGCAGCCTTCCTGCTGTCTGTTTTCAATGTCCAGAGCCCAACATAGCTGTGCAAGCCAGGCGCTCACTCAGGTCTAGTGCATTTCCCCATCCAGAGATTCCAGGAGCTACTGAAGACTGAGCAAAGCACGTGGAGGAGGGGCCCTTGGATCTTCCTTCTTCCTAAACCTCAAACCCAACAGTTCTAGAATCAGGCTTTTTTCTTGTGTACCTCTTGAGCTGAGTCCAGCAGGAGGATACCCCAGATATGTCCTGTTGTTAGATTTAGTTTTCCTTCCCCTCAAAGTGCTTTGTTTTTTCTTGGTGTGGAAGGGTATGGAGATCTGAAATTTTGCTTTGTCTAAGATACCATCTTCCCTGAATTCCACCTTTGATGGTTTAAACAGAGGTTATGACACATGTAGAAAAATTCCAAATCTATACCTCATCCCTGTGAAGCTAATAAATTTATATGTCTTGGAACTAACAACCTTTACCATTGTAGACCTTCGAGACAGGAAAATTTCCAGAGACAAAACTGTATGGTTGAATGTTGGAAATAAATGTTCTTAGTTCAATATTATTTCTAAGTCCTGCAATAGCTACAAGTAAAACATTATAATTTCTCTAATGATAATCATAATAAATAGCATTTAATAGCCCTTTATGGTTTGCAAATTGCTTTAAATATATCATTGATTAATTATAACATTTATTTAGTCCCTTAAGTTGCTTTCTTCAACAACTCTGTGAGTTAAGTAATGCAAAAATTGTCATTACCTTTTTAATCATCCCTCTTCACATATTGAGAGGGCAATACATACAATCCTCATTATAAATATGTCATGGAAAACATTCCCACATTAGGTATATTGAAAAAGTAAAATAATAAATTGAGATAAAGTGTTTCAATCAGTTCTTAGAATTCATCAGTTCTCTACATAAAGATAGAATTTTTCTTTATGAGTCCTTTGGAATTGTCTAGGATAATACTATTGATCAGAGTACCTAATCTTTCACTTGATTGTCATTATTATTTTAATATTACTTTGTCCAATGTTCTACTTCTGTGAACTTCTCTTGGGATCAGCTCATGTAATTTTATATAGGCCTTAAAGAACCAATAATATTCCATCATCAAAATGTGCCAAAACTTGTTCAACCCAATTGATGTCTATTCTCTTAGATTATAGGTCTTTGCTAACACAAAAAGAACTGGTATAAATTTTTTTCCACATATCAGTTGTTTTACTTTTTCTTTGATCTCTTTGGAGTAACAGGCATATTAGTGGTCTTGCTGAGTCTAAATATATAGATAACTACATAACCCTTTTGGCATAGTTTCAAATTGTTCTAAAATGGTTAGATCAGTTCAGAGCTCTACCAACTTGTTTGTGTACAATTTTTTCATATGCCCTTTATCATTTGTAATTTTCCATTTTTTTAGCTTGTTAGCCAATCTGATGGGTACAAGATGGTATCTTGGAGTTATTTTAATTTGCATATATATATCTGATTATGTGTTTTAGAGAAGTTTTCATGTTTCTTTTAATAGCTTTTATTTCTTCTTTAGAGAACAGTCTATTAACATATATTGATATATCAATTAGCAAATATTAGTTTGATAAATTTGTTTCTATTTTTTATGTATTTGAGATATGAGACCGATATCCTTAATTCTTAAAGCATGTTTTCCTGCTTTCCCTCTAAATTGGGTTACATTGGTTTTGTTTCTGCAAACCCTTTATAATTCAATATAATCAAAATTATTCTTCATGTCTCCTATGATTCTCTCTATGTTTGGTTTGGTCATGAATTCTTTCTTCATCCATATTCCTGCCAAGTAATTTTCCTTGTTCTCCAAATATTCTCGTGATATAATCCCTTATTTCTAAATCATGTACCCATTTTTAACTTATCCGAGCAGGTATTATGAGATAGTTGGCTAAGCTTAATTTTTTTTCCAAATTGTTTTCCAATTTTCTAGTTAATAATGAGTTCTACACTCTAGAAATAGAGGCCTAAGGGCTAAGGGAAAATGCAAAAGCTGTCTCTAAAAGGGAAAGAGGAGAATTTAACCATGAACCCCGGGAAAAGATTCTAGAAGGAGAAGGTAGTGCAGAGGAGGGTTTCTGGGAATTAACTGAGTTAACTGTCACTACACAACTGTCCAGTCTTTGAGCTAGAAGGGAGAATAGCTACTCCATCAGGTCCTTTAACTTGAATAGTTTCATGGAGAAACTTGGAGGGTTTGGGCTTGGAAGATACCTGGGAGGAGATGTGGATTTCCCTGCAGTGCTGTGGACATTTTGGCTGTGGCAATTTGGCTAAGGTAAACCAAAGGGTTTAATTTCTGAGACTTTGGGTTTTTACCTTAGAAGCCAACCCCAGACTTTGGGAAGGTCTCAGTCCATTTGTGAGTCCATTCTCACTAGCCCTTTAGGGACAATTAAGGTTAGTTGATTAAAAATCTAAAATTCTTAGTCTAGAAGGTTAGTCAGATGTTTTTTGGATTTAGGAAGATCAGAAAATTTATAAGAAGGGTTTAAGATCAGAAGCACTTCCTGGTGAGAGGAGCTTAGAAAGTGGATGAATATAGAGAATAATCTGGATCTTTGAGTTTGCCAAATACTAGGTTACTATGTTTATTTCCTATTGTACTTTGTATGCCTAATCTATTTCACTGACCAACCACTGTTTTTCTTATAAAGTAAAAGATCGTTTTGAGGATTAGCACTTCATATTATACATTGAAATCTGTTATATAGGTTTCCATTCTTCACTTTTTAATAGATTCCTTAGATATTTTTGACTATTTGTTCCTACAGATGAATTTGATCTTTATTTTGCACTGTTAAAGAATGTTTTGGTAGATAGATTCCTGTGGCATTCAATGAGTGAATTAATTAGAGAATATTGTCTTTTATTGCTGGTGATAATGGACATATTTTTTCACTTCTATTTTTTTTAGAAAAAAAATCTTTTGGTTTTTCCTTATGGATAATGCTTGTTCTTGGTTTTGGTTTGCTACAACTTATAATTTGAAGAAAAAAATCCATTTATTCCCGTGATTTCTACTGTTTTCAACAGGAATTTTTTATATTTTGTCAAATGCTTTTTCTACTTCTACTGACATAATTGAATGATTTGTGTTCTTTTGTTATTAATAGGACCCATTATGCATATGATTTCTCTGATATAGAAACAACCCTGCATCCCCAGTATATATTTAACCTAGCTATACTATAAATTATTTAGAATATGAAATATATACAGACATATACATATATCAATATTTAAGTATATATATACACAAACATCCATATGCATATATAATTACATACATATGTATGTATTACTAGTATTTATCTCCTTACTAGTATTCTTTGAAAGTATTTATTTAAAATGTTTTCACCAACAATAATCATGTCTTCTTTAAGGCTTCTGATGAAACAATGCTATACATCTCTAGAAAAATAGAACCGATGAAGTCCAAGGACAGATTGAAGCATAATTTTCTCAAAGTCTTCACTTTTTTCAGAATGATTAATATGGAAATACATTTTTCTTGATTTCACATGTATAATTGATATTATATCACTTGCCCCTAGAACTCAATTAAAAAGTTCATATTAAGAATAAATATTTTTTAAAATTAAAAAAATCAATATTAATTAGGGAAAACTATTGTATAACTTTTGGGAAAAGATCTCAACATGGATTTATGAAATGGGCCTATGTACCTTCTTCTTAGTTTCCACAGTATTTCACATTGTTTCATGGCAAAAGAGTCACTTAAGGACAATGGAGCATTGTTTTCATATGTGCAATAGAATGGTGAACTATTTCTTCATTGCAGCCTCCTATGCTCCATTTTTAAATCTCTGTGAACTTGGATACCTGGCATCTCATATGCATTGATTTATCTGGCTCATGGAAGCTGGAGAAACTATTTATGTATTTTTCTAATATGAAAAGTATTAAAGAGTCAAGCTATTTTTCTATCTAACAATGGCATTTTCTCCTGCATTGGTAGTAACATCAATGAATAACACTCATGGGCTACAAGAACTCACTTGTGGAGGCTTAAATTATTGCATGAGAATCATGTTCTTCAAAAGTGATGGCATCATTCCATTCATTCATATCATTTGGCACATTTTTGTGGCCACAGTGGCAGCAATACATTACTTTGCCATTTGCAAATACCTTTACCAAAGTCCTACAGACTTTATCTGATGCTTATAATCAAACCTGTGCTAGATCTTTAGACCACTATTACTTCAGTTGTGGCATTAGGAGTGGAGGAATGTAGAATGCTGCACAGGAAAAAAAATTGCACTGATTTTGCTAGATATTTTTAAAAAATACAATTACTGTGAACTGAAATTATGATCTATGTTGGGTGGATTACTCCCCTCAGCAAAAAAAGACACTCTATTAACTGTATTGCATTCCACCATCATGAAATACTATGTATAGGGTGAATATTTACAAATAAGAATTTTGAATTTTAATCTTATCAAATTTACAGCATGGATTTTCTAAATTAGTAAGTTAAGATGTAGAAGTCAGTGCTTAAGTGAAATAATATTTTTTTCTTTTTAAAAAAATAATTTCTACCACTTTATCCATTAGATTATTAAGAATCATAGATAGAATTCCGAATCCTTTTTTTGCCATATTTCATTGTGACATAATGTGGTTATTTTTAATTGAAAATTTTAGGTCGTTGTAAAATTTTTAAAGAATTTCATTGAGAAGACATTCATTTGGGTTACAAATCTTTGCAACCTGCAGTCAACATTCCACATACTGATAAACATTATACCTCTTCTAGAAATTTTATTATGTCAAATAATTGCCAATTTTTTAAAACTACAGATTCAAAACATGCCTGCCAAACTATATCTATTAACACAATGTTGCTTCAAACACTTGAATTATTGTGGCCTTCTATTATTGGAAAATTCTTTTGACTTGATTAGCTTTTATTGAGAACTGACTCTCCCTTTGCCTTTATCACCATTACTTCAGGGATTCTTTGGATGATGGTGGATAGGGGACTTTTATGTCAGCTCAGTATTTATGGGGTTGGGTTAACCATCAGTTGAAAATCCTTGAAGATTTTGATGAATTAAATTGACCCTTGCCTAACTGATATCCACTGGTGAAGCCAATGTAGTTTAGAATTAGTATTGACTCTCTTCACATTTGAAATTTGAGAATTTGCTTTAAAATTTTCTATATTTCATTAGATGCATCAATTCATTCATACTCCTATCTTTCAATACACTTTTCCTTTTTTTCCTATTAAAACTATTTGAACATTATGGGATTGGAAATCATGAGCACAGAACCCATGTTTCCACTCCCAAGTCAATGTCATGGTGATAGCATGTTTAGTATGCTATTGTATTCTCTGTTAATCTTCTATTAATGTCTTATATTAAGATCGATATTCTTGTTTCTCCCTTCTCTTGTTATTTCATTTTGGTATTTTTAATAATGAAAGAACCTCTTGCCTTCCGCATTGATTCCAGGTATTGACTGTTTTCAATTAATGGGACTGGTCAGTGAGAATCACTTAATGTTGATAACCTAGTTTAGGCTCACTAACATGGTAAATTTTAATTTTTTTCTTGGTATGGGCTTCAAATGGGATAAATTTTGTCATTATTTTAATAAGTTAAAAGCACTGCACATTTGTGTGAATTATGTAGGAAAGAATGAGCAGAAGACCTCTATAGTATTAAGTGGTAAATAAAACTACATGATCTGAAACAGGCCACAGTTACAGTGACTACATACCACTCTTTTGTATGCATGGTTCTCAGACATCTGGATTCCTGATCTCTTCCTGTTGTAAAAAGGAATTCGTTAATTTCTTTAATTTAATGGGGGACCTGGAGGTCCTCTTACTATAGAGATGTGTAAGGATTGAACAGCCCACAGTGACAGGAAGCAGGAATGATGGAAATCCCTGCTAAACCAGAGTCAGTTGCAGGTTGTCAGTTGTTGATAGTGAGGAAAGTCAGTTGCTGACTATTGGTGGGAGAGTTGTTCATAGTTAGGGCTGGCTTTTATGGGGAAGGTGGATGCTGGATGTGAGATGATTGTTGGGGGTAGATTGCTAGTAGTGTGGGTTGGCATTTAGTTGCTGGAATATAAAGTCAGGCCTGAGTTTACTGAGAGGTCTTTTGGTTTAGGCTTTAAAGAGGTTTTTGCCTCTGGGATTTTTAGAGAGCAGGAGGTCTATCTCATAGGCAAGTATCTATAGTCAGTTGGCTACTAACTGTTTGGGTTGCTATAGAAAACTGATTGAAGGAGTGAGTGAGTGGTAACTATCTATTATTTTAGGGAGTTAGATAGTGAACCATTTATATATAGTGTAGGTTATATAGGCCTGGTATTTGCCAGGCAAAAAGAAGCTTTCCTCAGAAGATAGTTATAGGTAGTTATTAGGAATATTAGGTATATTTATAGGGTATAAGATTAATAATCTCTCTTTCCTCTTTTCTATCTTTCCCTCCTTTGCTATATCCTTTTACTATCTCTATTTTAATAAGGCCAAACTGTTAATTGTTAAAAGCTGCTAGGAGTTTTCTTTTCTCTGGCTTAAAGAATAATATTAATTTACTCTATTATTTTCTCATTAAAACTTAAATTATTGAGGTTCCGGGTTAAGATGGTGGCAGAGTAAGAAGTAGTTCTTAACCTCTCCTGACTGAAACACAAAAAACTCCTCAAGGGGACATAAAAACAAGTCCAGATGAACAGAGGAACCCCACAACAGGGCACAGAGTGGAAGGTACGTGGAATCAGGGCATTTCCATGCTATAAAGGGGTAAAACAGCTCTCACTAAATCTCGGGTTGAGCAACCACCCCACCCCCAACCCCTCCACACACAACATCTATAGCGCCGAAGCAAGCTAAAAAGAAATAGAGCAAGTTTGGGGCACCCATCGAGTCATTGGCAGCTCCGGGGCCTGTTCCTGAGAGCAGCAAGATTTAGGACCCCAAAAAGCTAAAGAAAACACACAAACTCTGAGTGCGGGAGCAGGATGCCGAGAGCAGACGCAGGGCACAGAACGCAGGCTCAGAGCTCAGGCATAGGCAGAGGCGTGGGTGGAGGCAGACACAGCCACTAGCTAAAGCTCTGAAACCCTGAGTAGGGAACCAGTGCAGACGGGTATATGACTGTGGAAGCAGCGCCCTGAGACTTGTAAAGAAACCTCCAGCAGAGGATCAAGCAATGGGGTCCACCAGGGGGCTTGACCTTGGAAAAAACCAGAACTCAGACCTCAAGAGCCAAAAGACTGCGAACAGACCCTTAGCGTGAGGATAAACCTGAGAAGCTGCTGGGCTAATGATGGCTACCAGTCTCAGGAAGTTCAGAAGAGAAAGATTAACAACAAGAAAAAGAAGCCTTTAACACTCAACAACTTTTACACAGAGAAAATCCAGACAACCAAGCAAACAGAGGAGGGGAACAAATAAGCATCCGGACCCTGCTCAAATAAGGAAAACTCCTCACAAGCTATGGAAGAGTTCAAAACTGAGATTTTGAGGAAAATGGAAGAGATCTGACAAGAAAATAACAGTTTAAAAGGTAGAATCTTGCAATTGGAAAGTGAGGCTCAGAAACCAAATGAACTGTTAAGCAAATTGAACACCAAAAATGACCAGATTGAAAAGGAATACCAGAAGATTATGCCCAAAAAACAGAAGATTATAGCCGAAAACTAGAAGATTATAGCCGAAAACAAAAAGATCATAGCTGATAACCAAAAGATCATAGCCGAAAACCGAAAGATTATAGCTGAAAACCAATCCCTAAAGGCTAGAATTGAGCAATTAGAAGCTAATGATCTCTCAAAACAACAAGAACAAATCAAACAAAGTCAAAAGACTGAAAAAATAGAAGGAAATATGAAATATCTCAATGAGAGAGTGACAGACCAAGAAAACTGGTCTAGAAGAGACAATTTGAGAATAATTGGTCTTCCAGAAAAACCAGAAATTAATAGAAACCTGGACTCCATACTAAAAGAAATTATTCAGCAAAATTGCCCTGAAGTCCTACAACAAGAGGGCAATATAGACATTGAAAGGATTCATAGAACACCCGCAATATTCAATCCAGATAAGAAAATGCCCAGAAATATAATTGTTTACAATTCATCTTTTTCTCACCCATTCCATGGATTAAGTATTCTATTTTTTAAAGTAGTAACTGGAAGTTATGTCTTTTGTATTATATATAATATGACATGGCAGAAGTACTATCTTCTTTCATTTTTATCTTTTATTTTCATTATTTCCATTGAGATTATACATCTATTATTATTCCAAAGTAATTTTCTTATTCTTTATTAGGTCTATACAGTTTTTTCTTTGTATATTCATTTATAACAATGCATTTATAATGATGAATATACGAAGAAAAAACTTTATAGACCGTAAAACCCATTAACCTCTTACACAATATTTTGATAATTTTATCAATTTTTTTTTATTATATCGACATGACCCACTCAGGCAAGGGCACTGAATATCATTATAGTTATTTAGTGAAGGGAACAATATGCTGGTAAGTGTTTAACTACTAAGTATTTTGAAAAAATGTATACAGGAAAACCTTTTAGATTTAATTTGCATTATTTCATTTTCTGTATCACTTTCTTAAACCCAAGTAATCAATGAGACAATAAATCAAGCTCTAATTTGCACAATTTGCCAATATATGAGGTATAAAACCTCACACTGAAAATTTAACAATTTTATCTCATGAGCTAATTTTAACTAGTTCCAGTAAAACCATGAGGTGACCAGGTCATATGCTCTTTCTTAGTTACTACATTAGCAAAATGAATATTTTGGTAAACCCGAAAATGTTAGAAAGGCTTTAGATATATATTCAATGTTAACCTCTTTTTTTATGACATGAGTTTGAATCTAGTGTTAGACATTTACTAGCAGTGTGTTCTTGAGTAAACAAATTAACTTATGTTTGCCTTAGTTTCCTCAAGTATAAAATGAGGATAATAATAGCACTTACCTCCCAGGGCTGTTTCAAGGTCCAAATGAGACAATATTTGTAAAGCAATAAAGACAGTGCCTGGCATACAGTAAGCTTATATAAATGTTAGCTACTATTATTAGCTATTATATTCTACCATTTGAGACCTGGCCAGCTAAATCTGGGTCTATTTCTCTGTAGATGTGACCAGCAGACGATAATTCAGTTTTGTATTGTTTTATTTACAAATCAACTCATGAAGAGTAAGGTATTGAGGAATTACTAAAAGAAGCAATATCTGTTATTCAGGCTCCATTTTGTTGCTATTTTATCTTGAAGCTGAGAAAAGCAACAATTTTTTTTAAATTTAAACATTTATTAATATACATTTTTAACATGGTTACATGATTCATGCTCCTACTTTCCACTTCACCCCCCGCACTCCTCCCACCCATGGCCGATGCATATTTCCACTGGTTTTGTCATGTGTCCTTGATCAAGACCTATTTCCAAATTGTTGGTAGTTGCATTAGTGTGGTAGTTTCGAGTCCACATCCTCAATCATCTCCACCCTGACCCATGTGTTCAAGCAGTTGTTTTTCTTATGTTTCCACTTCTGCAGTCCTTCCTCTGAATGTGGGTAGCGTTCTTTACCAAAAATCCCTCAAAATTGTCCTGGGTCATTGTATTGCTGCTGGTACAGAAGTCCATTACATTCGATTTTACCACAGTATATCAGTCTCTGTGTACAATATACTTCTGGCTCTGCTCCTTTCCCTCTACATCAGTTCCTGGAGGTCTTTCCAGTTCACCTGGAACTCCTCCAGTTTATTATTCCTTTTAGCACAATAGTATTCCATCACCCGCATATACCACAGTTTGTTCAGCCATTCCCCAATTGAAGGACATACCCTCATTTTCCACTTTTTTGCCACCACAAAAAGCACAGCTATAAATATTTTCGTACAAGTGTGTTTATCTATGATCACTTTGGGGTACAAACCCAGAAATGGTATGGCTGGTCCAAAGGGCAGGCATTCTTTTATAGCTCTTTTAGCATGATTCCAAATTGCCAGCCAGAATGGTTGGATCATTTCACAACTCCACCAACAATGCATTAATGTCCCAATTTTGCCACATCCCCTCCAGCATTCATTACTCTCCCCTTCTTTCATTTTAGCCAATCTGCTAGGTGTGAGGTGATACCGCAGAGTTGTTTTGATTTGCATTTCTCTAATTATTAGAGATTTAGAACACTTTCTCATATGCTTATTGATACTTTTGATTTCCTTACCTAAAAATTGCCTATTCATGTCTCTTACTCATTTATCAATTGGGGAATGGCTTGATTTTTTATACAATTGATTTAACTCCTTGTATATTTGAGTAATTAGACACCTGTCAGTGTTTTTCGTTATAAAGATTTTTTCCCAATTTGTTGTTTCCCTTCTGATTTTGACTACATTGTTTTTGTTTGTACAAAAGCTTTTTAGTTTAATATAATCAAAACCATTTAATTTACATTTTGTAATTTTCTCT
>NC_058130.1:300175032-300193182 GCF_016433145.1 Gracilinanus agilis | reverse complement strand
TTTTCTGGAAGACTAATGATTCTCAAATTTTCTCTTCTAGACCGGTTTTCTTGGTCTGTCACTTTCTCATTGAGATATTTCATGTTTCCTTCTATTTTTTCAGTCTTTTGACTTTGTTTTATTTGTTCTTGTTGTCTTGACAGATCATTAGCTTCTAGTTGCTCAAATCTAGCCTTTAGGGACTGATTTTCCTTTTCAATCTGGTCCTTTGTGGTGTTCAATTTGCTTATCAGTTCATTTGATTTCTAAGCCTCACTTTCCAATTGCAAGATTCTACCTTTTAAACAGTTATTTTCTTGCCAGATCTCTTCCATCGTCCTCAAAATCTCAGTTTTGAACTCTTCCATAGCTTGTGAGGAGTTTTCCTTATTTGAGCAGGGTCCGGATGCTTGTTTGTTCTCCTCCTCTGTTTGCTAGGTTGTCTGGATTTTCTCTGTGTAAAAGTTGTTGAGTGTTAAAGACTTCTTTTTCTTGTTGTTAATCTTTCTCTTCTGAACTTCCTGAGGCTGGTAGCCATCATTAGCCCAGCAGCTTCTCAGCTTTATCCTCGCACTCAGTGACTGTCTGTGGTCTTTTGACTCCTGAGGTCAGAGGTCTGGTTTTTTCCAAGGTCTAGCCCCCTGGTGTACCCTATTGCTTGATACTCTGCTGGAGGTTTCTTTACAAGTCTCAGGGTGCTACTTCCACAGTCATATACGCGTTTGTACTGGTTCCCCACTCAGGGTTTCAGAGCCTTCGCTCAAGGCTGTGTCTGCCTCCACCCGTGCCTCTGCCTGCGCTGCTCTCCGTGTCCGTGATCAGAGTTTGTGCTTGTTCTTTAGCTTTTTGGGGACCTAAATCTTGCTGATCTCAGGAACAGGCCCTGGAGCTGCCAATGACTTGATGGGTGCCCCAAACTTGCTCTATTTCTTTTTAGCTGGCTTTGGTGCTATAGGTGGTGTGTGTGGAGGAGGTGGGGGGGGTGGTTGCTCAGCCCGCGATTTAGTGAGAGCTGTTTCACCCCTTTATAGCATGGAAATGCCCTGATTCCACGTACCTTCCACGCTGCACCCTGTTGTGGGGTTCCTCTGTTCGTCTGGACTTGTTTTTATGTCCCCTTGAGGAGTCTTGTTTGTTTCGATCAGGAGAGGTTAAACACTGCTTCTTACTCTGCTGCCATCTTAACTCAGAAAACAAGGCAACAATTTTGATTATAGTTTTACGGTCAAAAGAAAATTTAAAAATATTGACAAAAGTGATCTTATTGTGAGAAATATTTTATTTCAGCAATTCTGACCAAAAAAGCTTTGTATCTAATGAAAATACAGGAAAATCACAGGGAATTTTAGAATTTTATTTGAACAATTATTTTTATTATAAAATATAATCAAGGCCAATACATGGTTATTTTGTTAAACTTGAATTTTGTGATTAGAGAGACTTTAATAGAGAAGGGTTGTGATTAAAGTTTATTCTTTTTCTTTCAAAGAAGATCTTTAGTGGAGGCCAAGGATAGTTAGAGACTAGAATTTATATGCAACAGTTATGCATTCTAGTCAAATATCATAGATGGTAACAACAATAAATCAAAACAATTTAGCTTTAACATGTTCAAAAGATGAACTGCTTTGTATAACCTTGCTATTTAAAAGTATTTTAAGAATTTAAAGGAAGAGGAATCTACATTTAGGTAGGTCAGACAAAAGTGGATCCTATGATATATTCATTATAAGCTTAGGGAATGAAATATATTATGACAATTGATATGCATTTTAGAGAATCATAATAAATTCATGAATGTTAAAAAAATCACTGTGGTAAAGAGTAACACAAAAATATTACAATAAAATTTGCTAGTTCAATGGCAAAATTATTTTTAGCATAGTTTGATAAACTCCAAAGTTCAACAAATTTGTTTCTATCTAGGAGGCAACTTAAGTAGTTTTGTCTATTTTTAAGATTTCATTGAAAAGAAGAAGTTATGACAAAAGGTTAAAGCAGTAAAATTACCATTATTTATTTGTTCCAAATCTTAGATTAGCATCCAGAATGACATTAACTGATTTTCTTTTTGTTTTCTTGGAAAAAATCATGGGAGTTTCACCTCTTACCCATTAAATGAAGGGGTTAGGGTGGGAGAAGAATAAGACATGAAAATTTAAAATACTGAAATGATTGTAGGAAAATAGACATATTCAAACATTGTTATTAGATCTTGCAATTGGTACCATGATGGTCTAAAATAATTTAGAGTTTGTCCATAAATGCCACTAAATTGTATATATCTTTTAAAAGTAGCAATACTGACCATACAAAAATATTTATACTATTTTTATTTGTAGAGACCTGCAAGGAAAATGGAAGCTCAGTCATTAAAGAATGACTAAATAAATAATGCTGTATCATAGCATTATACTGTCTTTTAAGAAATTTTAGATATGAAGAATTCAAAGAAACTTGGGAAGATACAAAGTAGGTAGGACTAGGAGAACCATTTACATGATAATTTCTTTTTTTTTAAACCCTTAACTTCTGTGTATTGGCTCATAAGTGGAAGAGTGGTAAGGGTGGGCAATGGGGGGTCAAGTGAGTTGCCCAGGGTCATACAACTGGGAAGTGTCTGAGGTCGGATTTGAACCTAGGACCTCCCTTCTCTAGGCCTGACTCTCAATCCACTGAGCTACCCAGCTACCCCCATGATAATTTTAATAAAGGGGAAAAGAGACATTAAACAACTTTAGAACTCTGATTTATATAGAGTCTAATTGTGATTTCAAGGGACTGGTGGTAGAGCATGTAACCCACCTCCCAAAAGAGTAATTATAGCTTTCAAATACAAAATGAGACGTATGATTTTATATACAGTCAGATTGCTTTGTTTTGTTTTTAATTTTACTTAACTATCTTTATTTATTATAAGGAGGGTGAACCCTTTTGGAGTCATGACCAAAGGCACTAAGATTATTATAAAGCTCAAGAAGACAAGCAGTTGTAACTTTACTGGTGAAGATTTGGTCAGGAGTACAGTAGAACAGGGATTGGAACATTATAATGTTTCAAAAATAGACTAAGCTGAAAGGAAGAATTTACAGCTCATAAAATATACGTCTTGTTATCTGTCCTAACACGTTATTTGACTATTTAGTTGAATTAACAATTGTAGATGGTTGGATCAGATTCCATATATAATTTTTTTTACATAATAACACAAAACTCTCATATGTCTCTAAACAAATTGTTCAGGAACTTTCCCTATGCACAGTTGTTCAGGAATAAGAACATGATTTAAATGGTAAATAATTAGTAGTCATGTTCAATTTGCATTATTGTTTAAAGTAAAAAGAAAATCTAATCAAATTATTTTTATTTTCTGGAAAAGGCATGTCCAAATATAGTGAGAGACTAATATATTGCAGTTATTATCATGTCATCTGTGATTAAAAGCCGACTTTATTCTGAGAGTCTGTATTCTGGAAAATCAGAAAAGTTTAACAATCAATAAGTGACTGATGATTTGACAATACTATAATATATGTGGATAATTTATTGATATGCGTGACATTCTCTTTTCTTACTACTACATGCTGCACCAAATTAAAATGTATCCAGTGTAACTATAAAGTAATACATTTTAATTAATGGATAATAGCCAGCATTTATATAATTCTTTAAGATTTGCAGAACAATTTACAAATATTATTTCATTTGAAGCTCACAATAACCGGGGGAGATAGATACAATTATTATCACCATTTTGTAGATGAGAAAGTTGAGGTCGTTAAGTTATTTGCTTCAGGTAATAAACCAGTAAGTATTGAACATAAGATTTGAATTTATATCTTCTGGATTCCAGGTCCAGATGTCGATCCATTATGTCACCTGACATGTCATCTTTATCAATAAGGACTGTGACAAAAAAACTGGGAAGACTTATATGAAATTATACAAAATGAAGTGAGTAGAACCAGAAGAACATCATACACAAAAATAGAAATAAAGTATAACTATCAATTGTATATGACAACTATTATGATCAATGAAAGGTTCCAGGACTGTTCCAAAGGATTCATGATGAAAAAGGCTATTGAAGGAACTGACAAAGTCTGAATTATATACTTTATTTCTTCTATTAATTTTTCTCTAGTGTAAGGGTAATGAACATGGAAACATATATTATATAATAACAGATGTATAACTGATATCAAATTATATGACATTTTCAGGAAGGAAGAGGATTAGGAGGGAGGGAGTGAACATGGAGTATAAAATATCAGAAAACTATTGAAAAATTTTCCAATATATAATCTGGAAAAAAATTAAAACTTATAAAATACAACATCAACAACAAAAACTGTGACAGGAACTGAAATTGTGCATGCAATTGAATATTATCCTTTGTACAGCATAGTTTTCTGATTCCAATAATAAATTTCTTTTCTAAACATATTTGGAAGTCCTACATCAGAAGAAGCCTTTAGAATTGATTGCACATTCTTTTCAATAACATCCATAATGACAAATCTTTAGTTTTTGAATTTAGTTTCTATTTTCAAAAATTTTTGTGAATCAACTTTATGAATAACATGGATGACCCCCTAATTGGGTAATTCTATTCCTATAAATGAAAGAAACATTAAACACACACACAAAAAAAAAACATAGCTCACATCGGACTTAAAAACAAAGTTCAATAATTTAAAAAATAACTACTTTTCAATCTACTTAGTAATCTTAACAAAATATGATGCCATCTCGAGATTAGTCATTTGTTTTGTTTCTCTTTCTTCTATTGTCTTGCTTAATATCAGTATCTTATGATAAGTGAGGCCAGGGACATGATTTCTTCATATAGTTGAATATTTCAGATAAAGAAAATCTCCTTACGATTAGTTGGTTTCATGCAATGGCACCTCACAAATTGAGAAGGTCACAGTTCAAATTATATCCCATGTTGGATTTTGTTTGGAAAGGAAAAACAAAACAAGACAAGACTTCAAAGGCTCACATCTAACTCTCTTAGTGAAATTTCCATACTCTAATTGCCACTGGACAGGTGAGGAAGGGAGAGCAAATCCAGCACCCATCACTGTAAGTTTCAGAATTCCATCCCTCCAGGTAATTCTCATCATACTATCCAAGGGGATTTTTAGGAAAAATACTGGAGTGGTTTGTCATTTCCTTGTTCAGTTTTTATACAGGCAGAGGTTAAGTCTGAGGTCAGATTTGATCTCTGGGCTTTCTGACTCCAGGTACACTGCTCTATCTGTTGTGCCATCTGGCTGCCTAAAGGTCAGGTGCCATAACTACTTAGAAGTCAGTTCCGTGACATATTAATGTCTCCTTAGGAAGTGTAATGGTTTCTTGAATTCAGTTCCCAAGAATTTTTACCTCATAAGAATGGATTGTTTTGGAACCAATTTCTAGCTGACCCTTCTCTCCCTCAGTTCTTATTGTTCTCATCCCTTCTTCAGTATAGATTTTAATTGTCCTAAATATCTTTATTCTTTTAGAGTGTTATAAACAAATGAAAAAATCTCCCTCTCTACTCCATTGGTACGCTTCCTCATATCTGAGATACTTCAAATAATCAACATGTAATTTTGGGGAAAATTAAACTTTAAAATAGAAAGCCTTCTAGGAAATCCTTAAAATGTTTTCACAATAAGAATTATGTGTGATAATAACAGGACTTTCCTATTTCCTCTCAATAGGAATGAGTTTTACCTAAAAGAAAAAAATTTTGTTACTGCGACTTGATTGGCTCTTGTCTCTTTTGACAAAGCTTTTTGATGACCTAGAATGTAAATATTCTTATCCACATAGAGACAACATACCCTACCCTCTGGACCATCAGATTTCCATATAGAAACAAGGGGAACTATATACTGAGAAGCAAAGTGCTGTATCCTTACGGTATATACTTTCTGTTTCAGGGCAAAGTAAATATCCTTTTGTTAATTTTTCAATAATTTCTTAGTGCCTTATTGAACCTAAACTAATAGGGTTAGGGCCATACCTTGATGGTTCCAAAAAGCACTTTTGATTCATATTTAATAAAATAAATTAATATTAATAAAGTCCCTATTTAAAATCTTAAGCTAATATTTTCTTTATTTCTAGAAAAACAACTCTATACAATTATGAAGAGCAAAATGAGCAGAACAAAGAGAACATTATATATAGCAATAGTAATATTGTTTGACTAATTACTTCTGTGTGTTCACTTCCAGAGAAAGACCTAAGAAATAAGAAAGACATAATTATATATCTATATCTATATATTTATATATATATATCTTTTTGTTAAGTGATGCCTTCTTTAATGGGGGAGAGTTTGGGAGGGAGGAAGTTAACTGGGTATTTTGATGTATAAAAAACAAATTTAAATTAAATATAATTTACTAGATTATTAGAGTCAATATGTAGAAAATGATGGATCCTTTTTTGTTAATTCACATATTTCCCATAATCCAACAATTTTCTGAAATTCTCATAAGTATAACTCAAATTTATTATGAAAAACTTTCAGTCAATAAAATTTTCATTTATATACACAACTAAAAAAGTGCTAAATTATGTACTATTGGTTTATAGTATAGATCATAGACTCATATATAGTAACAATTAAGTTAAACAATTACTTAACATAAAAACAGATGAAATGTAAAAAAATTAATATAACTGCATCATAATGAGGGAAGAGCTTCTTAGTTAAGGTAGAACTTGATTTGGACATTGAAGAGCAGTCTATATACAAGTTAAAATAATACTGAAAGTATTGTGAGGGGAAGCAATAATGTATGCAACAGAGTTGGGAGTGAATATGTTGTCTCTCCTTTTTTATGACAATGATCAGATTTTACTCCATAGTTGAATATTGAGTATATTCAACTGATCCCAAAGAGATTGGGACACTTTCACCTTATCTGCCTCACGTCTAGTCCTTAGAAATAGTGAATCAAGTTTAATCTGAGTAAAATTGAGTTCTGCTTAGGGTGTTTAGACTCATTATTATCATATTTAGTTCATTATGTCCTCTTATATCCCTGACTCCAATAATCTCCAGAACAATTTTACTTATGATTCAAAAATTTAAAGTTTCCTCAAGAGTGGTGGATAAATAAAACTGTAAAAAATATAATTTTCATGCAAAACTAATTAAGTGTGGGATAGGTTTATTCCTACACATAATGCTAAAGAAAAAAAAATCACAATACACAATAGAATGATTAGGACAAAAACTTAGTATTTCTTATAACTGATTATAAACTGAGAGGCTTACAAAAGTCTGACCAAAAATATTACAAGTAATCAATACTGCTAATCAGCTATTTAGCATTTTACTCTGCTTTGGCATGATCCTAGTAACTTCCATTATTTGTATGTTGCTCAAGAGGACAAAGTATAGAATATCTTTTTGTTGGCAGTTACTTTCTTAATGTAGAAGCTTCCCTTGTTATCAAATACTACTACTTGAAGAACAGAAAATAGCTGCCATGTTCACAGGGTTTCCAGGAGGGCTGGATTTTTTGAGACTCACAAAGTTGCCACCAATTTTTTCCCACCCATCTTTTCCAGTTTATCCATATAATAATCATTCCCTAAGAGCAGAAAGGAAAGGCAAAAGTGTTCATATGTTCATTGTTATTGATAGGATATAGTGACATAGAGGCAGTCCATATATGTTTTACTTCCACAAAAGAAGAGAACTAGGTGGCTATGGGATTTTTCTTCATGTCAACTGAGTGAACACCTGCCTTCTGACTCCTCAATCAATTAAGGCTTTCCATCATTTCTCACAGGACCATATTCAGTCCCCATCCCCATAAGGCCCCACATGGTAAATCAGAAACATAGAATGATATATTACATTTTTGACATGTCCAATTATGAATTTTTCATGGACTATACTTCTCTTTATGAGGGACCTTTTTAAATTTATTTTTATTTTTCAATTTGGAGGGAGAAATGAGAGGGATAGATGTTAAGTGCATATAAATAAAATGAAAAAAGAGAAAGGAATGGGCAGAAGGAAGACAGAAGATACAGAGATATCCTCTGGTTACATGTTAAGGAATTAGAGGAGTTCTCCACCACCTAGAAACTTACAGAATTTTTACCTTTTCTCACAAATGCCATCAAATAGAGATAAAGTATCTGAGTTCCTTTTTCAATAGCATTTTGAATGCACCCTCTCATCTTGTTTATCATCCAATTTAAAAGTTTGGTTTTTTTTGTCACGAAGCAGGGAGAGGAAAGTGAATAGTCACAGAATATGTATAAGCACTTAATTGGAGGGTAATATCTTTATTATACATCATGCAGTTCTAGAAGGAGGCACACCAAAGCTTTCCAGGAGATTAAACAGGCAGATCATACTGTACATGCTCTGATGACTAGGTCTTCATGGACAATTTCTCTGCCCTCTGCCCATGTTACATAAATATTATAGATAAGACAAATCAAACAAGGATTTATAATTAAACCAGATTGAGACTTTAAATTCATTACTGATTTGCATGGTCTTTTAAAGGTATTTGTTTTTTTCTCAAAGCATTTTGGCAGCCAATTCTAGAAAGTAAAGAATAAACTTGAAACTTCCACCATAAAATATAACAGAGTCAATGAAGGTCACGTCTACAGTGAACTGCTTTCTTTCTTTCTCTCAAATACATGCTGGTAATTGCCTAGAAGTAACCATTAATAGACCATTGCTTGTGAAAGGGTCATATATCTTCTTGTTTCATGACCTACCAGCCTTGATCTGAGTGTTAATCTGAGCACTGAATTCCCAAGGAAGAAAACAAGAGTGTTTTGATCAACATGACACTGCAAGAAAAACATCTTAATTATTATTGCTTCTCCTTTGTATAGTATTTTATCTTCCCACAGTCTTGGTGATCAAGTCTTAGATGCGGATGCATAATTTCCTTACTGATTTGCTTTAAAAACAAATGACCAAATATTGGAATTATCATGGCAGAGTGGTAAGCTGATTTACCCCATGGCAAGCCAGTATCACTTTGCAATATGCTGTTCAATTTTATTTTGTGTAGTTATTTTATGGCAGCAATGCCATTTGAACATAGAGATTGCCTGAAAGATTTGGACTTTCACCAAGTTTTTTGTTTTATTATTGTTTTTGTTTTTGCATATTTATGTGAATAGAAAGACTTGAAGGTATGAGGTTAAGGGAAGAATCTTAAAAATACATGAAAATCAATGTGTCTTTTAAAATGCAAAAAAGGAACTCACATAGTAAGTCAACTAGAAATCATTTTTCCAGTTTGCAACTGTGATCCCACTCCTTATGTTTAAAAACCATACTAAGATTCATTGGGGCAAAAAAATTAAGCCGTCTGCTGGTGGAGGAGAAAGATTCTGCCTGTGAGTTCTAAGTCAATATAAATTAAAAAGGGGAGGGTAAAATATGCTGGTGTTGTTGTTTGTAAGTTTTTCAGTTGTGTCTGACTCTTGACTATGTTTAGGGTTTTCTTCACAAAGATATTGCAGTGGTTTACCATTTCTTTCTCCAATTCATTTTATAGATGAGAAAACTGAGGCAAACACGGTTAAGTAACTTGTCCATAGTCACACAGCTAAATGTCTGAGTCCAGTTTTGAACTTTGAAAAATGAGTCTTCATGACTCTTGGTCAGCACTGCATTAGCACTACCTGCCAAGAATCAGATTAATTATTCAAGGATTATAAAAAATTATAACTATTTTTGATATCCTAATTTGTTTAACTACCTTTGACAAAAAGCATGGAATTGCTCAAAATAAATGAGATATTTTAGGAAAACATACAATTGGAAAGGAGTACATTGTATTTGATTGAATATTTGTAGTCTTTAAAGTTCCAAGCACTTTTCAGTCAGCCATCATGTATTCTATCTGATAATAACTTGTTCCAAGTTGAATCATCATGGTTGGCTGCACCCTATCACACCTTTGGATTAGGAAAGCGGAGCTTAGAAGTATTTGTGAAGTATTTTTTTTTATTCACAAGTTATCTGTTGATTGAAAGAGGCTGCCACAAAACACCAAGCTCATTCCAGCATATAACAAAAGCACTGAACTGTGGTTTGGTAAATCGACCTTTAGAAGTTATTATGACCTTCAAACTGTTGCTAGTATAAATCAAGTATTTTTTCTTATAGTATTTGATGATATATCTGTGGATTACAGTATAAAATCCAGTCAATGTTTTTTTTCTTTTTTAATAAATCTTGAGGGATTGGTACAGGCAAATAGAACAGACATCAAGTAACTTTTTATATCTGTTGAAAAAATGTCAAACATTATAAGAGATAAGTAAAGAAAAAAAGCCCCTTTTACATATTTTTGGATATGTTTGTGTCACATATACAATATATAAACACCTGTGTGTGTGTAGGTAGAAAAAGATTTCTGTAATCAGTTTAGGTGTCAGCATATATCTTTTTCTTTATAAGAATCTTTATAGAACAATAAAAAAGAGAAATAATGCTCTCTGCTATGAAAAACTGCTAGTGTAAGTATTAGAAGCCTACTGAGAGTATTTTACAGCAATAATTTTTCTGATTTAGCAACATTTGCTGATGAAGTAAATTTATAGCTCTTTATTGTATTAAGCAAATGCTAGAATTGGTCTTTGCCAAAGTTTTCTCAAGACTTATACATTTAAAAGAAATCTTTGCTGAAATGCTTTGCCTGGGAGTTTGGTGAAATATATCTAACAGGGGACTGGAATTGGCAAATTAAAGTCTATTCCTTATGAGAATGCTTGCTAAAGGGATTACTTTGATAATGCTGACTTTCTTTCTTGCCTGATTTGTATCCTAAAGAGACAAGCCTATCTTGCTCCAATTTGTTTTTTTTTTCTTCTTCTTATATGAAGGAGTATGAATTAGTCTAGATTACCGCCTGGTGGACACTAAAAGGAGGAGAATGAGTTGCTAGAAGTCCTGAAGCTAGACACCATTTTGGATTTTTTAGGACAGCACCATCTTGTGAAGGGTGAAGACCTGAGGGATCTTCTTGACTCATCCAATCATAGAAATTGATGAAAGGCAGCAACCCATCCAAATCAATGGTGCATTCATTTGTGACCTTGGTGGGAAAAATGCTTTGTAGAATTTGCTTTAAGTTCAATTCTACTTTTTCTAGGTTACAAGATGATATTGGATGTTAGAAAGAAATGCTTTATAACTGATATTCTTTACATATCTACTCAGCAATTATCTATTTGAAAAAGCTAACTGAGATTACTTAAAAGAAATTAGGCACTAGTTGTGGGAGGGTATTGATGAAATTAGGGAGATAAAATAAGCAACTGATTTTGGGTGGATAACATTCTAGATTGGAGGTGCTATCAAACACAGTCAAAAAGATTTCACCACTTTGCAAAAAGGCCTTAGAACTGGGGAGTGCAGTAGATAGTCTGCACTTTAGGGAGTTAACTCATCATTGTGAATAGTTTTAGAGATTTAGATTAATTTAAAGACTATAAACAAATTCTAGAGGTTTTTTTCTTGAAAACCTCATCTTATTATTCTTTCTTTAACACTGTTTTCTTAAACATGAGTGAGGGTATGCACATATGATGAAGTTATTTTGGCAGATTTATAAGGGTTATTGACCTTCTCTTAGAAATTATATTTATTATATATTCCTCTGAAGAAATGTTATATTTCAATAACAGATTAGCAAAATAATGATGTCTTTTTTCACATTCAAGTTTATGACCCTATGGGATTTTCCAATGACCTTAGGTTAAGAATTCATGTTCTAAAGAATCAGTTGTTAAAAATAAAAATAAACAACCAAAAATTTGTTTGGAAAAGTTTACATTTGAAAACAAAAGCAAACAGAAATAAACAAGAATCATTATCACAATAGCAAAATCTATAAATTGGGTGGTAGACTCAAATTTTACTTGCAGCTTAATTACAGAAGGGTTATTAGTCCTCATTCAGATGGAAATACTGGAATTCTGTGACTTCAAAATTTAATCTAAAAATTATTGTTTCTGTTTTGTGTAAAGAAGTATGCTACATATTGAGGAATATGGTATTTAAAATAATATATTTCCTGTGTTCAAGGATTTTGCATTTTATTGAAAGGGATTTTGTTCATACACAGATAAGTATAGTAAAATATAAGGTGTGATGGAACAAAGGAGAAAACTCATTCTAGAAAAAATATTAGGAGATAAGTTGTACTTTTAATATTAATATTTAGGGGTAAGACAATGATCAATAGAGTGCTAACCCAATCATACAAAGTCATTAGAATTCCTCTATTTGTAAATACAAAAATTTTTTTCCAACTATCTCATAAGATTGGAAACTTTGGCATGTAAGTGTGCATTATTGTGATTAATTTAAGATTCTTGGAGAGAAGAAGAAAATAAACAAACTAAGGATAATACTTTTTTAATTGGAAGTTTAAATATAAGGAAAAGGCTTCCATCAGTGTTTTAACAGAAGGTCCACATCTACCTAACACAGTTTAATAGGTTTATCCATGTTGCATTATAACTTTTTGCATATATGATTTATCTCCCTCAGGAGACTGTAAGGCACAAATATGTTTTATTTTTCTTTGAATCCCCACAATGGCTGGATGATGACACTACATAATGTATATCCTTCGTATTTTTTGGTTGAATGAATCCCAGGTATCTCAGATTTGTCTTGTAACATGGATGGAGAATAATGCAGAGATGGATTGAAGCCAGTGATTATCATCATTGGTACTAATTCCTGACATTTGTGTAATTCTTTATTATAAATATTTTTCAAAGCTTTTTCACATATGAACTTATGAATGAAAAAAAGTTTTCTTTGTTTTTGAAATGAAGAAATTGAGACTTAGAAAGTTTAAATGATTTCCTCCTGATCATCTCCTGTTATCTATCCAAATGTTTACAGATATTTAAAATGATAGTTTAAATTATTTTTGCTACATAAAATTTGACATTTTATTACTATTTGAGAGTAACATTAGTTGTTAACATTTATTTTCATTATATATGATATATATGGCAGTATGAAAGGAAAGAAGGCAAGAACCATTTTTCTCTGGAGTCTACAAAGCCTGAGTTGTCAGAAGTATTTTCCAATACCATCTATCTACCAAATATTTTCCTCCCAGATTATATGTTGATAGGATTTTTAATAGTTCTTTTCTAATATTTTGCTATCCATGTGCTCTCCTCACACTCCTTTCTTCCCCCCCTCCCCAAGATTTTAGGTAATGTGATATAGGTTGTACATGTGCAATCATATAATACATATTTCTCTGTTCATCCTGTTTGGAAGAAGACATGTACCATTTACAGTAGAGAAAGATACACGGAGGAAATAAAGATTGCTATCACAACTTGCTGATAGGAATGTTGCCATGCATTTGCAGTTGAATATACATTTGCATAGAGGGGGTAATATGAATCTTTCAAAATTCGGCTCCAATGTAAGCAGCTATAAAAGTATTCAAAAATTTTATTTTATTTTTTTAAATAATTTTTTTAATTTTAGTAAAATTTTCCATGGTTACATAAGACATGTTTTTACTTTCCCTTTCACCCCTTCAACCCCCCGCCCCCCTCTGCTGTAGCTAATTCACATTTCCACTGGTTTTAATATGTGTGGTCAGTCAAGACTTATTTACACATTATTGATACTTACATGGGTGTGGTCTTTTCAGGTCTACATCCCCAATCATGTCTTCATCAACCCAAGTGTCCAAGCAGTTGTTTTTCTTCTGTGTTTCTACTCCTGTAGTTCTTCCTCTGAATGCAGGTAGTGTCCTTTCCATAAATACCTCAGAATTGTCCTGGGTCATTGCATTGCTGCTGGTACAGAAATCCATTGCATTTGATTTTACCATTGTATATCAGTCTCTGTGTACAATGTTCTTCTGGCTCTGCTCCATTCATTCTGCATCAATTCCTGGAGGTCTTTCCAGTTCACATGGAATTTCTCCAGTTTATTATTCCTTTGAGCACAATAGTATTCCATCACCAACATTTGTTCAGCCATTCCGCAAATGAAGGGCATACCCTTGCTTTCCATTATTTTGCCACCACAAAGAGTGTGGCTATAAATATTTTTGTGCAAGTCTGTTTATCTATGATCTCTTTGGGATACAATACCAGCAATGGTATGGCTGGATCAAAGGGCAGGCAGTCTTTTAGAGCTCTTTGGGCATAGTTCCAAATTGCCTTTCAGAAACAGCAATGCATTAACGTCACAATTTTGCAACATCCCCTCCAACATTCATTACTTTCCCCTGCTATCATTTTAGCCAATCTGCTAGGTGTGAGGTGGTACCTCAGAGTTGTTTTCATTTGCATTTCTTTAATTATTAGAGGTTTAGAACACTTTCTCATGTGCTTATTGATACTTTTGATTTCTTTATCTGAGAATTGCCTATTCATGTCCCTTGCCCATTTATTAATTGGGGAATGGCTTGATTTTTTATACAATTGATTTAGCTCCTTGTATATTTGAGTAATTAGACCTCTGTCAGAATTTTTTGTTATAAAGATTTTTCCCCAGTTTGTTGTTTCCCTTCTGATTTTGACTACATTGCTATTGTTTGTACAAAAGCTTTTTAGTTTAATATAATCAAAACCATTTAATTTACATTTTGTAATTTTCTCTAACTTTTGCTTGGTTTTAAATTCTTTCCTTTCCCAGAGATCTGACAAGTATAATATTCTGTGTTCACTTAACCTATTTATAGTTTCCCTCTTTATATTCAAGTCATTCACCCATTCTGAATTTATCTTGGTGTATGGTGTGAGATGTTGATCTAAACCTAAACTCTCCCATATTTTTTTCCAATTTTCCTAGCAGTTTTTGTCAAATAGTGTATTTTTGTCCCAAAAGTTGGGCTCTTTGGGTTTATCATACACTGTCTTGCTGACATCACTTAACCCAAGTCTATTCCACTGATTCTCCCTTGTATCTCTTAGCCAGTGCCATATTGTTTTGATGACTGCTGCTTTATAGTATAGCTTAATATCTGGTACTGCTAAGCCACCTTCCTTCACGTTTTTTTTTCATTATTTCCCTTGATATTCTTGAACTTTTGTTCTTCCAAATAAACTTCGTTATAGTTTTTTTTCTAACGTAGTTAAAAAAAAAGGTTTTTGGTAGTTTGATAGGCATGGCACTAAATAAGTAAATTAATTTGGGTAGAATGGTCATTTTTATTATGTTAGCTCATCCTACCCACGAGCACTCAGTGTTTTTCCAATTGTTTAGATCTAGTTTTACTTTTTCAGAAAGTGTTTTGTATTTATGTTTGTATAATTCCTGTGTTTGTTTTGGTAGATAGATTCCTAAGTATTTTATATTGTCTAGGGTGATTTTAAATGGTGTTTTTCTTTCTACCTCTTGCTGCTATGATGTGTTGGAAATATATAAAAATGCTGATGATTTATGTGCATTTGTTTTGTATTCTGCAACTTTGCTGAAGTTGTTGAGTATTTCTAATAGCTTTTTAGTTGATTCTCTAGGATTTTTTAAGTAGACCATCATATCTGCAAAGAGTGATAGCTTAGTCTCCTCCTTGCCTATTTTAATACCTTCAATTTCTTTTTCTTCTCTAATTGCTACTGCTAGTGTTTTTTGGACAATGTTAAATAAAAGGGGTGATAATGGCAACCTTGTTTCATACCTGATCTTATTGGGAAGGCTTCTAATTTATCCCCATTGCATATGATGTTTGTTGATGGTTTTAGGTATATACTGTCTGTTATTTTTAGGAAAGGTCCTTGTATTCCTATACTTTCTAGTGTTTTCAGTAGGAATGGGTGTTGTATTTTGTCAAAGGCTTTTCCAGCATCTATTGAGATAATCATGTGGTTTTTGTTATTTTGCTTGTTGATAAGGTCAATTATGTGGATGGTTTTCCTAATGTTGAACCATCCTTGCATTCCTGGTATAAATCCCACCCGATCATGGTGAATAACCCTCTTGATCACTTGCTGGAGTCTTTTTGCTACTATTCTATTTAAGATTTTTGCATCTATATTCATTACGGAGATTGGTCTGTAGTTTTCTTTCTCTGTTTTTGATCTCCCTGGCTTTGGAATCAGTACCATATTTGTGTCATAAAAGGAGTTTGGTAAGACTCCTTCTTTGCTGATTATACCAAATAATTTGTATAGTATTGGGATTAATTGTCCTTTGAATGTCTGATAGAATTCACTTGTGAATCCATCAGGCCCTGGTGATTTTTTCTTAGGGAGTACTTTAATGGCCTGTTCAATTTCTTTTTTTGATATTGGATTATTTAAGTATTCTATTTCTTCTACTGTTAATCTAGGCAATTTGTATTTTTGCAAATATTCATCCATATCACCTAGATTACTAAATTTATTGCTATATAATTGGGCAAAATAGTTTTTAATGATTGCCATAACTTCCTCTTCATTAGAGGTGAGGTCTCCCTTTTCATCTTTGATACTGTCAATTTGGTTTTCTTCTTTCCTTTTTTTAATTAGATTAATCAGTACTTTGTCTATTTTATCTGTTTCTTCAAAATACCAGTTTTTTTTCTTATTTATTAATTCAATAGTTCTTTTACTTTCATTTTTATTAATTTCTCCTTTGATTTTTAGTATTTCCAATTTAGTTTTTATCTGAGGATTTTTAATTCATTGATTTTCTAGATTTTTTTACATTGCATGCCCAATTCATTACCCTCTGCCCTCCCTAATTTGTTAATATATGCACTCAGTGATATAAATTTTCCTCTTAGAACTGCTTTGGCTGCATCCCATAACTTTGGGTAAGATATCTCATCATTTTCATTGTCTTCAATGAAATTATTAATTGTTTCTGTGATTTGTTCTTTCACTAAATTATTTTGGAGAATCATATTATTTAATTCCCAATTAGTTTTTGGTTTACCTCTCCATGTATTCTTACTAATAGCTATTTTTATTGCATTATGATCTGAGAAGGTTACATTTATTATTTCTGCTTTTTTGCATTTGTTTACCATGTTTCTGTGCCCTATTACATGGTCTATCTTTGTGAATGTTGCATGTGCTGCTGAAAAGAAGGTGTATTCCTTTTTGTCTCTATTTTTTTCTAAATATCTATTAACTAGAATTTTTCTAGGGTTTCATTCACCTCTCTTATCTCTTTCTTATTTATTTTTTGGTTTTACTTATCTAGATCTGATAGAGGAAGGTTCAGGTCCCCACTAGTATGGTTTTGCTATCTATTTCATCCTTGAGCTTCACTAGCTTCTCCTTTAGAAATTTGGAAGGTATTCCATTTGGTGCATAAATATTGAGTACTGATATTTATTCATTGTTTATACTGCCTTTTATTAGGATGTAGTAACCTTCCCTATCTCTTTTAACCTTATCTATTTTTACTTTGGCTCTGTCAGAGATCATGATAGCCACCCCTGCCTCCTATTTCTCATTTGAAGCCCAAAAGATTTTGCTCCATCCTCTCATTTTCATTCTGTCTGTGTGTCTGTCTGTCTGATGAGTGTTTCTTGTAAACAACATATGGTTGGGTTTTGGTTTCTAATCCAGTCTGCTATTTGCTTCCGTTTTATGGGCGAGTTCATCCCATTCACATTCAGAGTTATAATTATCAATTCTGCATTCCCAGACATTTTGATTCTCTCTCCTAGTCCTGTCCTTTCTTCTTTCACTGTTTCCTTCTATACCAGTGTTTTGTTTTTAATCAGTTCCTATAATCCCCTCCCTTCTTGTACTTCCCTTTCTCCCCCTCCCTTTTTATTCCCCTCTTATTCTTCTTTAAAGCCACACTGTGCTCCCCCCACCCAAGCCCTCTCCCTCCCTAGTATTGCTTCCCTCCCTACCAGTCCCTTTGTTACCCTTCTACTTCTCTATAGGGTGTGAATCAATTTTCTGCCCCTATGGATCTGATTGTTCTTCTCTAAGTTTATTTCAATGTACTTAAGTATTGAATATTCCCTCTCTCTAACCTCTTTACCCTTACAGTGTATTGTTATTTTCCCCCTGTTGGTCCCATGTGCTTCTTTATGGAATATAAATTTATTCCTTTTTGTTTGCTTTCCTTTTTTTCTTATTCTTATCTTCTTCCCCCCATTTTTGTATATATTTACACATACATACATACATACATACATACATACATATATACATACATACATACATATATACATA